>NC_138369.1:106495261-106507761 GCF_054177405.1 Leptonychotes weddellii | reverse complement strand
CAGATTTTTTGCACCTTTAAAATAAATAATCCCTCTTCTTTGGTGGGGGATTGGCAGAAAACAACCACAAACCCTGCTTTTAACGCCAAGATTTCATGTAATAGTTTTTAGTGTTAAGGAAAAAGGCACTTTATTTATATGTAAATATGTATGATTGTAACAACATAATTTATATAATATTGATCAGAATTAAGCTATTGAAATAAAACTGTCCTATCAACCCATGGTGGTATATACCATTCTGTTGGCATTCCATCTTCGAGAAATATTGAATGGTAAGTTGTTAAGTATAGACTGCCATCTATGTTAAAAACCCATATACTGAAAAAAGGAAACTGACATGGACCTTAGGTAAGTGGCTTTTTCTAGTATGAAGGGTTAGGTTGGACTTCAGGAATCAAGGATACAAGATACCAAAAGGAGTAGTGGAGTTTTGTTTTGTTTTGTTTCTCTCCAGATTGATTTTAGACAGTGTCTTTCTGGTGTAATTGTTTTCAAATTATTCACGATGTAGATATTTCCACAAGGTCCATTTAAACCACCCCCTTCCATGTGCCACTACAAAAGAAATTCATCTCATGAATGAGAGGGGACACTTGGTGACTAAGTGAATTGTTTGACATGTTCATCAGCATTCTCAAACCTAACCCACTTCCATCTCAGTTACTGACCCAGTCTGTCATGTCGTGTTGTGCTCATAGGGAGAAGGGGGGAGAGATGTAAGAGTGTCCTCTCTGAAAAACTTCCTATAGATTCAATTAAATATATATATATATATATATATTCAAATATATATATTCAATTAAATATATATAGTTTGTGTTCCTCCTTCTTCCTCTTTTGCTGTGTCTGTAATTGGCTTCCTTCTCTTTTATTCCAAACCAGTAGTTTCTGGCTGTCCAAGAACATTGCTTCCCTTAGCTAACATATAGGGCAACAGAAAGGTAGTGACTGCTCAGTGTTCTCAAGAGTGTCTTGGTGAATTTCCAGCCTTAAAACATTCAAAGACAGTGGTTTCTCTTTTCTCTTTTTTTCAATGGCCATGAATCTCATATATCTGATCTTGTGTTTTTGGCCAGTCTGTGGATTAAAATGAAGACCAGATAGGTCAGCAACTTACAGATGAAGTGGTCTTTCTGATCACCAGGAAATTTAAAAATACAAATTCTTGAGTCTACTTCCAGATGGTATTATTCATAAGGTCTAGGGTAGAAACCAGGATCTGTAGTTCCCTTTTTATTTTTTTAAAATATTTATTTATTTGAGAGAGAGAGAGAGGGCATGAGCAGGGGGGAGGGGAAGAGGGAGAAGCAGACTCCCTGCTCAGCAGGGAGCCCAATGCCGGGCTCTATCCCAGGAACTGGGATCATGACCTGAGCCGAAGGCAGATGCTTAACCAACTGAGCCACCCAGGCACCCCTGGGATTCTGTATTTCTTAAAAAGCTTCCGAGATTATTCTGATTCTCGTTCAGGATTGGAACCACTGCTTTGGACCTCATTTTGAAAACCAGTAGACTAGGTCTTCCTAGGTCTTCCTTCCCTTCCCTTCCCTATGGTGCATCACTGATTTTTAAAATCTTTGACAGTTGGCATGGTTTTTGGGTGTTGTCTATATATATCGATGGCTATCAGATAGTTACAAAGTAGGTCCGATACATATTTTGATTGATACACTAGAAAATGTGACATACTTTTCTCACCATAATAGTAGTCATTATCATTGACCTTGCCCATGAAATTTTTGTTGGTTGAAAAAAAAAAGTAGGATTCCATATAACTTGAGCCATTTATTTATTTGTATTATTTTTTTAATAATGAGCAATTTAAATAAACAATAAGGCTTATGTTATTATTTTCTTACACAATGTTTTAAGCAACATTGAATGATTGAATCTCTTAAATAGGGCAAGAAAAACTATTAAAACCCTTCTATATGCAGTCATGGCAGGATTTTGTTGTATTCTTCCCTCCCTGCCCCCCCCCTCCGCCCCCGGAAGTCTAGCCCATCTGTGTAGCTGAAGATCTTAGACTGAAGGTCCCTG
The DNA here is from genome assembly GCF_054177405.1 of Leptonychotes weddellii. Taxonomy (NCBI): domain Eukaryota; kingdom Metazoa; phylum Chordata; class Mammalia; order Carnivora; family Phocidae; genus Leptonychotes; species Leptonychotes weddellii. Next base: position 106,505,718 of record NC_138369.1, on the reverse strand, counting down.
ATGCATGGGCAGCAAAAAAATGCTACAAACAAGGGGGTGTAAATAAAATTACACCATGAAAGTAGGAGCACCTGAATGGAATAGTCAGGAAAAGTATTCAACAGAAGAAATTGTATACATAGAAATGGGAAAAAGTTAGTGGAGAAGAGGCAGAGAAGAGAAATGAAAGAAGAGAAATGAAAAGCACCTAAGTGCTTTGTTTGCCTTCACGATGATCAAAATGTGACTTCAGGCATTTTGATGAGGAGCTGGGAGGAAAGAAAAACCAGAAATTAGAGGCACATAAAAAAGGAACATGGTTAACATATAGGACTTGGACACTTTACTGCAGTACCACGGGAGCTTAGAAATCCAAGAGATAGTAATTACTGCTCAGCTGGGAAAGCATTTCCTTCTTGCTGGATTTCTGGATATTGAGCCCAAAGAACTCATGACTTTTCTGAGACGTCTTAGTTTTATCAGTGTTCTCCATTATCTGATTAAGTGGTACATCTGCTTCCATTTAAACATGTTTATTGAAAGCCTCCTAGGTGTGAGTTGGACAGGATAGGGGCCTGGAATTTAAAGTAAGGCCCTATTGTTCTGTGTCTGAGGCAAACTTAGGAGAAAAGCTGAAGCAGAACATAGATGAAGAAGCTAAAAAAAAAAAGAAAAAGGAAAAAAAAAAAAGACTGGGCATTTAAACGTTGCCTTATTTGTAATGAAAAAAAAAAGGCCTCGGGTCACTTTAGCTATTTGAATATATCTATAAAGCTTTAAAATGGACATTTTTCTTTGGTAGTAAGTTCCCTGATGAACAACTAACTGTGATACTTAGTTTCTTTTGTTCCTGGGTGATAGATACACCAGATTCCTTACAACTTACAGTCTGGCAATAGGACCTTTTGGATTCTCAAGGAATTTCTTCCTTTGTGGCTTACTGAGCTTAGAGATCAAATGCTGTGATTCATGACATCTCAGAATTTCTCTTCTTGGACCGGGAGGAGAACAAATACAATGTGGATAGAGGGGGCCAGTGTAATAAAGAGCACTTTCCTCCCTCATACTCCTTCCCTCCCCCTTCTATACCTGCAACCCCCCCCCGCCCCCCTTCATGGTAGAAACTGACTGTGGAGCTACTCTGCCAGCAGTGAGCCCCAACAGGAAGGACAGGGTTATTAAACGAATAAATTCATAGCTGGTCACGAGGACCTCCGACGATCTGATTGTGGTTTTGCTGTCATCAGGAAGCCCCCTATTTTTCCTCTCTCCCATAAAACTAAATCCAAATCTTTGGACTTCTTGCTAATGTTAAAGTAAGAGCTTCCTCGACCGCACAGTTTAAATGTGGTCTCATAGGATTTCAAGACTTTGAAAAACTTGCCCCCGCCTGGTCTTTTCTTAATGGCCGTGAATAGAAGAAACTGGAATGCATCTTTTGTGACTTACTGCTTCACCGAAGCCCGTCTTCTAATTAGAAGAGCTCCGCAATAAGCTAGGATTGTTCCAACTCCAAACTTCTTCAGAGTGAAATGATTTGACGAGTGATGTCATCGTACAAACTTTCACATTGTTGGCATTTGCGCTTGACTACTGATGATTTTTTGAAATTAAAGGGAGACCTCTTTAAAGGAGGAGAGGATAATTCAGCAATTTATTTAAGGTTTGATTCCCCTGGAGCTTTAATATCATATCAGTTTCTTGGGAAAGCTAGCAGCTGGGAGGTTAAGCTGTGATGACCACAGGTCCTTGGTCAGGGGTGAATGAGTGCTATGGGCATTTTCTGTTTTGTTTGACTTGATTGGGTACCATCTCCCATGGCAATCTGTGAAGCCAATTAATGGAAAAAATAAATTATATTAATCTCTTCAGCTGTGCAAGAAAAAGAGTCAAATATAATGGGAGAAATTCTTCGAAGTGTGAAAAATTACCCACTTTGTCTATTTCATATTTCTCAAACTCGAGAATTAATGACTTCTTCGAAAAAAAAGTGTGTATCTCTGTGGACACAGAGAGTTTATGAATGCAAGCAGGCATTGCTGGGGAGGAGGAAAGGAGGAGGGCTTCTGCATAGGAGAAGAAAAAGACATATTTAAGCATTGAAATGTACATTTTTCATACTTTCACATGATTGGTTTTTCAGAAAGAAAATTATCATGGAAAATAGCTTTTCTAAAAGCAGCTCCATTTAGCTGATGCTAAGATAGGTATGATGGAGTGGTGATTTTGATTTTAAGTCACTCATAAGCTGATTTTGCTGGGTGTTAGCAATTCTACTTTTGGTTGTTAAAGCCGCATCTCAGATTTAGGTTTCTAAGCAACTGCTAGACTACTAGTGTAAATAAAGCCTCTCTGCTGGTCCTCTACTGACAGCCCATGTGATTGGCCATCTGGACTTCTAATTGTTTCATACTTTTGTATCTTGCTCATCTAGCTTGTTCTTCTGTTGGGAACACTTTCCTCACCTTTACCTGGGGAACCTTGTTCATTGTTTAAGAATTAGCCCAGTCACCATCTCCTCCAGGAGTCATTCCCGAGGCTTCAGACTGAGTTCAGTGCCTTTCTCTTAGGATCTGATCAAGTTCTCTGGTCCTCCTGTTACAGAATTTGGCTAGAATCGTGATGACCTATTCCTATGTCCATCTGCACTATTAGAATTAAATGACTCTAGGCAGGGCCTTGTTTTGCCCTAGAAGGACTTTATATTCTAACATTCAAAAATGGCTTTGTTTGTTTGTTTTTGGAGTCAACCGAGATGATGATTATAATGGAATTATGAAGGTCTGAAATCAGATTCATGGGTGGCAGTCTGTTTAGGAAGCTCGGAGGTAGTTGGGGGAGACAGTGGGACTGCTTCCAGGCTAGTGGTTGGCTGTTTTTGCATGAAGGAAGATCACAGTAGTCATCAGTAGAGAAATTCCTTTCAAGAAATTGCTTCCATATGTCAGAAACAGATACAGCAAGAACTACTACCATTATGTATTCACAATAATGCCTGTAACATTTGATGGCATATAAAGTGTTTTTCACATATTTGTTATCTCATTTGATCCTAATCACAATGTCAAAAAACAGTATTCCTTTTTATTCCATTTTGCAGGTGAGATAAGTGATGCTGGAACAGATTTCATTCATTCAACACCATTTTGAGTATATACCCTGAGCTGGGCTCTGGAACATAGGAAGGTGAATAAAGACAGATATTGTCCCAGGCTACCCAGAGCTTATGCTATAATGCGAAAAGCAGACATTGAAATATCAATTACATGATTAGTTGTTTAATTACAATCTTGTTTAGTGCTATGAAGAATAAAGTACACAGTTGTGTGCACAAGGGAGAGAACGTGGGTCCAGTGGACCAGACTTGCTGTGAAATGTTAGCATAGATGCCTTGAGCAAGTGATGGCTATATTGAGCTAAGGGGATGAGGAGTTGTATGCTGAAGAGGAAAGTGGGAAGCAGCTTTGTGCCTTTGAGTAGCTGAAAGAAATGTGAGAAGCCCTGGGACAGTGGTGAGAGACAGAGCAAGGGCCTGGGGAAAGTCTATTTCTTCTGACAGTCATTAGGGATAGGATGATGCAAAAAAAAAAAAAAAAAATCCAGGGATTTTGGTAGTAAGAAGCTGTTGGGTTTGTCCTTTACTACAGTTTCAAGCAATGGCTTTGAGGGAAAATAAAATAAAAAGGAAAAGTGAGTTGGTCATAAAAAGCAACTTCAGAGTCTGGGATAATGCAAAGCATCAAACATTTTCAGATTTCAGATGCCTTCACACATTTAAAAATTTTTATTTACATCCTCTTCAGTGGTTGTTAAAGCTGACCCTGAGCTGGGCCGTCTGAATTTTCTTCCCCACTGAGTTTCTTTGTGGGGTGTTCACTCCAAGTTCTCCCAGGTCTGGTTGAAGCAGGAGGAAAACTGTGAACATTCCCAGCCTCATTTTAACTAAATTAACTAGACTTACAACCTCAGTGTCAGCGAACAGTGAAAGCTTACCACCGAACATATGAAACAAAAATGAAATTAGCCAGCAGTAGGAAACTACAAACAGCTGAGGCATTCAATTGTTAGCCATTTGAAGGATTAACTTCTAAATCATGTAGAGCTCCCTTGGTAGTTTAGCTAGTTGGGCACTCAAGGGTATATAAAAACACACTTTAAAGTAGAAATGTATTTCTTCACCTATAAAATAGAGATTTACTGGCAGGTTGTGATATTATTAATACTGGATTTCCTTGCCTTGGCCCATGAACTTAATCATATTTTCTTTTGCTTTCCTCACTGGCAGCCTTGCCTTGGGTTTCAAAACAGATACCAGAGAATCGATTATGTCCCGAGTCAAGTAGGACATCACTTACTTGGGTGGCTGCTGCAGAATCATCTAAAAATCCCTATTTTGTTCTCCGGATTTCTACTCCTGCCCTGTGCTATTGTTTCATGCACTCCAGATTTACACAGCTCATTGAATATTCAGCCAGGCTTAAAGATTTTATTTGATGGTTATTTCAATAATAATTATGGAGGCTGCCAAGCTCTCCTTACCCTGTTAAAAAACAAACAAAAATTAAACCCACCATCATAACCCAATAAAATCACAACAGTAAGATGTTTTCATGATATCTTAAAACTCACTTTGGTGTTTCTTGAAGGATTGGTAGACCTATTCAGAACGTAGAGCCAAAGAAACTCAATAAATGGTCATCACTATCAATTATTCTTACACATTTCAACAGCTTTTGTTACAAACGCATGAGCGTTTCTTAAAAGACACTTTGTCAACTTAGAGCTTAATATTTCATTAAAATAAGACCACCAGTTCACCTATGTGTTTATTCAATTGAGGGGTAATTGAATAATAAGGATTGATTAATTTTATGTGTTTTTCTTTTTTAAACCAAGGTTAGAAGGCAGCTGTAGAGACTTTTGTGAGCCCTTTAAATGTATTTTCCTGTTATTTGAGTCCCTTCTCTATGTATCTGTATTTTCTCGATCCCCAAATCAGTTTCAGGAGAGTTCCACAAACTGGCATGTCTTTTTTTTTTTAAAGGGGCTGAAGTGAAAGGAAAAAAAAAAAAGTGGAATCACCAAGAAAACCCTAAACAAATAAAGTGCAAACACGGAGTGACAAGCACACTCAGACCCTGGATTGGTTATGGATGAGACGACAAGTATATGATGAAATTAATGACCCTCTGTCAACTTTTTAGATCTCACTTTTAAAGAGAATGGACCAAAAATCAATAGCCCCCAAACCACCAGTACTCCAGTGAACCAGTCTTTCATTTATCTTGCTGTTGGCACTCAGATAGAAATGCAGTCAAGCACAGCACAGAGCCTTCACTGGGAGTCATCGTCACAGGCAATGTTTGAGCACCCCAGTTAAGGGTCAAAGGTGTGCACCAAGGCTTCTTGGAGAAGGACCTGCTTCTAAAAACCAATACCAGTATTCGCTTTAATCCAGAAAATTAATTATTCATATACGCATTTGGTATATGCTTATCAAATGTTTAGGCTTTTGAAGGTTATCTGTTAGACTGATGGATTCCCAGCCTACCAATGGCAATAGATGGCTAGGGATTCTATTTTACTCCTGTTTCATACCTTGATTCTTCACATGTTATAACTCAGATGTTCAGATGGCAGCAAAATACAACTTTAGTATCTAAGTAAATTGAACACAAGTTTTAAAGATGCAAGTTTGTACAGGCACGTGCTTTTATACTATGACTGCGTCCCAGGCCCTAACTAATGTAGTTTTTGAAGATCTATTCCTAGAAGAGGATCACATAAAGTATAGCGACAATATTCAGAATATTGCGAGCTCAAACCCAAAGGATCAAGACAGATTCTATAATTAAGTAAAATAAGAAAATATTTACAATACCAGATGAGTTGTAATTGAGCTTGTAATTTTTATGGGTATTCTTAAAAGTAATCATTTATCTCCAAGACTGAATTTTCTAGAAATAAAATCGGTTAGTATATCATGAGGCTTTTCCTACAGTGAGAAAGCCATATTAAAATGTGAAAGATAAATTAATCCAAACCAAGTGTTCAATAGCACTGTTAACAGCTGAGGCCAAAGTGAAATGAAATGATGTCATTATGTTAAAATGGATGTCAACACACAGAGAAAAAATCAGTGTAAAACGAGAGAGATCACATTTTGATGATAATCTAAGACAAGCAAAGTGCTGGCCATTTATCTGGCATTGTCCAAATGGAGTCTAATCAATGATTGTCTTTAAGCTTTTTATTTTATTTCTATAACAAACACTTACAGAGAGCTTACTATGTGCAGTCACTGTTCTGAGCACTTTACACATAGCGATTCATTTAATCTTCATGGCAATACTAGGAAGTATGTATAATTATTATCCTAGTTTTACAGATGTGGAAACTAAGGCATGGGGAGGTTGAGTAACTCATCCAAGGGCACACAGCTAACTAGTGGCAGAGCTGGGATTAAAGCCCAGGCAGTCTGGCCCCAGAATTCCAGTTCTTAATTTTTAAACAAGGCTGCCTCAGAAAAATGAAAGAACTTAAGACATCAGAGGGAATTAAATACAGTACAAATGGAGAGATAAGAAGAACTTAAACCAGGAAATTTGTTAGTAATGTGTTTATTTTCCCTTCTGATTCTAATATGATTAATTACTTTGTTGTAAGATTTTTAAGGGAAAAGGCTCTTCCATATGAAGAGGTGAATTAAGAAAACATTTTCAAAATTTTTAATATCAAATACATTTGACATTGATCTCTGGGGCCTGACATAGTGAGAGTAAGGTAGAAGAAATCTGTGAGCACTCCTTAAAAATTTTGTTATTTAATGTTTGATTTTTTTTTTTTTTAAAGATTTTATTTATTTATTTGAGAGAGAGAGAATGAGAGAGAGCGAGTACATGAGAGGGGAGAGGGTCAGAGGGAGAAGCAGACTCCCTGCCGAGCAGGGAGCCTGATGCGGGACTCGATCCTGTGACTCCAGGATCATGACCTGAGCCGAAGGCAGTCACTTAACCAACTGAGCCACCCAGGCGCCCAATGTTTGATTTTTTTACTGCAAGAAAGAAATCTTGAATATTCTATTCTCAACATAGACAAAGGTTTGATGATTATTAACTGTGAACAGTGGTAGAGTTGCTCTTTCTCTCACTTAGTTGCATTGGGATAGCTGGGACAGAGGGAAACCATTGTATGTAATAAATTGATACAGAAGTAAAGATACCATTTTAGGTGATACATGTGGCCATAGGGCCCAGTAGATTAAATAAATAATACAGTAATCCCTCAGTTTCCTGGAGAATTTTCCCCACATTTCCTCACCTAATACTCTTCTAACTTGCTGCTTCTAATTCAGTGAGAATTAGAAAAAGCAGAGAGAATCTGGGGAAATGAAAGTAATCAATGAACGAGGGCCCAGTATGCTTTTGGATAATCAGAGTATGTGGAACTTGCACTGGTGGGATATTCTGAGGGACAGCTAGCATGCATTTTGGATAGTGGCTTGAGATTTTCTTTTGTTTCCAATTCAACCAAGAATATTGCTCTTATGAAGGCTATTGTAAATGCAATATATTTTTATAGACTAAAATTTAACAGCAAACTGTTTGATAGGTCTTCAAAACAAATTTTTCCCAGTGTCTCAACTATTTGTTTTGGAAATGTTAGCAAAACCCCTAAATGTAAACTGATAACATGCACATATGTGAGAATACTTGCAAAAGTATGATCTTGTTTAATCGCTGGAGTGACGTCATTATCTTGGATGTGCAGGCTCTGACATTCATTGCGCCATTGCACTTCAGGCTGGCCTGTGGGCAGGTGGGTCTTTTCTGCCTTTGTCACTTGATGGGTGTCTCTCAACAAGCTTCATGGAAATTTCCCAGATTGGGAAGGGCCCTTCTTTGGTCAAGAGTGTATAGAAACTGGGTGGGAGGATGGGTTAGCCTGGTGATGGGTATTAAAGAGGGCACGTATTGAATGGAGCACGGGTGTTATGCCCAAACAATGAATCATGGAACACTACATCAAAAACTAATGATGTAATGTATGGTGATTAACATAACAGTAAAAATTAAAAAAATAACTATAACAAAAAAAAGAGTGTATAGAAACTATAACCACTTTCAGAAAAACAAGTGTAAAGAAAACATTTTCTGATTACAAATTTTCAATTCTCCTAATAAAATGGCCCTCAAAAATATAATTGGCATATATACTTAGTGTCTGACATCATGACAGTGAAGACACAAATTGCCATTTGAGAGGAAAAGGAAGCCGGCCTGTTGCACTCCCCTGACTACCTTCAACTGCAGTGACAATTGAAGAAGTTAGAAAATTTATGTAACTTGATACAGGGACATATTTAAAGTTTCACTATCAAAGCAGAATGACTTAAATTTTTTGATATGGCTAAATCATCTAAAAAAAAGTTAACATATATTTGGGGATGACCTTCAAGTTTAAAAAAGTATTATTGTCTCATTTTTATTTTGTTTATACTTATATGCTGATGGAGTCTCATCTGTCTGGAGACAGTCTCTAACTCCTTGTTCATTTTATCCTTTAAGTAGGGATGATGACACTCACCTGCTTAAATATCTCAACAGTTTTAGTTAAACCAGATGCCAAGCTCCATTTTGTACACTTCTTCACTTGAAATGACTAACTTAGCCATTACAAATTAATCTTCAAAACAAACCATCTGAACAACAACCAGAGTATGCCTAGGGAACAGATGGAGTTTTTATGTTTTCACATGAGCATCAAGCTAATATCTGTGTAAGATGAATGATGCCGCACAGGGATCTGTGCTTAATCCTCCCATTTCCCAGTGGGGTGGCTTCTTATTTAGTACCCCATGCTTGGGAATGGGAGTCCATTTCATTATACTTAAATTGCATTGTAAAATTACATGTGTGTGTGATTTTGTATGCTCATAGACATATAGCTGGGTGCCCACACTGTCCATGAAATATTTGAACTGAGCATTTGTCCAAGCACTCTATTGGCTTAAAGGATGAAAATGAGTTTTTATGCCTACCAGCAGGGAAACTTGCTGTCCTATTGAACCAGACTTTGAAAATTAGTTCCTTATATCTCAACTTCTGATTTGTTCAGTAAAAATTCAGTGTGTATGTTCACATATGAGCATGTTGTTCAGTTTGCTTTTTACCCCCTAGGAGTTCATAAAAGATAGTTTAGGCACTGGAAAATTTTGTTTTTAAGACATTTTCAAAATAATATTTCTCTTAGGTCCTAGAATGTAAAACTATATTCGCATTGGCATAGGCACTTACAAATAAACAATACCTTTACAGCATTCTTTATGGAAGCAAGATTATTTGTTGAATTTGAAAGAAAAAAAAATCTCAAACCACTATCCAAGACTCTTCCCAGTTGTTTGTAAGGATGTCTTTCTAGCGTGATATGGATAAGTAAAAACACAGCAGAAAAAGTTTTTATTTTTTTCTTCCTTAAATTGATTGACTTAAGTACCATCGTATCAGTTCAAGAGACACGTGTGGAGCACTTACTATGGGTCAGGCACTGTAGTAGATGCTTAATATACAATGGTGTAAAATCAAAAGCCTCCAGCTCTCTGCCCTTGGGGGATTCCTGGTCTAGAACACTGTTGCCTTCTTTTCCCTCTCCCACCTGCTGGCAGAGATGGGAAAAGCCCTAAGTGAAAATATCTGGCTGTCTGACATGAAGCCTGTCATTCAGCATGTATGCAATTTTCTCATCAACAGCTTTGTATTTTGGTATAAGAATAAAATTATATCAGTATAATGCTTGAAGTTTGGCATGTCGAGCTGCTACCTTTTGATTGAAAGTCTGTCCAAATGAGTAGGCTCCCACTGGTGTCCATGACCCACCTCCCTTGGCTGGAGGATTTCGTTTTTGGTGGAACGAGTCTCTCCCTGGGTCTCTGGATTTGTAGCAAATCTACTCCAAGTCGTGCTCTTTGCGCATTGGAAAGCCATCAGGGCTTGGTGATTGAGAGCCAAATTACATGCTCTAATAGTGAATTTGGAGAAGGAAAACAAAGCTTTATACGAACGGTGAAGTAAGACGGTAGCTCTGCTACAAAACTACCAGTTCACCACGTATGTGACCCTATATGAGGTAAAGGCCTGGCATAAAACCAGCTTACCAGGGTTCCTACTGCCCCCATTCATCTGGAAGGTCTTCAGAATTAGCTGAAGCTTGAGTCTCAGATCTGTACCTCTGAGACAAATAATGCAAGATATGTTAAGAAAAAAAAAGAAGAAGAAGAAGGTAGCGGGAGGGGAGGAATGAAGCGGGGGAAATCGGAGGGGTGGACGAACCATGAGAGAAGATGGACTCTGAAAAACAAACTGAGGGTTCTAGAGGGGAGGGGTGTGGGAGGATGGGTTGGCCTGGTGGTGGGTATTGAGGAGGGCACGTTCTGCATGGAGCACTGGGTGTTGTGCACGAACAATGAATCATGGAACACT
>NC_138369.1:106380837-106495161 GCF_054177405.1 Leptonychotes weddellii | reverse complement strand
ACATAAGAATAAAAAAAAAAAGTAAAAAAAAAAAAAGTAAAAAAAAAAAAAAAAGAATTAGCTGAAGCTTTTGATTTCCCATAGGGTACCTTAAATCTTGCCTTCCTTTAGGAGTTAAAGAGCTCCCTTATCAGCCATAAGTTCCTAGCTATGGTCACATTTGTACCCACAGATGGCTGTGATTAATTTATACACTATCACTTCCCAAATCCTATCTTTTAAAATAGAGAGCAATGTTTTGTTGTTGTTCAGCTGTTCCTTTTAGACCTGTGTGAGCTCATCCAGTATTTCTGGAAAAAGCACTGCAGTGGGAACCCAGTAGCCTGAGTCTTTCATTGCTATTGACTGAGTAAATGACCTTGGCCAAATTTCTGAAAACCCAAAGCTTACTTTTCTCATTTGTAAAATAAGGCAGAGCCACAAATTTCTTTGCAGTCCTCAAATTCTAGGATCTCCAAAACTTAGCCATGGGCGTCTGCTTCCCCTGGGCAATAATATTAAACTTTGTTGTTTGTCAACATCCTTTTCATGTCAAAATGTCTTTCTAAAAACATCCAACACCCATCCACACCATCGTTTCTGTCCTAGGCGATAAGTCAGATGAGACCACAACTTAAACCATTTTGAAACCACTCATTTGACAGTCTTTCCATTACTTTCCATGGTATACGAAATAAGAAAATAAAGGAGCAGGGGTGGGGGCAAGTGGAAGTTTCAAACACAGCAGAACTGAGCAGTTCTGTTGTATCCAGTATCAATATGCCATGTCCTTGGGAGAAGGTCCTTTTGGTGCAACTGCTTGTCTGTTTTAGAAAGAGTATTAGTTTCCTCCAGGAAACATCCAGCTTCTAAGGCTGCAGGTTTACTGGCTGAGAGGGAACAGGAAGACAAGGAGGGCACCCAATAGAAGATAAGAATTGTTTCCCAGAAAGGCCTTGACCAAATGATACCTGAACCTGGAACATGAGCTCCCATATATCTCACATTTTCCCATAGGTTATCTGATTCCCCTCCATGGATGTTTTTGACCCTCTTCTTATTTAATCTCCGTGTTGTGCTAGGCTCTGCTATCATGCTAATCTCTTCCATTTCCTCTTTTAGCTATCGACAAAACCTGGACCCATGGAATCTCTCATGGACTGGTCTTGGCATGAGATTGGGGGGCGGTGTGCATTGGTATTTATTCAATGTTTTGCAATGCAGTTGAATCCACTGTCAGTGAAATTTGCTCTAATTCTTTGGGAGGGCAGAAGCCAAGTCTTACCACGTAAAATAATACATGTGTTTCAGATAACACATCCTTGCACTTTTTTTCTAGAATAATTGGAACGTTCATACAAATAGATTTAGTCTCCTTGTAATTTATTTAATTGCCTCTGTTATGAATGACTTATAAACATGTCCATGCCAGTTAATGTTTCTGATTCTCAGTTTGTAAAATGAGGGTGTTGAACTCTATGATCTCTAAGGTCTTTCCAACTCCGAAATTCTATGACCCGATACTTCTATTGTTTAGGCAAAAAATAGGTCTGTTCTGAAATGTTCTGTTTTAGGCAGCAGTCCAAATGGACTTTTTAAGAATTCACATAAGAAAAAAAATATTCTCACATGGAGTTCTATAGGATGAAGAGAGGGCCCATTCAGTACTTGTTTGCTCTCTGTGGGAAAGCTATTCTTTTTTTTTTCCTCTTTGAACAATATAAGGAAACAACTTATCTTTCACGATTTTTGGATTCAGTTCATGGAGGGTGTCAGTATTGTCTAGTGTTCCCAACGGGGACGTGGGAGTCAGAGATCCCAGGACTTGTTCCCAGCTTTTCTCCTCCTTGTGTGACCTTCGGAGGCCATGAAACAACTCTTAAGACTCAGTTTATCTGCCTGAGAAATTGGGCTCCTTTTTTTTTTTTTTTTTTTTAACCGCAGGAGAAACCTAAAGGTTTCCTTTTTGGAAAAGGATTAGAGTAGCCTAAAGGGTTAAAGAGATCAGTTTTGGTCTTCGGGAGCATGGGGATGTCCCAGTCTCAGCTGCTTCTCTGCTGCCTGGCACCAGAAGCTTTTGCACAAACAGTTTAGGAGAGAGCATCACAGGCCCAAGTCAGAAACTGTAAGAATTCAACCTAAATGGGTGGCCTGCATTGGAGGAGGTGGCCCGCAGTACACTTGAGAACAGATTTGCTATATGAAGTATTAACAAATAAAGTTGCAAGGTAAGAGAATGCAGGGCGTAAGGTGCAGGGGGCAGGGGCAAGCATAAAGAGTTTGTTAGAAGCTTCCAGTTTCTACATTTCCTGTTAGCATCTTAATGAACATGAATCTTAGCTATTGAATAAGCTGAGCAAATTCTTCTGTATTACTACAGATAAGTTTCAGTGACAACCAAAAACTAAAAACAACCTTCCTACTATGTTACCTAGCCAATTTCTCACATAAAAGCACTTAGTATAAGTGTAAACCAGGACGACAGACTTACTAGAATTTTACTGATCGTTCCAAATTAACATGAACTAGTGAAATCTTACTCCTGTCAGAAACTTGACATGACCTCGCTATTCCTAAAATCTCATGTCAAGTGGAAAAAATAATATCGCCTGAAGTTTCACAGCGACACTGCTTGATTCAGAAATAGCCAGGTTGTCAGTTTCAAATCAATCCTTCAGATTGCTCCACAAAATAGCTGGTCAGAAAAGTAATTACGGCTTGAGGAGGAATCGCTCAATTATGTCTTATGATCTAACTACGACGGTGAATCAACTCCTAAGAATGAGAGTAGTTTGGTTGACATTACCTCAGTAAACATGAACCGAGCCCTCGGATTTCCCAAGCAGATGTGCAAACGTTCAGTGCTCTAAAGCAGCCTTCCCAGTACAGGTAGAAATCGTCATTTTGGATATGTACTCCTTCGGCTTTTGTGTAAGGGAAATCTGAGTCGTCATTCAGACATGTTTAAATGCTGCACTTGAGCTACCTTTTTGAGAGGCGAGGACATGCTGGAGTTGCACCACGACTCATCATGTTAAACTTCATCTGGTGGAAACATTACAAGGGAATAGGTTCTCAGTCTCCTAGGAAGTGCCCGGCTCTACATTACTTGCCAACCAGCCCGCTCACCACGGCCCCTTTATTTCTTTGTAGCCTGTACCCTTAGTACAGTGTGAGGCTACGTTTGGACCAGAGGCCCCCATCCTGTGAAAAATTCAGATGGCTATAGTAGTAATCAAAAATACCAATAAAGTGTCACGGGTCCTCGCTGGTGATGTGGGATGGCGGGTGAGTGAGATATAAAAATGAATCATGAGGCGAGACATGATTGCTGCTCAGGCAACCATTTCCAAATGTGAGTGCAGCCCGGTTGCATAAATGGTTCGGAATATTCTCCGTTAGGCCAAAGGGCTTGCAGATAACGTCGTTAACTCATCAGGCTCCAAGGGCCCTGGGGACCCGGGAGGCAGAAGAGTTGTTGCTCAAGTGGTTGAGCCGAAAACATTTGTGTCCGGGTCCTGCTGGGTAAGTGGCATCTGCTGACGGCAACTGCTTGGAGTAAAGTTGGTTTTAAAAAACTAAGCACCGTGGCCCTCTATGTTTAGTACGGGAAGCTGTCTGAGGTGTAAAGAATGGTTAAGTAAATGAGTGGGGTACCATTAATCTTGGTTTGTTTCCGCATTACATCTTTAGCAGTTGGAGGGGGGCTGGCTGGAGCAAAAGACTTGCTCCTAGCTCATAACCTGAGTGTTAAAACTGATGTCCTTCCCATTAGGGCCTGTAAACTCATTAGCACATGGCAATTTATCCTCTTTTATTTCTTCTCAATTATCCTATCATCCATTGTATCTGGGTCTGATTACCCTTTCCCAGAGTCAAACATTATCTTGTAAATCATTTGCTTCAAGTCCAAGCCTGCCGTTGCCTTGCCTGGGATTTGCTTAGGCAGGTAATAAATCAATTAGCATTAAACTTGTGGTGTCATCTATTTTCTTTCCTCGTGGTGGAAAAAAGGAACACCTGAAAACCTCGCTTAGGTTACATCCATTTCTGTGCATGCTTTTGAACAATACAGAGACATTTGCTCTGATTCAAGGGGGTGGGAAAGATAAGGGAAAACAAAGCAAGGAATCTAAATCCTCGGCGTGTGCCTGCGAGGCTGATGGCATCACAGGTATGGGGCCCTCATATTTCAGAGGTGACACTTTTAGTAATAATTGGGAACATCTATTATTCAAACATGGTCATCAGAGATTCTGTTTAAGGGATAGTCTCATTTTTATGTCCAAAACACAATTATGGAGCCAAAAGGGAGGACTGCAGTTTCATTTTTTTCTTCTATTATTCTTTTGTGTATATTCTGTTTCTCTGTACACATACAAATTGGTCTGATAGAACAAGATAAGAGGAGCTGAGTAGTTTTTAGGCCATTGTCCTCTCCCCTCCCCTTCTATTTCAAAGGGGAGATATCTTCTGCCTTTTGGCACTATACTAATTTACTTATTCATTTTATCTTCATGCCCTGGATCCAGTTTTCAATCCTTTGGCTGAGATTCTGCACAGAGATCCCAACCAAACAATTGTTAGCTCAGAAGTAAGCGCTATGATTTTCTAGATTAAAGAAAAAAAAAATCCCCTTTTCTCAGCAACCAGGAGCCTCTTCCAAATGATGCTCCACCTAGGAGCTATAAATTAGAGGAGATCCCTGCCTCCTGGTTGGGGAAGAGGTGCCTGCAAGGGACTGTCAGACACGTGGCAGGGCCCCATCAGGGGAGCTGCTTCCAGCCGTGGAGAACAGCGGTAGAGCCATGAACGGGGCTGAAGCACGGCTCGATTGGAGGGATTGGAGGGCAGTTAATAACGTTTGGTTCTGGGTCTGACTGCTTGGACGGCAGACAGCTCGGCTCCCTGGATGTGCTTTCCTCTCCTGCTGGCGATCTGCCCCACATGAAGTCCTCCTGCCTGTTTCCTGTGGTTCTTCTGGTTTCAGTCCTTAGCCTTTCACACTGCAAAAGTACATACAGAGAAGATGCGTGGACTCTTCTTCCCCTGGTCAAAGGAACAGTACTAATTTAGTACCCTGATTTGTTTATTACTAGTAGTGGTTACAATTTCAGTGCCTAATGTTATGGTGGGCAAGGGTCCAAAAGAATCATGTAGCCATGTGGGTCCATCCTTACACAGGAGCTGATGGAAAAACTCAGGAATGGTGTGAAACCCGTCCTCCAGAGCAGAGAATTTGAGTCATGGGGTGGGGCTTATTAAAATGCAGATTCTGACTCAGTAGGTCTGCAAAATTCTGCATTTTTTTCAAAGATTTTATTTATTTATTTGAGAGAGAGAGTGAGTGAGAGGGAGAGAGAATCTGAAGCAGATTCCACACTGAGCACAGAGAGCAGTGCCGGGCTTGATCCCATGATTGCGAGATCATGACCTGAGCTGAAACCAAGAGTCGGACGCTTAACCGACTGAGCCACCGAGGTGCCCCAAAATTCTGCATTTCTAACAAGCTCTCAGGTAGTGTGGATGCTGAAAGCCCATGGTACTTTATATTTTCTTGTAGCAGGAGTAACTTTTCACCCTCCTATAGCCGCTTACAAATGCATCCTTCTAGAATGTGCCCTACTAGGTACCAAGCTCCCTGCAAACAGGCCATGACTGCCTTGGTGAATATATAATGATTAATTGCTTTGGTTGGGCAACCAGGAAGTCTGAGATCTAAATCCACTTCTGCAGCAAACTAGTTTTGTGACATTGGTCACTTCCACTGACATCCCCCAGAACTCTATTCTGTGTAGTGAGATGATTTGGACTAGATTTGGGGTATCGTTTAAAAGTAAGGGTAGGAATGAGGTGAGAAATGTGAATGAGGGGGAAAGAGTCACGTAGGGATCATGGAGGATCCAGGAATGGTGATTTTTAAATGGACATCCCCCTCTTGTCTCTCTGCTAGGGTAGGGATCCTGTGTACCTTACAACTTTTAAGAAGCGGGAAATATGGGTTTTTATTAGTGTAAAATCCCCTCATGTGTAAATGCTGACAAACAAAATGAGTTTTTCTTTTTTAAAAGGAGAGGAAACACACAGGGAATGACATAAAGCACCTCTGTAGGCCAGAGTCTGCCCACAGACCACCAGTTTGCAGCCCCTGGCCTGGACCAGCCTCAAGAGCTTTCTTCCAGCAAACACATAAGAACTATGTTCACAAACATTAATCAAGCCAAACCAATGAGAGCAACATTCGTGATGGACAAACCAAACCAGCTATAAGGGCAGAGTGGAGGTGGCCAGCATTTCAGCGCTTTGGGCTTTCCTGAGTTTGATACACAAGATGGATGGAGGGGCTGTACACTGAGCAACAGCAGGTAACCTGCTGGGGGGTATTAGCCCCGCCCATGACTTGTAATTGGGTTTGTTTGTGTCTACATTTTTGGGAGCTGCCAGATAAACTTCTGGTGTTTGAGGTGGCAGTACTTACCTGTGAAATGCTCAGGAACTGTAGGAGTCTTTATCTCATCAGTCACAGAGTAATGATCTTTACCTTTAACTTCTAAGACCTCTTTCATAGGAACCGCTTGCTCCTTCAATGGTCAAGGTTTTTCCATTGACTCAAATACCAATACTCAAGCGCTGATTCCAGACCATCACACTTTTCCCAGGGGGGACTCAGGATAAATGAGGAGATATGAATTATGTTGGCATGGACATGAATATCCCTAAATTGTTGGGGGAGGGCAGTTCTTTGTATAATCTTAGTTGGTTGCACAAAGGGATTCAAAGTCAAACAAAGAATATTGGACGAGCTGTATCTTTTTTAAAGAAAAATTTAAATTCAGTTAGCCAACATACAGTACATCATTAGTTTCAGATGTAGTGTTCAACCATTCATCAGTTGCATATACCAGCCGGTGGAAGAGCTGTACCTTTGACAGTTGTTCACAATAGGTTTATAGTAGTCATTATTTTCTGATGTTCCATTTTCTTGACTTGAGTTCTCTGGAGCTAACCTTATAACAACACTTAGCTCATTTAAAATTCTTTTTTTCACCCTTCTTCAGTTGTGTAATTGTTCCATTCACATTATGGAGATGTGTCATGTCCTGACTTTTATATCCTGGAAAACATGTAGTAAGTCAAACTTGTCCAGACATGATGACACCACATGGACATGGCAGATTGTAAGAGGATACAAATGGTTTAGGCTTAGATGTGAGACAGAAACTGGGGTTACTGGCAAGCATTAAATATTTATAAAGCAGCCAATCTTTGGTACTCATCGGGGAGTGTTTCTGCATGAGGCGTGTCAGGCTTTATAATTAGTTATGGGACTTACTATTATTTGAGTTTTTGCCATGCTATTTTCTGCCTGTGAAGGACCATTATTTTAAATATGCAATAAGAAGAAAGAAATATTGTTTAGGAAAGTGGTAGCTTTTCATTTTTTGAACTTTTGAATAATAATTTATGTCATGGATTCAGTCTTGTAGTGACTTTGAATTTTTTTATCATCACATTTTCAGGGATCACGTTACAGTAAAATAAAGATTGTGGCTCTCAGTGTAAGATAAAAATAGTTCTAAATTCAGGTAGCTTCATAATGTCTCTCTTAAAGTTTCTTTCACCGCAAGGAATAACAAAAAAGCAAAAATAAAAACACAAAGAAAACAAAACAAGGCTCCCGTTTGCTTCTGACAAATCACCAGATTTTGATTATTAGCAGAAATAGACTTATTAATACTTACGGCATTTGTAAATACCATTAAGCAAGAGTTTCCTTTTCTGAAAGCAAGTTGTTATGCTACAAACCGCAAGTTGTTACAATTCTTGAGGGGGAGGGAAAAAAGAAAACCCGAACCCCTCAAACCTTAATAAAAGTTCCCAGCAAAACCATTTGGGATTTCAATTATGAAGCTGTTCTCAAGACTCTTGTAAAGGTTATTTGTTGAACAATTTCTCTCTAACAGTGTATGACAAATTACTCACTTGGCACCGTAAATGATGCACAAGCCCTTTAATTAGAATATAGCACTCGATATCTTTAAGACCTTCTAACATTTCTTAGTTAATATTATTCCTCATATGCTTTTCCAAGGAGATGTGGACTTGTTTGCAGAGTCAAAATGGGTGATGGAGTAGGGTGGACAGGGATGTCACACTGGGCTGGGAATATCCAGAAGCTACACAAAGAAAGGAAGGCTCTGACCCCAACAAGTTTTGATTGCAAAGGCGACTCTGATAACAGAGTTTTTTATTATCCATTGCTTTTAGCCTTATTTACCATCAGGCTCTCTTGCCACAAGCATGCTTTTTAGTTCTGACAGCCCTGAATTATGGCCATTGTGGGATCCTATCTCATTAACTGAAATGGGAGAATAAAACATCAAACAATCATAAAAATAATTTGGCACTGTGAAACCACTTAGGAGCAGCTGTCAAACAGGTTGGAAGATAAACTTCTAAATAAAAAGAATAGAGAGAGCTGCGGTGTCCTGCCATACGCTTCCTCGGCATTACAGACTCCTTAATAATATGAAGTGCCCGTGTTTATGCAGAATAGTCCAGACACTCCATATATGATATTGATTATGCCTTAACCCCAATTTAGTAAAGACCTACTCCTCCTTTTCCTAATCAGATATTGCAGAAGCAGTTTTCTGGAAGAAAAAAAAAGGTCCCTAATGCCAAGCCATATTTTATCTGTGAAGGCTGTGGCTGGAGATAGGGCTTTGTCTTGCCTGTCATTGTGGCTTGGAGCCCAGTTTTAGGACAGCAAGGCCCCTCTGGGGCTCTTCTCCAGCCGTTTCCATCCAGCGATTCAAAAACATACATCTTTATCAAGCTGTTGTTGTCAGACAACATTAGATAATTAATAGGCCATTTGTCAGCCTGCACAAAACATGTTAAAATCCCAAACACAATCAGGATAAATATAGTTGCTTGCTCTCTGAAGGCTTTTTGTTCTGTCACGCAGCCATTGCAGGCAGATATTTGCTATTAAACGAGACTCATTATTAATCACATCTAATGTTAATTAATTAACGGCCTCTGTGTATTGAGGGCTCTCTGTGACTTTCAGTTGTTTTAAGAAGCTAATTGGTAACTTAGCAGTTTACATCTAAGTTACTATTTTTCATTTCATTCATGTCAGGAGTTTACTCAGTGAAATATATTTATTTGCATTTGAGAACTATACCATAGGAAGTCAGCTTTTAAGAGTCTGTATATAACCATGCGAGAAATGATAAAGGAAATGAAAGCCATAGAAAAGTATGTACCCCCACCTTTGCTTTTTCTTAGGCCTAGCTTATTAAAAAGTAATTTGATTTTTGTATTGTTTTGCAAACCTTATAGAAAAATGGAAATATTCAAATGTAATTTTTAGTGGATGATGAAAAGAGGAATGATAGGCTTAACCAAACAAATGCAGTATTTTGATATTCATTCATTCATTCATTCAACAAATATTTGGTAAGTATGTGTAGTCAATTATTGGTCAGGTCCTGTGGGGAGCCTGGCCTCTCTGAAGCCAGCACAGAGCTGAGTTTTAGTTGTTTCAAACTGTGAGCTACTGGAAAGCAGGGACCTGGCCTCTGTAACCCATGTCCCCTCTGTGTTCCCTTACTGGGCAGATGCTCCATTGATATCCCTTCAACTAAGTTAACTAAATTCAAATACAATGGAAATGTCTTCAAAATTCTGATCTATTCACAAAGGAAGATGGGTGATGTGATTACAGAGAACTAGGAAGAGCAACCTTGATCCATCATACATTCATGCAGCATGTCTCCATTGACCTATGGCTGTCCTGCCTTAACTTATTTAATTTTTTAAGTTGTTATATCATTCCTGTTGTGCCAATCAGGAAGAAGTCTGTGATTCTTAAGCAGACTCCTGCTTTACCTCTAGAACCTGGCCTTTGATGAAAGCAGCTTTGCTTGGCGGCTTCCCAGGCTGTAGCTGTGTAGTTGGACGAGCTGCATGAGTTGTGGTGACATGGCTTACCAGAGCATCTGACGCTATTGATCAATTCCTGGCGGAAGCTTCGATTGATTCAAAGATTTTATTATTGATAACTATTACTTGGGGAAGCCTACCCTAAGGGATCACAGACATAAAAAAGCATTGCTGGACTCTAGTACTTTAAGAAGATAAATTATTTTAAAATTTTATTACATAAACAGGGAAGCAGAGATAAGGGGAAAAAGTATTTTCATCTTTGTGCTTCAAAATTTTCAGTTAATGATAGGGATTTACATTTTGTAAGTCAAATCATGTCCTTTTTAAACATGTCTATGAGGATTTTTTTCACATCTGTTATGAAAATATTTTTAGTGTCTTCTATAACTTCATTTATATGTATTTCACTATTTAAGTACTAAATATTTCATGCCGACTGCATTTAACATAGAAATAAAAATCATAAGAATAATGATACCACACACTAAAGACATCTACATAAAATGTAGCAGGCAAAATATAATTGATGGTAACACTGTTCACTGAGACCTAGAATATTTTCCTTCACTCTCAGGAACCTTGTAGAAGTAGGCATGAGAAGGAACCAGGAAGTTTGCCATAGTTGATGACATGGGTGGCAGAGTACCTGGAGATAAATAGTGTTTTTTTTTTTTTTTTAAATTTGAGAGAGAGAGAAGGGGGAGGGGCAGAAGGAGACCGAGAATTTCCAGCAGACCCCCCGCTGAGCGTGCAGCTAGATAGGAGCTCCATCTCGCAACCCCGAGATCATGACCTGAGCCGAAATCAAGAGTCTGAGGCTTAACCAACAACCCCCCGGCGCCACTGGAGATAAATAGTGTTAAACAAACAAACAAACAAATATGTAACTAACAAACCAAAGACCCAGCAGTCAAACCACAGTTCTCTACCTGCTTTCCTTTCTCTCTAAACTACTGGAAACCTACTCACACCTGAGAGGGTATTTTTTTTTTAGTGTGTATCCTTACTTATTTTTACAAGTAGAATTCCTTACATGTGTAGCCAAGACAGACATTTTTTAATATCTTTTAAGTTAAGATGCTGTGCATTTGTCAGTGCTAGACTTTGCATTTTTATTTATTTATTCTAACTATCTCAACTCTAAGGTCCAAATGAGAGGGAGGGAGGGAAGGAGAGAGGGAGGAAGAGAAAGAGAGAGAGAGAGATGAGTAATTTTCTATCCAAATACATAGGGCATGAAAAGCACATGAACATATGCACAGAACAACTGCAGAGCTTAAATTGTTTTATCCCCGTTGAAGTGCTATTGTTGAATTATATGTAGGGTGGGGAAAGATGACTGGATTGAAAAATGTCCTTTAGCCAACAAAGATCTAGATTGGAATTTAAGTTAAACCAGTCTGAGTGATATTCCAGAGGCTTTTATTGCTGGAAATAATACTGAATGGAAAACAGTTACACAAAGTGGAAATCTTTT
Organism: Leptonychotes weddellii; assembly: GCF_054177405.1. Classification (NCBI taxonomy): domain Eukaryota; kingdom Metazoa; phylum Chordata; class Mammalia; order Carnivora; family Phocidae; genus Leptonychotes; species Leptonychotes weddellii. The sequence goes on along the minus strand of NC_138369.1, from coordinate 106,483,748 downwards.
ATATCATAGGTTGCCATACTCTAGATTACCATTATATGGCTTTTGAATCCAGTTCCCATTATGAGCTTGTGAAAGATCCTTTTCTTCTTATACAGATTCTTGGCTTAATTTGTAATAACAGCTCCTGACACAGAGCTTTTGTGAAAGTCTCAGCTTTTACTCCTTTAACGTAAACTCAGTGGTACGCATGCAAGGAAGTAGGGAGACTGGTCACTTTGACTAAAGCCATTATCAAGGATCTGTGCGTTTTCCAGACTCTCTCTGAAGTAAAAAATGAAGGGCCCTTCAGGAGAACACAGCGTGACTTCAGCTGTCTTCTTTGACCCCCCTTTTTTTTTGTTATCATTTTTTTTTTTCCGTTTTGTCCTGAAGATGTAAGCTGCTGTTGTCTAGAGGGGGAGGAAAAGGTTTCTCCTAGGGATGTTAATTTCAAGGCTGAGTAGTTTCCAGTCACCAGGCCTTGCTGGAAGTATCGGTCAAGATTTGCCTGGAGGCAGCAGGGGCCCATTTGTGTCACCTGCAAGGAACATGGTCTTGGAAAAATGGCAAGAACTTTTGGCAGGTTTTTTAATTAGCACCTTAGTGTCTTTGGCTTTAGACTGGTTATTTGCTAATTCTCGTGGTGATTTTCTTCCTGGTGGTATGTGTTTAAAGCATTACATTGTGAACCTTCAGTACCGTCTTTAAAGCTTTTTACTCAAGTGGTCAACTAAGTTTATATTAGTGTTTTGAGCATGACACATCATGTAGAACCAATATTTGTTTTGTTTGTAGCTTAATAACTATAAAATCAAGATGCAAACCAGAAAAAAAATGTTGAAGACCATAATGCTGTTTTAGTGGGAAATACTCTTTATTCCCTAGACACAGCAAGAAGCTGCTCTTGTCCAAATTATGAGTTGTGAAACGCTGTGTTTCAGAAAGCAAAATTGTTGAAATGTTATTGAGGCATAACTTTTCTCCCTAGAGTAGCTTCTCTGTTGTGGAGAGAATAAGGAAAAATAAAGCAGCAGCAATCTTTCTATAGTATTCTTACAGAGAAATAAGAACATTGGAGAGAATAGGCTACCGAAGTTTCTACCTGCTCTGCAGACTCCTTGGCCTCAGTTTATCAGACACCATTAAGAAAAACGAGGATTTCAGTCAATCACAGCTGGTAGTTTGGTTTTATTTCCTTTTTTTCTCTTAGTATCTCATCCTATATTTACATACTGCCTCAGACACACATGCATGTTGTTGGATAATGAGATATTCAACATGGCTTAAAATCTACCCCCCCAAAATTATTAAGGTATTTCAAAACAAGAAATAATGCTGAGAGAAAATTTGTATTCACTTGATTGATTATCTTATTTTAATCCATATTAAAGCTTTAAGTCTCTAGGCGTGGCTCTTTACTTCTAACACCTCATAAATTATAGCTATAATGAAGCAGTCATTTATCCTGAGCTGATGATAAATGGCTTGCCCTAGGAGGAACTAAAGAATAGGCAAGTAGATCATTTTCATATTTGGTGAAAACAATATTAAGTACCCAGACCTCAGTGATTGCCCTAATAAATGAATAATCTGAGGTGAGGGGCTTGGCAGTCAGTGTAAAAAATAACCTGAGCTTTCTCTGTCATTTGTCAGGCTTTGCTATGACAGCATGCATTATGGGTAAATGAGCAATCAGCAAGAACTATGTTATGGCTGGGATGTTTTTGAGAAATTTATCATATGCTTTGCTTGGTACCTTAAGACCTTAAGGCTTAATGGCTATAGTGCATGACTGCAAGTTAGCACAGTTCCTATTTACCATGGTATGCTTCATTTGTGCTCCATCTCTCACCTTAAAGAAAGGACCTTTCCCAAATGAGCTTCATTTGGCTTTGTTTTTAAAACTTTAAAGTCTATGTGGATGATGTTCTATCTCTATGTTGACAGGCACTCCTTGTGGTAGATTGGGTTAAGGAGATTTTGGAGATCTGAATTCAAATAGAACTTCAGGGTCAGAAATTTATCAGTGCGTGGGGATGTCGGAGGTCTGGATTCCAGTGTACCTGCAGCCAAATATATTATGGAAAGTGACATTAACTCCTGATAACACTATTAAATATTTAATGGTATTTAAGAGTTAAATGAGTTTTCCACCCTCCCCTAACCCACGAAACGGTTGATCTCTGATTTATTGCTGAATCAGAAATAACCGACAGTGGTTGAGATATAAATGCCTCATTGGAATTATGCAGTGTGTTATGACAATATCTGACTCATTATGGTTTGCTGCCATATGTAGTAAAAAAAAAAAAAAATGGAACCAATATCTGAACTGCTCTTCCCAGGCTGGAGAGCACTCATCCACACTCTTGTCCCATTACTGTGAATCTTATTATGAAATATTTGATGAAGGGGAATGTGGCTTTATCAGTGACCTCTGCTTCCATAATATCCAGAATTCACAGGTGACTTTGAAGTTAGGTGCACATCAAATTCAAATTCTGGTAGTACCCCTAGTTGGATACATTTGTTCATTCATTACTCTGACATCATTTTCCTCCTGTGTAAAATGGTGAAAATACTGTCTTGAAGGGTTGCTGTGTGGAGTAAATGAGCTAATATGTAGAAGATGCTTATCATTGGATAGATACTCTATAAATATTCAGTTAGTTCCACATCTTTTTAACCTTAGTCAGGCACCTGAGCACTTTCAGTGTTCATAATGCAGATGGCATTTTAAAAGATACTGTATTAAGGCCAGATGCCTGCTACATTAGGGCAAGACGTTAGTGGGACAAATTCAATTAAGTAAAAACATTTGTTGCATGTCTACTGTGAGTCAGTTTCCAATGATGACATAGTATTACCTCGTCATTGGTCACCAGGACCATTGTAATAACCTTTTCGATTTTCCCCCTCTCCTAGCTCTCATCCAAGAACTTTCCAGTTATCTTTCCAAAATGCAGATCTGATCATGTCATGACTCCTAGCTGCCAAATTATTTAGCATCACCAACAAGGGTTTCCATAAACTTCAAACCTACCATTTCAGCTTCATATCATACATTCCCTTTTAATCCTATATTCTGGCTATACAGAACTACTGACTTGTCCTTCAATATATTAATCACATGCATACTTATCTTAGTTTAGAATGTACTCATTCAGCTCACTCAGCTGTCTTGGCATAGCTAAACCTTCCTGCAAGATGTATTATTTAAAATTTCAGCTCTGGTGTGTAACCTTCCCCAGATTTCTAGGTTGAAGTGGTTTCTTCCTTTTAGGTGTTCCCTGAGTACTTTGTAGGTGATAGCCTACAATGTTTCATCATTACTCTCAGAAATTCTCATGGTGCCCAGAATGCAGTAGGTGCTTTATAAAGGTGCTCTATAAACATGGAATCAATGAGAAAGATGTTCTGCTTGTCTTGGAATACCTCAAACTCTAAGTCAGGGAAGTTCTCAGCAGGGGAGATAGTAGGAACCACACATTCCTTGTTGTGCTCTGAACCTACAGATCCCCCACCATTTCCCTTCCCCAGTAAAAAAACATGAAATGCCTGCTTCGACTGACCTTCCTCTGGAAACTGAATGAGAGGGTGGCAGTATGGGGAAGGGTGGAGGTGGACAGGAGAACTCTAGGGCCCGGGTGGCAGAAGCCATTGGCTTGGATGGGATGGAGGCTGTTGGTAAAATCAGAGAAGAGCTTTTTGCAGAATGATGGGAACAGGAGCCAGGTATTAGTTAGCCTTTCCTGTCTGAGGGCAGATAGAAGAAGTGTTCTGTTTCTTTTTGTTTGTTTCCTTCCCTGGGTCTCAACACTGCAGTTGGCAGTTAAGGTGGGCAAAGATATTACAATATAAACATGACTGCTTAAGGCTAGTCAGTTGCTCAGATTATAATATTAATTTTGGGGGGAGACTGGGGCTATACTTTTTCCTCCTTCCCTTCTTGCCACGGAAAGTAGTGCAGTGTCTTGTGCATAATAGGCGATCAGTAAATATTTGACGACCACATGAGTGTAATGAAAGGATCCAATATGGGAAGCATGAATGGAACCTTCGATGTTGGCTATTTGGAAGAGAATCAAGGAGCTTGCTCCCAGAGAAGAAAGCGGGTAGAATTTCCATTTGCAATTTATTCTTTTCCATGGGACACCAGGAGATTTCAAAGCAGATGGGGAGGAGAGAAATCCCAGTTCTGGTAAATGCTTTCAAATATTATGAATAGAAAAATAATCTTTACAAACTTATTGTGAACAGTTGTTTTTGATACTGAGGGGAATGAGTTCTCCTTCAAGTTTCATTCATTAAATTTGACAGATAGTTATTGAGCCCTTACTGAATGCAAGGTCCTGGACTAGGTTCTGTGGTGGGGTTGAAAAGAATATAGACCTCCATTCAAATGATTGCAGTATGGAAATACCTACTGCAAATAAAGGTATTACTCCATTTGACTAACTCTATATATTCAGGATAAAAAATGGCAAATGGGAAAAACTGCAAAAGCCTCATCGTTAATGGTTTTTCCAAGGTTGTGGGGGTCCATAAGTCCAGGAATGGAAGAGAGACCGTTAAAAATGGCCCTGCACCTTTAGCTGCAATAACCTCACTTTTAGGAAACTCTTGTTATTTGTTTTGACTGATTTTCTTCTTTCACTAACATCAGTGGTCACTGTCTCTATAATCTCCTTAGTATATGGTTCCTCAACATGGAACATCTGAAACTTCCTTTGCCGGCATGGAAGAAAGTAAATTAGCATTCCTACCTAATTGGGATGCTTACATGCCTACTCACTACGGATTTTTATATCATGTTACTAGCTACCTCTTATAACCTTTGTGCTTGCTAGAAAACAAAAGCAAAAGATTAAGCTCTTTGATTCATACTTTAACAGCGTATGGGAGTTACTCTTAAGAAGTATAATTGAGATGAAAAACCTTAAAAGCATCTTTTATTCCTGTTATTTCCATCTGCCCCCAGCCTTAAGTATATTTGATATAATTTCAGACAAATCCATTGGAACAACTTATTTTATATTAAAGTAGTTCTACATGGAAATAATACCATGGTGTCATCCGCATAATAAAACATCTCAAATTTGCTAAGGTTACACAAAATGAACACTGTTCTGTCTCCAAAGGATTTTCTATTTTTTGACAGAGACCAAATTCTTGGGTTTGAAGAAATGGGCAGGTTCTTACTAATACATGTCAGCGAACGTGATAAGTTTGTATTGAATCGGAGTTTTAAAATTATGATAGAGGCACCTGGGTGGCTCAGTCGGTTAAGCCACCGACTCTTGATTTTGGCTGAGGTCATGATCTCAGGGTTGTGAAATAGAGGTCTGCGTGGGGCTTGGTGCTGGGCTTGGAGCCTGCTTGGGATTCTCTCTCTCCCTCTTCCTCTGCCCCCTCCTCCCAAAAATGAGGGTAAGTTAGAACATTGTACCATAAATACCAGAAGTATTGCTCAGGGATAGATTTTATTATCATTTTATAATTTTTCATTTGTTACAAAATCTTTGTCATAGAGAAAGGTGAACATATTTGTCTTGCTTCTTCAGGGATGAAGATTCTGTCCAAGGTGCGGATGCCTTGACTCTGTCCTAGAGAGCTGTGGGTCCTGGCCTTCTGCCCTTGCTGCCAGGCTAAGCTGCTCTGCCAGTTGGCTTAGGAACCAGCGGTGCCACTTCCCACACTCACGTGTGTGACTCAGGCTGCACAGGCAGGCTCCCGTCGGGTTAGACTCATGATCATCTGTGTTCTTCTTGTCCGGCAGTTTCTGCTCCTCTAAGTTATTTGAACTATTTGGGAAATTACTCGTGCATCGAAGGCATAGTCAGCTTTGCAAATAGAGAATCGTCTGGCCTCTGTGACTTTAATGGGATGAAATTTTCTCAATGATCGTAGCATTACATCCTTGGCCAACCACCCAGCGTGAATTTCTCCACAGATCCAGAGGTGACTACTTGACCTTTAGGTCTGGGGTGAGCTGTCCAAACTCGCAGAGAGAAGGGGCTAGATGTGTTTAATTTCTCATCTCCCCTCTTCCAACTCCCCCAGTGTGAAGGGGGAAACAAAAGTGGTTTTTCCCTCAGAAGCTTTGGAGGGCATGTCATTCATTTCTGAAAAGATGAGCAACGATAGCAGGGCCCCTTAACAGCGTGGGAATTGTGCCTTGCCACAAAATAATCCAAATCTTGTCATTCTCGCAGTAGTAAACTATCTGGGGTGTCATCTCCCTCATGCCCTCCTCCCCACCACCACGTTCTCCTCCCCCACCTCCCTTACGCCCTCCTCTTCCCCCCTCCGCCGACCCTGCTCACATCATGCCAGTGCCTTAAATGATAGCAGGTCTGCATCTTCCTCCAATCCTTTGCTCATTTGGTTCCCCCTTCGTGGATGAATGCTTTTCTCGACCTCCACTTGGCAAATCACACTCAGCACTCAGCTTTCAAGGCTTCCTCCATGAAGACTTCTTGTCCTCAGTGTGGGCTCCTCAGTCCCTCTGCTGTGATTCACTTATCTGTTAAAGCACTCAGCATTTGATCAGGAAGCCTTCCCCACAGGATTGTGAATTATGTAAGGTCAAGGATCGTTTTCTTAAATCATACTCTTTTATTAGATAACACTTGATACTGAAAAGAGTATACACTGAAAAGAGTATATATAACATAACATATATAACATATGCACAAGTAACCAAATAGAAAAATAAAACGAACACCTGTAAACTTACTACCTACCTTAATTAAGAAGTGGCACAGGACTGTTTTTGGTAACTTCAAAGGTCCATCTTCCCTTTGCTGCCTCATTCTCGAGGTAACTATTCTTCTGAACATTACTTTGATCATTCCCCTACTGAAAAATGATTTTATTGCTTATATATAGATTACCAAACAATGTATCATTTGGCTTTGCTTGTTTTTGAGTTAAAAAATAATCTTCTGGGTCTTGCTTTTCTTTTTGCAGTATTTTGTTTCTAAGATTCATCCATGTTGCTCATTTTCACGTTGTATACCATTTTATGATATAACTATACCACAATTTATTTATTCATTCTCTTGTGGATGGGCTTTTGGGTTTGCAGGTTTTTGATATAAATGATGCTGATGTGACCAGTCTCCAACATGCCTTCCAGTATGTGTATACAAGAGTTGCTCTAAAGCATATGTTTAGGAGTGGAATGCTATGTCAAGGGAGATAGCACAAGACAGTACAACATTTTTTTAAGCTTAGTTGTGGCAATTTACACACACAACCAGCAATGTGCAAGAGCTCCTGAATTCTTTACATGTTTAGGTCACTTGATATTACCTCATTTGCCAACCTAGGAGATGTAAAATACTATCTCATTATCGCCTTATTTTGTATTTTCCTGTTAACTAAAGGGATTGAGTTTCTTTTCATATATATATGGGCCTTTTGTGTTTTCTAGTTAGTGAAATCTTGTTCATGTCTATGGACTATATTTCCATTGGGTTTTTACTTAGTGTTTTATATTAGAAGTTGTTTTTATATTCTAGATACTAATCCTTGGTTAAGTATTTTTTTTTTCAGATACCTTGGCCTAGTTTGTAGCCTTTCTTTCCTTTCCTTTCCTTATGCTATCTTTAAATCAACAGCAAGTCTTACTTTTAATGTAGTCAGTTTTATCAGTCTTTGGTTTTATGGCTAGTAATTTGTATGTCTTATTTGACATTGTTTTTAATTTATAATCTCTGCCCCTGGCACCCAAACTAGATTCAAGATCACAATAAATTTTGGTTGGAAAAAAAAGAATTAGTAAATAATATGAATGAAGGAGTAATAAAAACTTCATTTGATTTGCCAAGCACACATGGTCTTTACTGGATCAGACTCTGCATACTGGAACAAGAAAACCAGACAATATCTGAAACATCTCTTCTGCATCTGCTGGTTGTGGCCAGCACTACAGAGGGCCAGTGCCCCATCCATATCCCCTCACCATTTCTATGCATGCCAACCGTGACTTCCAAATGGTTTGCCTGAGTCTGCTGGGTCTGAGCATGGGCAGGTCAGAAGTTCAAGGAATTACATCCCCTGGGAACAGCTCTCAGCAAATGACTGATGAGAATTGGTGAATAAAAACCCCAGCTCCCTCACTTCAGCAGTGCTGATTTGCACTGTTTTCCTCAGTTCCTAGTGGTAACTTATTTGATAGCACATCCTTTATTGCCTTCCGGTTTTTCTCTATCTCGCTTCCTACTCATCTACCTGTGTTTCCTGAAACTATCTCTGACATAAACTACTTGCTCTCAAATCTCTGTCTCAGGATCTGATGGTGCAATTAGAAATGTGTGAATGTCAATTTCTGACACAGGAATTGGAATGCTTATAATTTAGGATTGGATGAATGTATTTTTTTAAAACTATTTTTGTGGTTATCCTACATTTGGGAGGCTATTACAAGGTGAAGTGCAGAGTCAGTAAGTATATGGCTTAGGAATTAAGTGTGTGGACTCTGAAGCTAGATTATGTAGGTTTAAATCATGGCTTTTTCATCATTATCGATCACTATTGCTTATTTCTGCCTCAGTTTCACTACCTATAAAATGGGAATAATAGTAATACCTACCTTATGGGCTATTATGAGGATTAAATAGGTTAATGTAAGCAAAGTGATAAAAGTAGTATTTGGCTTATGGTAAATGCTCAATAAGTATTAGAAATTAGTTGTGTTATGCACCTTCCTGAGGCCAGTGAATGAATAACATATCACTTGATACAAGCTAAGAAGATGACATGGTTATACATTTCTTGTCCCTCTGTATAAGACATTGCAATTAAGCTCTGCTGAAATCTTAGGAAGTCTGGTCTAACAATTCAAAAATAATTTTTCGATTGTTTTTAGAAAAAAGTTCATCTCATGAGTGTTGAGCTCTACTCTGAGATTATAATGGATCTCCTTTTAGTGCCTGGGGAGAAGGAAACATGCCAAATGAAAACAGATTTCTCTGTAAATCTATACTTTTCATTTTGCTTTAACTCAAAAATACCTTTACTCTTATTTGCTGGGATTGTTGGGGGGAGAAGAGGGAATTATATAAAGAAGGTTTTTGTCCCCACGAATAACATTCCAGAAAGCTTGATTCTGTTAAATGGATAGAGTTGTAATTTGAATCTGTGTGGTTACCAAAGAAGGTACTTCCATGAGCATTTTGTTCACTAATCTTTGATATTCTATCAGTGGATCTGACATGAGTCTCCTAAACTTTCCCTTCCTATGGCTAATAATTGCAAAGAAGTTAGTATTTGGATGTCACCCATAACCTAGTATGACTTCCCGTATAGAAAATAAGATAGATTGAGTCTGCATTAACCAAGATATTTTCCTTGTATTTAAAACTATTTGAGACAAGGCTTGGTTTAATGGCAAGAGAACTGGATTTGAAGCCAGAAGAGCTGGCATTGTCTGCCCCTTAATTAGACTTGGGATATTGGGGAAAGTTATTTTAATATCATAAGCTTTGGTTTCCTCATCTGGAAGATGGGGAAAATAATGAAATCTAGTTCAGACAATTGTATAAATAGTAAAGTAGAATACAAAAACTGGTTGGTTCTTAAGGAGGTTTTATTTTACTCATGGAACTTTTAAGTTATTCTAAAATTCCATTTGCTACAGCAAAATAATTTTATGTATTTTTTTCCTTTATCTTCTCTATGGTTCCTGAAAGATAGTTATGCTTAAAAATATTCGTTCTAATGAATAATAAAATAATCCTCTTTGGTAGTTCAAACTCAAGTATTTCAGTTGGTTTGATTTGGGCTGTTTAGTCAAAACATTAAAGTTTATTGAGAATAAAGAATTTCTGAGAATTCTTGATATTTCTTATCCACAGTAATATTTGTTTTTCAATATAATTTATCCAAGCCAGTCAGTCAACACATAGTTTTTGAGCCCCAGTTATGTGTTAGTCACAGTATTAGGCACTAAAAAGTGGTTGAAAGAAAAAATTTTTGTGTGTGGCTATATGGTATCAATATCAAAAGAGAAAACCGTAATTTCAGCAAGACTTTTGCTAATCTAACTTGCATCAAAGAAACTGGCGTGTAGAAAAGCCATTTAGCTAGAATTTCCTTTTTTTTTTTTTTTTTTTTGCATCACAGAGGCAGAACCAATTGCAAAATATGAGCACAATGCAATATTTTTTCCTCAGCTATCTAAACAAGAACATGCATACAAATAAGGGGCTATGGATCTTCTTACCATCTTCAAAAATAGCCAGTTGTAGTCTGTTCCTTATGTCAACATATTGCGAAAGATAATTGAAATTCCAGCAAGTGCCTATGTTATTAACAGTGGAGTTGATGCCATTATAATCTTGTAAACATCCAGACAAATACAGCCAGATATATTGAAGAATGATGAAGTGTTGTAACCTACTGTAGTACTTAATAGTGTTACTGTTTTGGTCCATTATTGGAATATTGTATCTGCTTGAATTAATGTTTGTAATGGTGCTTTACTGCTATTGTCTGCTTGTTTTTATTCTGATTTATGGGGTTAGCAGGCTGAATACAATTTATGTTGAATTTTTTTCAAGAAATGTAGTTTAGCAGAGGCACAAGTCCTTCTGAATAAACTTTGAATAGAGATATTAAAGATAGGAAAGACAATGGTTTTGGCTCTCTAATTGTCTATGGCAAGAAAACGTATATTTTAAAAGGAAACGTGGGTTCACAAGAAGATAAATTGACACATAATCCAAAGGCCAGTTGCTGGCAGAATTTCTTAGTTTGATGTGACTCTCTCTTTGACAGTTCTCCTAAGGTAGGTTATTTTGGAGAAAACATATGTTTCCATTTTCTCTCCCTTTGCTTCTCTTTGAGTCCCCAGGCTCCACTAGGGTCACAGAAACATTAAGGCTTTTGTCACTGTGATTAATAGCTCTTAAGATCATCTTTAATTCACTCACTAATGACTGAGGGTCTTTCTGCTCTCCAAGTAATCGGGTGATGTATGAGCCGATAGCACACCTTGTGCCAGAGGTGAAAATCATTCAGGCAATGCAAATATTGTCACGGGAACAAATGTTTTCCCTGTTAATAAAAATTAATGAATTCTACCCAGGAGCTAGTTAAGGAAGCTGTGGCAAAGGAGATCCAAGCGCAAATAACTTCTTACTGCTAAGAATCACTTACGTCTCCTTTCTTGATATAGGAAAAGACCACAATTGCTGCGTATCCCTACATTTCTGTAAGAGATGGAACGATGACGAACTAATTTAATTATAGAAATGCATTATGTCGCTTCTAGATTAATTTTTCTGGGTCTTGAGGATACGTAAAATTGTGAACTTCAGCATCTTATTTGTTGTAACCTTGGTTCAACTGCAGGCTTCTAGCACTGTACTAACCTCATGAATACATTCTTCTCTTCATAGCCTAGTTAAAACCCAAGAATTATAGTGGTCAGGGCTTATAACTATAAAATGATGTAATGAAGTTTAAATTTGAAAAACTCCTTGTAACACATCATAAAAGATTGATGAAACAGACTGGAGATTAATAAGTGGTTTGAATATTTTGAGAGCAAAAGCAAGAAAAACATTTGTTAACTCCGTCCTTATATTTTTTGAATTCTTTAAAAATAAAAACATCTCCTCTCTTAAAAATTTTCCTCACATCATTAAAGATTTTCCCATAATATATCTACCTGGACCCTCCAGTTCATTCTGTAAGTCAATAAATAAATGTACAATATTCTGAGAAGGTGTGCCTACTCGTTATGTGTTGAAACTTGGTGTAGAGCAAATCTGTTGTCTTTTTGTTTCATTTTGATAATCCATGATTCTTTCTTCATTGTCTCAATGGAATAAATATTTCTGAAATAGCTCCCAGTCCTTCCCCTATCATTTACATCTTAGAACAAGAAAACAGTAAACTTTTAAAAGACATTATTTTACCTCTCCACAGTGCTTATCTACAAAGGAACATATTACTGAGGGGGGAAAAAAAGCTCGACTTGTTACTATTATTTCTGGTAGGCACCCAAGGAGAGTAGCTAATTTGTTCTTCATCAATGCCAAGGACAAATTAAAAAAAAAAAAAAAACTAACTGAATTATGCATTTATATTTTCTTTGCTTCTAAAGTACGCTTCTTTTCCTCAGAATGTTCAAATAGAACTATCAGAATTTTAACTGTATATTTTGTACATTATCTCAGAATCTATGATATTTAAATGAACTGAACTCTGAAAATATTAAAGGACAAATGATGTTATTTAAATACAATAATTTTTAAGAATATTAAAGGTTACATCAAATTAAATATTACTTAAATTTTGAAACTGAAGAACAAGTATAACTGAAGAGGCTCCTCTTGCCACCCTCCCTGTTACTGAGAATAAACCCATTTTTTTCCCTAAAATGAATTCAGATAATAGCTCTCCTATGTTGAACTTGGAAGTAGGATTTTTCTCTAGATTGGTGCTTCTCCAGATGTACTCTTTGGATCACCAGCATTCAAATATCTTGGAGGGGGTCTCACCCACAGTCACAGCAAACCTCTGCGGGTGGGGCCTGGGTATTTGTATTTTTAACAAGCTCCCCAGACGATGCTCACAGAGGTTAAGAACTACTGATCACAATGTTATTGGGAGGAATTTCATCATGACAACATTGGTTGTAATTATATAGGCTCTCTTTTTCTCATTCACATAAAATGAATTTTCCACAGTCGGGTTTCACTGTTTCTATAAACTTTTATATCTTACCCTTGATTTTGAAAGAAAAATGTTGAGTTTACACAGCTTCAGTACATACCTGGTGGGTAAAGGTTTCGGGCAAGTGCAGACAACAAGGAAATCAAATATGAGCTTTTTTGCCCAGAGAAGTTCTAATCACATAGTAAACAGTTAGAATTTACACGAGTCTTTATTTAATTAAGCCTGAGAACCACTATTTAGTTGCAGCTGGAGCAGAATCTTGGCACGGAATAGAACAATCTAGTGGAGGCTTTAACCTTTCCCCTCTTACCTGTGCTTAGAAGAATGTGTGTGTTTCTTGAGAAGGTGCTGCTATCTTGAAGCACTCTTTGTAGTCTTTGATATAAGGGTCGCTTCACATTTTTAATTCAGTAGTATAGAAAATGGATGCAATCGATGCATAGCTTAACTGGACTTTTTTATAATCGATAAGGTTGAAATAATTTATCCATATGATGAACTTCCATATTTTAGCGTTTTTCTGGTACTTTTTAATGAAGAATGTGTGTGTGTGTGTGTGTGTGTGTGTGTGTGACTTTGACCTCTGCTTTGCTGTTTCATAGATCTTTTTCCACTCCCATGCTTCCTTGCTGAATATTCTTAAGGAATTGTTTAGATCAGCTAAGGCTAAACAAAATAATGAGAAGAAAAGAATAACAGTGGTACTATCACCATTATTCATGCCAAGGGGGCAGAATTAAATAGATCCATAGCAGATCTCAAATCCCTGGCCCCTTGAGCCACATGTGACTTGCAGGTATATATAGGCTAGGTTAACACAATGTGTAGATCAAACAAACAAACTGGGCCGCATTTCTGGTTTCTTTTGAAGTATCAGACTGTCTGGCTACCCCAGGCCAGTTTTGTACATGGCAACAATCAGCCCTACCTAAATAGTAGCTGCCTCCTTTAGATGAGGCACAGCCTCAGCAGTCCCCCTGTCCTGCCCATCCCCTATTACTTTACACTCCATTTACCTTTTATGCTTGACCCTTGTGGGCATTTATATATGTAGGCACTAATCCATTTGGATGAACAGAGAACCCCAAATAGGATAATGTGAAAATCTCAAAACCATGTCTATCTGGCTTTAGGATTTGTGGCAGATCATTCTACCTAATTGTATTGACCTTGGTAAATATTGAATTAGTTTGCGTACCTTTGAGTCTAATCAGATGAGTAAATCAGGAAATCTGTTTGGGAGTTACAAATTAGAGAAGTCAGTGTGAGCTTAAAATTTGAAATATGGACTTTATTTTTTATTTTTTGCATTTGGTTGTAGAGACCTTTATTTCTTCTGTGTGGATCTTTGAGTCCTGTGATTCTGGAAGGCACTGACTGGTCTTAATAATATTCTCCTAGCGATGGTAAGGCACTAGGCAGTGCCAACTTTAGAAAATAATTATCAAGACATCTCTGCCAGGTATTGCAGCCTCTTAGTAACCACAGGAAGTTCCCAGTATCCCTGACACAAGCCTGAGTTTCCAAGGCAGACAGATCCCTGCCACTCCCTTCCTACCCCTCCCACTTGAAGAAAGGCCACAAGTTCAGATTCCCCCACAAGCTCATAATTTTGGATTTGTTTAACTCTTCTGTAAGCCCTTTTGTATAGTCCAACCCTGCTTCTTTCGGAGGACAAATCTTATCTTTTTATTAGCAAACAGGATGGCTTAGATATGACTTTATGGGACATTTGCTGGAGCATAATTTAATATGACTCATTTCCCCTTCTATGTGAAGACAGTGACTGGAACAGACCAGAGGAAAACCAAACCCAAAAATGCTGGAAACTTGCACTTGAAAATGTATAAAATTCTATTGGAGCTGAGGGATTTATTTAGAATGACTTGGCATTCTTTGCTTAGATGTCTAAATAGGCCTTGTGATACCATTTTTGGCCTCACTTTGAACCTAGTGTAATAAAGAAGGAAATGAAAGCAAAGGTAAACTTAAAGTATTGTTTTACTCTAAATGCTTTCAGTAAAGGGTCTTGTTATCTAATGATTGGTACTAGATGGCTAGTATAAATCGTACAGTCTGTTCTTTGCACTCATGGCTAAAGGAGGCAAAGGCAAAGGAAATCAATTGAAACTAGCAGGTAACAAATGACCAGTCTTAGGCAAACATAGCAGGTGGGGAAAATAGACTTGTGGACAAAGATTACAAGGAAACAGTGAGTGAGGACTTTTTCTTCTTTTTCAAAATCCAGTGCAATTATACAAAGTGACTAATTGCACAATTATGAAAGACAGGACTGTTTTATCTCTTACCACTATGGACCTAGAGCCTGGATGCTACGAGGTTTTCCAAGTATATGAGACTTGAAAAAAAGTACTGGCTTCAAAAGATGAATGAAAATGGTAAAGTAAAAATTACTAAGCATTTATCAATACAGTGCTATGTTGGCTAGCCGACTACAATTCCACTCATTGAGAGTATTGAGGGTTGTGTTTGTATGACATTGAATGTGGAATGTGGGTCCATTTTATTTTTTGATGTAATGTAGGATGCAGTTTTCAAAATTAAGTAGCTAGGATGGGCAAAAATCTTAAAATGGCCCTGATGCACATTTTACAGCTATATAACATTTTTTTGCCAGAGGCCATCAAGAATATTGGAAATGAGGATTTATTAAAAAACAAATTACTTTAGCTAGTTCTATGAATGGGATGCACTTATTGTTCAAAGTAGGATCCTGCTGGGACAGGCATCAATGGACTTTCACTTCTGACTTCTCTAAACTCATGCCTTTCTTACTTATTTTTCAAAGCTTTTTTTTCTCTCTCAAAGTAAGTGCCCTTTTGGAGTCTGTAAGGTACCAGTCAGTCTGTATCTGAATTTTGAGTTGCAAGAGGGATAGTGGGACTCTGCAACATGCAGACCACCCAACTGTGCATTGGTATCATTCCTCTGACCTTGTTTGTGAGGAATTTTTGTGTACATGATCTTATTGGAACTTCACAATAATCCATGGATATTGAGAAGTGTTGGTGTCACTGGCTTTATTTGACCAATAATGATAGGCCTAGTGACACAGTGTAGGTTACACAACTTTTGTATGTGGAAGGACCTCGAACCCGTATCATCTAATGTCAAATCCATTCAACATGCTAACTAAAAACATTCATGTAGCTGCTGGACATGTATAACTTAGGACATTTCTTTTTTTTTTTTTTTTTAAGATTTTATTTTTATTTATTCATGACAGACAGAGAGAGAGAGAGAGGCAGAGGGAGAAGCAGGCTCCCAAGGAGCAGGGAGCCCGATGCGGGACTCGATCCCAGGACCCTGAGATCATGACCTGAGCCGAAGGCAGATGCTTAACCATCTGAGCCACCCAGGCGCCCATCTGAGCCACCCAGGCGCCCTAACTTAGGACATTTCTAGGGCTGAATTTTTGAGAGGTTTTCTCCCCATAAATTTTACATATTATCTGATAGAAAACAGGTTTATCCATCCATGTAACAAATATTTGTTGAACATGTGCTGGGTGCTGGATACTGTGCTAGGCTCTGGGTTTGTGATGGAGAATAAGATAGATACATTCCCTCCCCTTTGGAGCTTAATTCAAGTTTGAATTCACTGCTTAGACTAAGTCTGAGTCAATGTGATCTATTATTTTTACTGCAAAATTATTTTAATTACAGAAATGGAATCTCTTCCATATCACCCCTAAGACAGAAGATGCACACACACACACACACACAGTGGTTTGATAGGAGGCTTGACTGACTTGTTTAGTAGTTTTGGCATCTTATAGCTGAAATATCAGGAAAAGCTAATACATAGCAAATTTGATCAAGCCTTTTGATTTCTCAGTCTGACCATTATTAACTGCCAAAGTCACTTACAGAAAGGAGATTTCAGAGTCAGAGAATTTTGCACTTTCAAAGGGCTTTAGAGTTGACCCCAGTGTCTCATTTTACAGACTGATACCTTTCAGATGTCTTTAGTTGACATTAATTACACCCTATCTGTTGTTGATACTACACACTTCAGTTTTTGGCTTTGTGTTTTAGTTATCCAATTATTTGGCTCCTCTCCTAGATTATGAGCTTCTTGAGGACAGGATCTCTCTTCATTTTCATTGCATCTTTTTTTCTTTCTTTCTTTCTTTTTTTTTTTTACCTTTATTCCCTCTTAGTTCCTGGCCTTGAGCTTTCCAGGTGGTGGCAAGGTGAAAAATTGGACCCAGAACTTGCTTCTGCCTTTGATCCCAATGTCCTTTCACACAAAATTGCTCATTGCTTTAGTTTGTTTCTATAAAAAAGTGGATAAAAGCCTCAAGAGTTTTGTTTGTAAGAAATAATCTAAGATAAAAGAATATTTTGCAAATACAAAAAAAAGTATAGTATGGATACCACCGCTTCATTGGCATATTCTCCAACAAATTTCTAAGATTTATGTACTAATTTGCTAAGGCTGCCATAATAAAGCATCACAGACTGGGTGGCTCAAACAACAGAAATGTATTTTCTCACAGTTCTGAAGGCCGAGAAAGTCCAGGATCAAGGTGCCGGTAGATTTGGTTTCTTTTGAGGGCCTCCCTCTTTGGCTTGCAGATATATGGTCACCTTCTTGCTCTGTCCTCATGTAGTCTTTCCATAGTGCATGCTTACTTTCTGTGCCCTAATCTTCTCTTATAAAGGACATTGGATTAAGGACCACTTTAGTGACCTCATTTGTAACTTAATCACCTCTTTAAAGATCCTATTCTCCAAATACAATCACATTTTGAGGTACTGGGGGTGCACACAGTTTAGCCCATAACAATTTGATTCACCTCTTCATCTTCAGTTGCCAGTTCAGGTACCTTTCAATCACACATATTTTGCCCTGAAAAGGAGTTACAATGATAGAAAAGATAGCAATAATCCCTAAACTCCTCTCTGATACAATGATACAATGCTTTTGTTTTAATAAATATTCTCTCCATAGTGGGGTGCGTGGGTGGCTCAGTTGGTTAAACGTCCAACTCTTGATTTCGGCTCAGGTCATAATCTCAGGGTCATGAGATAGATCCCCACATTGGGCTCCATGCTCAGCTGGGAGTCTGCTTGAGATTCTTTCTCTCCCTTGCCCTCTGCCCCTCCCCCCCACCTGCTTCCCCAGCCCCGCTTCCAAATAAATAAATAAATCTAAAAAAAATATATTCTCTCCCTGGCTGTTCTATATTCTCTCAAGATGTTGCTACAGATAACTTAGAGTGAGTTTACTCCTACCTAAATTGAGATGTCCATTAGTTTACCATGTCAGGTTCGTGACAATTCTTTGGTCAACACAAGGTTGCCTTCCTTTTAACAGCCAAATTGACAGGATCCAGCTCTGCTGTGTTTATAGTTAATAAGGACAGCAAATTTCTTTTTTTTCTTTGATACTGTATCCATACTGAAATGTATGGAAATATGTATCTATAGTATTCATGACACTTCTTTCTTGGATGTCATTAACTACTCAGACCCACCTGAATGAAGTGCAAATACTTTACCTTGACAAAATACAAGGTTATTATACTGCATTAAGAACTAAACCGAATAGCATTTGATAAAGGAAACTAGCATAGCTTTGTGACTTTACATGATAGCATGCATTTAAACATCATGATTTTGATTAAAAAAGAGAAGCAGAAAATTTTCAAGGTATATATATTAGTATTTCTGTAATATCTGAGGAAAAGTGAATAATGAGAAAAAATTAAGAAGTTAATAAAGACTCAAGAAAGGGTTCACGTTTTGAGGAGCTCTCTCTCATGTATGCATGCTTGTTATTTAAGAAATGTGGCCCAGTGGAAACAACATGGATACTGAGTATAGAACTCTTTGGTTCTCAATGTCCATCAATTGGGGGTTGATTAATTTTTACTTACTAAGGTTCTCACAAAGATTTAATTTATATATCTATGTATAGTGTCTGGCATATAGTAGGCATTCATTAAATGGGTCTCTTCCTCCCACATTCTCCATTTGCCTTATGATACTAACTTGGATGGTTACATGATGTCAACATTTTATGGCTTCACATTTGGAAGAAAGATTCCCCAAGACTGTATCACACGATTTTCTCTGTTCCACGTACAGCTCAATTAATCTCAGATTAACTGTAATTACTCTTCTAGCCCTTTTACTTCAGTAATTACTAAACTTGTGACTGCTATTAACTGGCTTTCATATGTTTCATGCTATTAGTGCAGAAAACTATTCATTTACTTCAAATCAGGTGGATTTCAAAAGGTGAAAAACACTTTTCAGCATGAGTGACCTGAGAAGGATGGAGGGTGAACACTAATTTACTAACATGTTTGGAAGCTTCAGGCATATGCTATGAACAGAGTGATGTCATTTACCAATCTCCTGGTGATATGCCTGAGCATGGGAGGTTCCTTCCTTCTGTCTAGGTGCCCTACCATCTTGAAGTTGTGTTCTGCTTGAGTTTGAGTTGTGCCTCAAGACATTAAATTACTTTTACATAGAACTGTGTCCCCATGTTCTCCCCAAGGATGCACTTACCTGGCATAATTGTCAGGAAAAATGCTGATGACTTCTTTCTTATAAGATTATTAAAGTCTTTTAGCTGAAGTTTTCACCTGGACTTTTAGAAATACCTGTGCTCCAGTGGATGGAATTGACTTAGTCAAAATTAATTTCTGTGTTAGCAGAGCTATTGAGGGGGGGGGTTGACTAGGTAATGGGTGCCATTTTATTAACTAATTTTTCAAATGGAAACATATTTCTGCAATATTTACTGAAGAATATTGTTAAAATACAAAAAATAAAGAAAAATATTACAAATAAGCTTATCCTAAGAGATAACCACTTTTGACATTTTGGGTGTGTTATCTTTTCATCTCTTGTCCTTTGTATAGATCTTATATATCTATCCACGCTTATATCACTCCACACTATCTGTTTTGAAAACCTGCCTTATTTTTTTACCCAGTATGTTGCAAACATTTTCTCGTATTGTATAATACTATTTTTCTTCAGTATATAGCTGCACTGAATTCCTTTGTGTTTATTTTCCCAAAGCTTTCTTTGTTGGACGTTTGATTGCCGAGATTTTTCATTTTTATAAATAATGTTGTAATGCTCACACACGGTACAGTAGAGTGGTTAGGAATGTGGGCTTTCAAATATGCCCATCGATTACTGTTTGACCAAGGTACCTTTTCAAAACCTCCATTTCCTCAGCTTAAAGCTGTGGATATAGTGATATGACCTACCTCTTAGGGTTGCACTTAGACACTGGATATAAAGTCTTAAGATACGCCTGCTTCATAATTAATGATCATTATGTGTGATTTTTTTCTTGATTAGATACATTTTCGTGCACAGTCTTATTTCTAGAAATGGAATTTCTGGATCAAAGGTCACAAACATTTAAGCATTTTTGGTTCATATTAACAACAATGAGGCATATTTGGACAGAATTTGAGAGATTCCCTGTATGTTAAATGCAGGTTATATGCATGGGCAACTTGAGTTCGTGATTCATAGTTCTGTTTTCTATTGGCAAAGGCATGGAAATGCACATTTTTTTCCTCTCTTAATTGATGAATTATTCTGGTGCCATTGAAGTTGTCTGTGTAGGACATAAAAAATTGAAAGTGCTGCAAGGTCCTCTGAGACAGGAGAATTAGATTTTTATTCTGTAAGCTTATAAATTTTCATTGATTCCAACTGGTTATCTGGGGTATATGCAAGTAGGGAGTTTGTGCAAATGAACACTAAATATTAATTTTCCTCCTTTTCCTCTGTTTAGCTTGGGACATCTGGTCCTGGCTTTTCTTATTGTAGCTAAGCTGAATATATGGTATTGGGTGTTTCTGTAGTGTATAACAGAGCCTTTCCTTCAGCTGAATCTGAAACTCTTCCAAAGTCAGAAGGAGGAAAAAAAAAAAAACTAACCCTGAAAGAAATCACTTGTTTGACTGTAATAATCTACAGAACTGGTTAAAGCATTAAACAAAAAATAAATGAATCAGATAGTTAGAACTAGTATGTCAGGAAAATAGACAGAACGTAAAATGCTTCTGGAATCTGTAGGATATTTTCTGGTACAAGGGGGTTTCTGAGTCATGGTTCATTTACAATGTCTGTTTCCTCACTCAGGGAAGGGTTTCTAATAGATTCAAGGAGACGCTAAGCTTTGCAAATGTCTTGCTCAAATAAAGGCAGCTCTGTGAGGGATAGATTTGTTCTGTTTATGGAGAAAACTTGCCAGTCATGTTTCACATTGTGTACCCTTCAGAAGAACAACCGTCTTCTTTCACATCATGGTGAAGATGGAGGTTTGTACAATCGCGTCTTCGAGGTCTCTGATCAGAAGGGTCATGAGCCGTGACTTTTTTAGACTAACTGGAGATTGACCGCCAACTTGTTCCGGAAGTCGTGGTAGACTTAGAGAATGTACGCTAGTCAGATCAGAAAGACTTTGAAAGCCATCCCGAAGTTTTACTACCATAAAATCAGATGGAGGGTTTAGCAGTGCTACTGAAAGGATGCTATTTTCAACTTTTAAACCAGAGCATCATGGTCTTTGCATGGTAGGAATTTGAAGAAACCTCAGCAGTCTTGAAGATGCTTGCTTTAGTTTTCAAGGTCAGAATAAGAAATTGAGCTCTTGAGCTGGTCCTATAGGAGGTGGTCTCCCAGAACAGTGAGTTTTTCTTTATTTCAATTGGAATAACTATAGGACTGTCGAGAAGATGATGAAACGTCATGGGCTTAATGGAAGCTTTAAGTATTTGACTATAAATTCTGGCAGAGGGAGGAAAGTACATTTTTTGGCTTGTTTGCATCTCAGACTAAATCTTTAGGACCATTGGAAACCAAGTAAATATCATCTGATTATGTTAGGGCACATCTGTCTTCTACATATATCCCAGCTTGGTCTTGGTTCAGGGTTAAATATTACCCCTCTGGTAATTAATGATGACTTAATTGTTAAGCATAATGAGGATTCCACTCAGAAAAGAAGTATTCAAAACTTAGGAGGCAGCTTGAATGGGACCAAGAAAATTGACTGTTTTTGCTTGGATGATACTAGTGAGTTTTGACAAGTCATGAGCTTCCTCTGGACCTCAGCTTCCTCATCTGAAACATGATGGAGTTCTATTTAGTGACTCCCTCATGTCCCTGCTGTTGCTAAAGCATCTTACTGGGAACCATGCTCAGAAATTCTCATTAATGCCAAAGACCTTTACAAAAAATTCCCATCAAAGATAAATCTGTATGATTACTCTCAATAGTTTTTCTAGTATCAGTCGGCTTGGGCTGCTGTAACAAAACACCGATCTGGGGGCTTAAATAACAGACATTTATCACAGTTCTAGGGACTGGGAAGTTCAATATCAGGGTGCCAGCATGGTCGGGTCCTGGTAAGAGCTCTCTCTCTGGCTTACAGATGACTGTCTTCTTGCTGTGCCCTCACATGATGGAAAGAGAAAGAGCTCTTGTTGACTCTTCCTCTTCTCATAAGAGGACTAATCCCATTAGAAGGGCATCACCCTCATAACCTTATCAAAACCTAATTACTTCCCAAAGGTCCCATCTCCAAACACTATCACGTTGGGGTTTAGGGCTTCCACATACAAATTTTGCAGGGGGTCGGGAGGTGGGGGACGGAATACAAACATTTTGTCCATAATCTCAAAATGGGGTGAGATTCCCTATTCACTGCTGCTAAATGTCTGCAAGGGGTCCTAGGTAGTTCCCCCCTTTACAGGATAACCAGAAATTAAAGTTGAGAAAGTATGGTTACAAGTGCTTAGGAAACATAGAAATTTTTAATGGAAAGGAACTTTAGGCAAATGCTTTCTTTCCCTGAAACCTAAAGAGGTTACTTGGCTTATGGGAGGTGCCTTTTTCTATCTTCCTTCTTCTGTTGGTGACCCCATATGTGAAGTCTTTTTTTTTTTTTTTAAGAAACTTCTGTCTTCTACGAATCAGTTACGTTATTATGATTCATAGTGTCCAGATTCATAGTGAGCCTTGCTACTCAAAGTGTGGTCCATGGAGCAACAGTGTTAGAATCCCCTTGGAGCTTGTTAGAAATGCAGAATCTCGGGCCCCACCCAGATCCACTGAATTGGAACTTGCATTTTTACAAGATCTCAAGTGATTTCTCTGCACACTGCAGTTTGAGAAATGCTGTTAGAGCATATAGAGCAAAGACTCATGATCCCTGTCTAGTTATTTCCTCTGCTTACAAGAGCACTCTTTAAAAAAATAATAATGATAATGGTTATAATTTATCGTGTACTTTCTCTGCATCATACCAAGCCTCTTATTTTCAAGCTCTACAACAAGATGGGTAATATTTTATTTTATATATAAAGGTATAGATATTCAAAGAGGTAAAGTAAATTGTCCAAGGTTGCATGCTTGTGAATGACAGAACTTGGATTTAAAGTGAGGATTTTCTGACTCTAAAGTCCATATATTTTTCACTGGATCATATGGTTTAGGTTTTGTTTAATACACATTGATGTATTAGAGGGCCTGGATAGGCAAAGCTCTGCTAAAAGTCAAATTTAATTTTTAGGGCAGAGATTTTAGTGTCTTAGGCCTTAAAAATGAGAATAACCTTCTTTTTTGGCTCCATCTAATGGAGTCAAATTACTTACACGGATGAACATGATCTAGAATGTTAGGCAAAGAGTTTTGGGTTCTAGCTCAAGGAAAAGAAATGAACAAAGTTGAAGTTTTGTACTTGTGAAAAGAAAAATTTGTACTTTTTCTCTGTGGTTTGCTTTACTTTGGGAATGATATTATGTTTCTGGTATAAATTCAGCTGATTGTTTATATTTTTTTCCAATTTGATACTCAACTCAAGCTTTGATTATGTTAGGCACCGTTCAGAAATATAAATGATCATAGTGTTCATCCATATTCTGTCATCAAAACACATCAGTTTTCTCTTCATTATTACACTAAGTCCTGGTAAGTTCTAACATCACACTCAGCAACTTGGGCAACAAATAAAGGAATATGAGTCTCAGCTATCACTCTGACTTTCAACACATGATTGGGAATAAATATTGGCATAAATGAGCCTTCCACTTGTAACTAGGAAAACATCTATTTTTTAAAAATGGGAACCAATATAAAGAGCAAAATAAAAATACTTAAAATTTTTATTTGTTCACACAACATAAAATATAATATTGTGAGGCATAAATTCTCTTCCTTGTAAGATTGTCCAGGTTCTCTACAAAAAGTTAATTGCCTGGTTCTTTTTTTTTTTTTTTTTAAATTTATTTATTTGACAGAGAGATAGCACAAGTAGGCAGAGCGGCAGGCAGAGGGAAAGGGAGAAGCAGGCTCTCTGCTGAGCAGGGAGCCCGATGCGGGGCTCAATCCCAGGAGCCTGGGATCATGACCTGAGCCGAAGGCAGCCGCTTAACCGACTGAGCCACCCAGGCGCCCCTGCCTGGTTCTTCACTGCATGCTTCTTCTCCTTAAGAAGCTTAGGTTCTTGCTTGGATTATTGTAGATAATCTGTATTAGAGAAAATAGAAGTTTAATCATATCCACCAATTTACTGCTCAGATCCCCCTCTTACCTCTGGAGAAGTTGTTAACTTAAAAATGCCTGAGAATTTCTGAGTCTGAGCGTGACATCTCCCAACCTTAATTCAGAGAAGAATTGTAAACACAAAGAAGAAAGAAGCAAATATTTTTTTAAAAACGACGTACTGTAATTGGTTGGTTGTTAAACAGAAGAAAGGAACACTCTCACTGTTTAGCCTAGACTCTAAAAACAGGGCAGTGCAAGCAAGCAGCAAGAAGAAACTATGGGATCAAAGGAAAGCAAGAAAGAACATAGGATTTAAGAAGCAGAGAAGCAATCACAGCACCATGTAAAAAGTACTAAAAAGATGGCAAGAATTGGACTTATCAGCAATGTACCATTGACCATCTGGTAGAGGACATTGGCAGTGGATTTAGGGGAAGAAAGCAGAAATTCCATCTAAAAACAGCACAGCTCTCTGAAACTACATTGTGAGGCAAACAACCCCCCATTCCTTAATGGTGTCCTGCAGCAGCTATGATCTAACATGTACAATAATTGTGCTCACAAAAATGGGCAGAGAAGAAGAGAATGCATTTTAAGAAGACAGTTCTTAGTAAATGATCAACATTTCAAAGGCATCAGAACCTAATAGTACAGCCCTGAAGAATCTAGAAACCTTAGGCTGTTTCCTGATTGTGACATGTAATATAACTCTTCTTGCTAGACCATGTATTGCCTCTCAGTGAGTTCCTTGAACCTCATTCCAGCAGAATCGGAGTTTTTTTGACTGCAATGACTTCATGGGAGATGTAGTTACAAGAAAAATACTGTATTCCGCCATCATGGCCAAATCTGCCTACTGTATTATTCTATGGAATGTTAAGATCCTTTATAGGAGATGAAAACACACCCTGCATAAAATTGTGTTCAATGGAACATTTGAGAAATATTCTTTTTTTTTTTTTTAAAGATTTTATTTATTTATTTGAGACAGAATGAGAGAGAGAGAGAGAGCACATGAGGGGGGCAGGGTCAGAGGGAGAAGCAGGCTCCCTGCCGAGCAGGGAGCCCGATGCGGGACTCGATCCAGGGACTCCAGGATCATGACCTGAGCCGAAGGCAGTCGCTTAACCAACTGAGCCACCCAGGCGCCCCGAGAAATATTCTTTATTTTAGTTGTCTTCAAAGTTCTTCTATACATACCTATTTTGTTTCAAAGTGCATGTTCTTTTCCAGTTATAGCATCTTTATGTAACTTTTAGTGACCATCTTATGTTAAAACATGTTATGTTCTTAGGAATTACGTGCTTGGTTTGTAAGGTTGCAAAATCTTCATTTTTGAGAGAAATTGGAACTGAAAAATGGAGTCATGTGGCAAGCCTATTCCTTGAAAGTGATTCATAGTAGAACCAAAGGAATGGGGCTGTCTTCTCCATTTTCACTACCTATAATTGCTTCCTTGGAGGAAAATGCCTTGCCCTAGTCCCACAGACCAGCATCTCATGAGGAAATGTGTTTGCTAGTCACTTAATTGTCAGATAGGAAGAAGCCACTGCCATGGTTTCTTCTGTTTCTTAATTTTCAACATTTCTCCCATAATTCACATTTCACATCCAAGGATTTTTAGAATTGGAAGGAAAACATCCAGCCTACTTACCATGAGAGGTTAATGATGTGGCCATTGAGGATTTGTTGCATAGGCTGGAGCCAGTACCCAGGTCCCATGCTTCCCAGTCCTGAGCTCTTGCTAGGACATCATTTTAACTATGCCCGGGACACCTGCCGAACTTGCTTAAGAGTTGCTGATTGGTGGAGAGACTGGGAACTTGGGAAATGGAAGGTCTGCATTTGATGCCTGATTTGGTTCTATCATTTTAGGCTTCAGTTGTTAAGAGAAGATCAAATTTGACGACTCTGTGGGTCACTTCTAGTTCTTGGTTTTGTTTCCTTAAGTGTATGTTGTGACTAAAAGAGATGGGGCCAATTTCCACATGTCTAAGGAGGAAAGAGGTGTGATTACAAGGATGTTTCTATTCCTAAATTTAATGGGTGAGGTGCAAGGAGACCTCTCTGTGGTTTCATGAACTCTTCTTGGTTACTGTGCTGACATTCTGAATTACTCACTTTCACTTGATGGTACTTTAAGATTAAACCCCAAATCCTCACACCTGCCCTCAGGTATTGGTAACTGAAAACATGCTGAAAATATGCACCATCCATTCACTTGTGCCTTTCTCCCCCTAATAAAATTGTAATTTTTTTTTTTTTTTTTTTTACTGAGAAAATATCCTCTACTTGGTCAGCTTCTGCCTTTTGCTTATAAGTGGCAGGGTTAAAAACAAATAGTCAGAATTGGGAAGTGTGCACACACACACACATAAAATGCTTTTGACAGTTATTTAAACACCTGTTTAAGAAAGCCCATTTTTTTCTTGCTTATGAATTGCTATAGGATTTCTCAAATTCTTCTGCCATTGTCTCTTTTCACCTGCTTTAGAGACCATGGGTGTTAATGGCCCCCAACAGCATTTCTGCTTTGCTTGACAAACCCAAGTTCCTGTTGGCCTCCCAGCCGGGTGGGATGTCTGGTCTGCTTCCTGGAACCCATCTCCTTTAGCACATTCCCTGCTGAGCTCAGGACCAACCTTTCCCAGAAGTGTCACTGGTCTTTCTGTGGCTGCTACTGTTTCTATTACTTCATTGCAGCTCTGTGTTTTTGTAAGGGTAACATGTTTTCTTTTTTCTCTAAAACAATTTGAATAAAGTATAGAGGTTTTAAAGTCACTGGTGCTTTCTTGACCACAAATAAAACACAAAAAAAGTGTTTAATAGTAGATAGTATTTCTGGAGGTAAAGTCCAATGGTCTGAACAGTTGAAACTTAAAGAGAAAAATCTCTGACCTGAACTGAGAGGTGATTCCAGTCCTTGGGAAAGCTGGTGGTTGGTTTGCAGTCAAATGGAGATTAGTGACATTCCTGTATATTTCTGTTACATCACATTATTGAGATCACGATGTTCCCAATGTTCTTCACACTCGACTCAAACTTCTTTTTTGCCTTTCTTTTAAAGTCAAACATTATCATAATTAATATTTAAAATGCGATTTTTACTGGGAATCGATGAGACATTTTGGCATTTGCCTTCATTTTCCTTGGAAGATGTTTATTTTCCTTGTCAGCTGTAGGGCAAGAAACCCGCTGTGAAAACTGATAGACCCCCGCTGTCAGGAGCATTTGTCTGGGATGATTTTGATGGCATACCCATGGTATTGCCAAAGGAGTGTCATAGAAGCTAAGTGAGAAACACAGGGAACAGCATCTTTTTTTGTGGAAAGCAGCATGGGCTTTCAAGAGTAAGATCAGTGTAACAAAAATAACCCAAAGAAATTCTTCAGTGCAAATATTTCTCTAAGCTATGGATGGACACGTCTGGCTTTGCAACTTTTGGGTCCTTTAGTACTTTAGCAGAGGGCTTGATTCTTGTAGTAGAAATTCCATCTGCAGTGACAATATGTAATTTGGAACAGTGGAGCCCTGTCACAGCGTAGATGTTACAAAACCAGGCATGCACTTTCTCCACAGCTTCTTCATATAGTCAGGAGGGAAACTCACGGTGCAGTGCTGTCCTTGGGTCTTAGCCCGCACACTGAATGGGTGATAAAGTGATGATCTTTACAGAAGGATTTTTCTATAGCATAAAATATCTAATAGGGAGAATTGCAAGAAAGTTATTTTTATAAACATTCCTGCTTGTGGTTAGTTTGGGACCTGAATTCTTTGGAAAACAGTATCTTCCTTTTTGGTTTAATGATCATCTTTTTCTTTGTGCTTAGAAAGAGAAGATTTGCTTTGCCAAACTTTTTTTTTTTTTCTTTTCTGGCATTAGTGTCTTCTGGAAAATGAAAATGGAAATGGCCCAGTTTCTCTTACTAAAGTCTTCAGATATTTGCATGTCATTTATTAGTTTCATCCCGAAAAATAAAGCACGCTCTTCCACATTTTTTTAATGAGCAGAAGTGAAAATTTACCAGGTTACTATCAGTTGAAAGTTGAACTTCTCCAGTGACATACACCTACAGATACACATGTACGAGTCTGTATATATTCATGTAGACACAGACAAGGTTGCTATGATGAGGAGAGGAGAATGGGCAGGAGCTCTGGTTACAGTTCATTTCTGTCACTGATTCCATCTAAAGAAAAGACAGCATTTCATGTCTTTATTGACGGCAGGTAGGTCCTTTTAGTTTTTGCTCCTAATTAGACAACTCAGCAGAAGATAAAACAATGACCGTGTTTTGTATTGTCAATTATGTTGTCCTGAAATAACCGTTCTGTGAGTTCATGGAAAACATTTAAAGAGCGCTAAAACTATCCAAATATTATCAAAGGAAAGGGGAGACTGTGTTTTGAGAGAGTGCAATGGATGGGACAGGTTCAGTCCAGTTTGAGATGTGCTATTTATTCAGTCCTCAGCACAGTCCCACAACTCACTTAGCTTCTTCAATGTGGAAGAGAAGTGTCAGAAGATGTTTCTTATTTGTCCAGCACGTTTCTTCTCTTCTCTGACAAGTATTACTCATGCTCTCTGTTATAGAAACCATGGGATCTCAGTCTCTAGGGGGGAAAGTTGAGACATTGCCATGGGCCTCCCTTATTGCCCTTCCTTATAAGTAGGCCTCAGCGTACAAAGGACACAATAAATGAGAACAGGTCTCGTAAGCTGCCAAGGGCTATGTCAATGAGAGTCCAAAACAAAAGTTGGCCTTTATTCTGTCACACTGTCACATCCAAGAAGGGATAGCTGATGGACGACAAACATTTGATATTTCAAAAACTACCAGACAAAAGCCCAGTCTTTTCTCCACAAAGTTCTCCAAGAGTATTAGGAAACAAATTAATGCAAATATAATTCAAGTTAAAGTACTATTTTCGCATGGTTGTTTTGTCACAACTCTTTTTCTGGTGGTCATTCTTTGGGTAATTTTTGTGCTAAGCCATTCTGGATTTTGTGTGACATGTTGATGGCAGAGCGGTATGTCCTATGTGCATGGAAAATAAACGTGAAAAATGACTTATTGTTGCTGTCTGAAAGCGCCTCCATTTCTGAATTCTGAGGCAAATTAGGCCTCAGGTTTCATTTTTGTAGCTGTAGTATCAGTGAGTGATAACGACTAGAACGTCTGAATTTGTCTATATCCACACACATCAGATGAGAGGATTTTCTGTCCACAAGAACAAGGTTAAGCAGTTGTTTAGAAAACCTCACAATATTTCTATTTCTCTGATTTTAGGTTACTTTCGTCCAAGTGGTTTTAAAATGATAAACCTGAGCCTCGCTGCGACAGGATGGATGCTCTTGTGTCTCATGAACCCAAAGAGAAATTATTAGCTGATTCAAATGGTATTTGCTGTGGTCAGCGAAGAAAATTGCCCTTTAAATAAGGTGTGGTAAAGTCCTGAGAGTTCAGGACTAAGGGTTAAAAATGCATAGTTTGAAGAACCATCCTTGCAATGCATCTGTTTGGAAAGCAAATATATTTAAAATAAAATAGGTGAAAAATAAAATACTGCACCACACGGAGCTATCCAGTTTAAAACAGGTGGTATCTTGAACTATAGATAGCATGAGTGGAAGCTATTACAAAATATACACACCTGTGATTTGGGCTAGCTAGACTGGAATGGTTCTTTTAAACAATTACTAACCAACAGCCATGCAAACCATACCATGAAAATCTTGCAGACTTGCTACATGATTTTATGCAGAGAACAGTAGTGATTCTCCTTTGGAAAAATGGAAAAAAAGCACAAATAAAATAAAACAAAAGAGTCACTTCTGAATTCCTGAAGGGATTGAAATGATTTCTTTCTGGTTTTATTAAGTTGGTACATGAGACAAGGTAAACCAGCAACAGAATAATTTGCAATTATTGATCTAAACTAAAAGGAATGGGAGTCACTCTTCTCAGGTGAGAAGAGTGAGATACAGGTTGGTGAGATACTAGTCGTTCAACTTCACAAACGAGTTGACTGTGACCCAGAGAGTTTGGGTGATTCTCCCACTGTCACATAGCTAATATATGGTAGATAGGGAAGTCAAACCTAGGATATCCCCCACCCTACCCCATGCACATCTGAAACTATACTACTCTGTTTTGACCTGTGAGTTTATCATTTTATATATGTGGGCATCACCACACTTCTTAAGGGCTCACAGGGTCAGAGCATTATGTTACCAGGAGAATTGCCAACTCTCAACCTTTGTTGAATATGACTGCCTACCTACTTTAGGTGTTACTGAAGGCATTTTGCCTATTCTGTTTGTTTTTAAATTTATTTTTTATTTTAGTTTATTTTTTTAAGAGTATTTATTTATTTATTTGACAGAGAGAGGGAGAGCAAGCACAAGCAGGGGGAGTAGCAGGCAGAGGGAGAGGGAGAAGCAGATTCCCTGCTGAGCAGGGAGCCCGATGCGGGCCTCGATCCCAGGACCCTGGGATCATGACCCGAGCTGAAGGCAAACACTTAACAGACTGAGTCAGCCATGCGCCCCGCCTATTCTATTTCTTTTAATTTTTATAAAACCCCCCTTAAAAAGTGTTAGTCTTCTGTTTTTACAGAAGAGTACAGACCTGAGGCCCAACCTGGTTACATTACTTACCTGAGGTGTGTGGTTAGCATACAGCTAACCAGGATTAAAAGTCAGCTCTGGGGGCGCCTGGGTGGCACCAGTCGGTTGAGCTTCGGACTCTTCGTTCTGGCTCAGGTCGTGATCTCAGGGTTGTGAGATTGGGTCCCATGTCAGGCTCCATGCTCTGTGGGGAGTCTGTTTGGGATTTTCTCTCTCCCTCTGCGCCTCCTACTTGTGCTCTCGCTCGCTCTCTCTTAAATAATAATAATAAAAAAAAGTCATCTCTGTTTATATCTGTAGCTTCTGCTCTTTTATGATTTCTGAAATCTTCACTGGGGGAGAGAATAAAGTATAGGGCTATGGCTGGTAATTTCTCTATTATCTGACTAGAGAAAGACCCTTAGAACACATCTAAGAAAAATAAAAGCATCAAGACCCTCAGTTTTGGGAATCCTAAGTCACTTCTTAGTGAGGACTCTTAAGCCCTGATCTGTTGTCTCACTGGTTAAGGGTTTCCCCTTGTTGCGTATTAATTCCTCGTCCCTGCAGTCTGAGACATTTCAGGAGCAGGAAAGGGCTGTCTGGCTCAGTGGGACTGGGCTGCTATTCAGTCTGCCTGGTTCCTACCTTACACGTCGATTGATTATCCTCCCTATCGTGTGTTGACATATTTTGCTTGCTATACTGATTATACATTATGAGTGCTAATTCTGTTATTGGGTTAGAGTTCAAAGGTGCTCATCTGTCAGCAAAAATCTCTCATTTCGTGGCATGCCTGGCCTCCTCTTATATCTGTCATTTTTATACTGTTCTCAGAGGTTTTTCTCTTATTTCTGGTCCTAGTTCAATAGCACAGGTCTTGAAGGATTTTCCTTTGTAGTGCACTGTTTTATACAGTTTTTGGAGACAGATTCTGCTCTTTGAAGATACGCAGAATATTGGCATTTCACAGACCCTGACTGAAGCAATGGAAATCACACTGTATCCTGCTCTTTGATTTTAACAACTCTATTGGTGCAGATCTCCAAATCTTGGACTTTTCCCAAAGTGGTCAATTTCTGAGACCAACAAATAAAGAGATCCAAACTTGGGTTTTTCATGTCTGTGTCACAGCATTCTGGCTAACCATCAGGAAATGGACTCCCATGAAGAAGAGTCTGAGGAATGGAGATTTGATTAACGTAGAACAATTTAGAAGCTCACCCAATGCTCCAATATCTTTTTTATCACATCTGTAGAAATTATAATATAGGTATGCAAATGTTTCCAAACAGATATTTATTCATTTATTTCTTATCCTAATTTGGAACTGGAATCATAAGTAGAAAGAGCCTCCA
Organism: Leptonychotes weddellii; assembly: GCF_054177405.1. Taxonomy (NCBI): domain Eukaryota; kingdom Metazoa; phylum Chordata; class Mammalia; order Carnivora; family Phocidae; genus Leptonychotes; species Leptonychotes weddellii. The sequence goes on along the minus strand of NC_138369.1, from coordinate 106,451,553 downwards.
AAGGTCATTATTTTGGATTACATATGGTGAAATATTTGGCAATGAGTTTGAGGTATTTGAGATACAAGCCCTTTTTGACAAAAATGCCAATATGTCAAGAATACATTTATTGTAGCTTATATTTCAATTTGTATTTTTATTGCCTGTCACATCTAGAAGTTGACCAAAATAATAAAACAGGTGTTATATTATAGTAATAATAATTACAAGAATGATCTTTATGAATTGGTAGGATTATCAGTGATGACTAGCTTTTACTCTAAATTCTTGTGATGTTTTAACAAATTAGTCTTAATGATCATACAAAACATGAGTAAGCCCTGATTTAGAGAAGAGCTGAAGTTGGCTCTTAAACAACTGGGCCTTCCAGAAGGGAGTGAAGCAAAGCCAAGGAGTTCGCAGTCCCCCATTGGAAAAGAGAGGAACATGGGAGTTATTGTCAAATTATAATGAGTTTTTCTTTTGACAGTTTGGGTTCTATGAATGATAGGATGTGATAGAACTATTAGAATAAAATTGAAATAGAATAGTATGAGAACATTATGCCAGGGTCCAAGCAGAATGGATCTACTGGGGACCATAGGTTAGACACACAAACTCTCTGAGTCTTAGTTTTTTTTTTAATCTGTCAAATGGGGCTATTATCTATTTACACAGTAGGTTTTTAGGCAGAGAGTAAATAAGATAATGATGTAAAATATATAACATTATGTTATCTGGTACATAGTAGATATTCAATAAAAATTAAAACTTTATAAGCTTTTCATCTTCTCATTGACTCTCTAAGTCAACCTCCATAACATGAACTAAAAATGCTATCTTCGTCAGCCTTCAATGGCTTTTCTTGAATTTATATGCACATGGTGCTATGCTGATTATGGCACAAAGCATGCTATATAGATGTGGCTGTTTCTAGGAATTTACTTCCACAATCAAACAGAGATTGATGGATTCATAGAATATGAGCTGGAAGGGACCCTGGGGGCTCTCTGCATTCAGTAATTTTACAGACGAGGAAATAGATTCCCAGAGAGATGAAAAGACTTGCTCAGAATTTCCCAGTTAATTAGTGGCAGTGCCAGGAATGGGATCTGGGTTTCTAGAGACCTAGTCTGTTGTTCTTATTTATCCACCTTTCTTGTTTAGGAAATAAAGATTGTGACTGTATATTCTAAGAGTTGTTAGTCAGGGAGAACTATTTAAAAATATTATAGTCTTTAAAGATGCACAGCTAATCAGAAAAAAACAACACATAAAGGAATGTATGAGGTGGGTAAACACCACTGCAGTGTCGAAGTGTGGATGATGGTGCCAAACCACAGCTAGGCAAGTCTTCCCAAGCCATTCTCCATCTTCCTCTCCCAGTTATTTGGTAAAGTCCTTACCCTTGTCCAATCAGATTCATTCCCATAAGCTCCTCTGATGCAGAAATTTTGGAGCCACCCCTGAGAAGTATGACCAAACTTCTCTAATTAATTTATGCAGAATCTGAGACATTTCAAAAAATTCAAGAGCCAGGACATTTGGGGGGTGGGAGGAGAGTCAGATACCCAAGCACTGAAAATTGGATCATAGCGAGCATTAAAAAGGACCAAAAGATTATATGCTTTGCTACATGTTCACCAGCTATGTTCCTAAATATGGCTGATTTGTGGAGTTTTATAGACGTATATGGTGCTATTCATTGTGTCTGTATTGATTTGGAACATTCCAAGAGGCCAACAGCAGTCACTGAACTTGTGTTCTGCAAGCCCCAGGGTTTCTTCCCACTGCACAAGCTGTAACCTCACATGGCAAAAAAATGATCTGAACAAGTCAAAGATCCCCAACTCAATTAAATTAAGTAGTACTACACTTTTTTTTTTTTAGATACTCTCCATTATTACAACACATAAATTTTCTTATGCATGTCTAGGTCTAATCCTATTATTTTTCTGGTATAGAATTTTATCTCTCAGAGACCCTTTGTGGTTTAAGGAAGCGCTAATGACAGAGAAAGAGAGAGATCAGACAATAGAGAAGAAACGCTTCTGACCACATTGTCTAGTAGAGTAAGAGAACTCTACAGCTCAGGAAAGCTGTGACCTGATAGTGTTCAAAAACTGTTATCTTCCCCTGGGAGAAGCTGGAGTGGCCATTCTGCTGTGCTATAACTCTGGGTGTTCATTAAAAATTCATTCAAGGCTAAATCATATCACTGAACAATGAGTATGGAGGCCCAGATCTGCGTGTCGAAGAGAGGAGGCCATATCAGGGCCAGGTTGCTTTATTTAGTGGGGTCTGTGTCAGGCAGACAAGGGGAATGGGAGGTTTCCTTGGAGGCTTTTGTAAAGCTCTGTGCTTCTTCTGGGGGCTCAATTAGAATAATCAGCAGCCTTGGAAATTCACACGGTGTTGGTGGGGCTGTGATCCATCATCATCCATCATACTTGTGTGCTGGGTGACTGAGGAGCCAAATACCAGGCCGGCGGGGTGGCCAGAGCCCTTCTGTGCCTCGAGCTCTCTGGTCTGCAGGGCAGGGCTCCAGGAAACCCGGCAGTGGGAGGGGCATGGGAGGCTGCAGGGGGACTGAATCCTCAGATCAGCCTGCACTTGGGGGCTTTACCCTTCTAGTAGTCCCTGCAGGTGACGGTCTAGGAGCTAGAAGTAACTCTGCAGTACTTCGAAAGAATTTTCAATTGTGTGCTTTGGATTTCCTCAGCTTAATTTGTCTTTTGCTGGGTTTGTTTGGAGTTTATTTCTAATTTATTTTGAGTTTGTTTTTGTTTGTAGGCCTTACCATTTAAAAAAAAACACAACTTTCTGGATTGTTTGCTGTTTGGCCTTCCTTCTGTGCATTTTCTTTGTGGGAAGGATTGGGTTTTGTCATTTCAAATAAGGAAAGACTGTCATGTTGTATATGTGTATTTGTGTGTGTGTTTCTGTGTGTGCGTGTGTGTGTGTGTGAGTGAGTGTGTACGTTCTGCAGGGAGACAACCAATAAAACCCTCATTATATTTTCTTGTATCTTTAGCAACTTTTTTCGAACTCTTTTTTTTAACCGAGGCAGAAATGTGGGTTTGGTTATTTTCAAAAAATGTTTCAAAATTCCAGAATTAGGAGAATAGTGTCTAGTTCTATAGAAAAGCATTTATTGCATTATGATCTCAGAGCCAGTCTGCTAGGGTCCTGTGTAAATTTGAGTTGCTCAGTGACTAATTTGGTTTCTTGGTTCCCAAGCAAAGAAATTTGGCAGCCAAGTATATAAATTTTTGCTCATCTTCCATTTTGTTTTTTTCTCAGGAAACCAGGGAGAGAGTCAAATCTAGGTGTGTGCACACATTATAACCAAATTTATCAATCCCGATTTTATGATGTTTATCAGGAAGAAAAATGTACTTAAAATTTGCCTTTTTCTGTTTCAGAGGGAAAATGGGATTACTAACTCTCAAAAGCCAAAAAAGGCAGTTTTTTTAAGATTTTTAATCACTCAGGCTTATGTAAATTAATATAGAGTCCCTCTCTCTTGTTTTATTTTATCGTATATTATTTTATTTTATTTGTTTTTGATGGCCACCAAATGGTAAGCCGTGCCCTCCCCTAAAGAGGTCTATGATCATTCTCTTTTGGATGGTCCAAATAAGTCCATAAAACAAGTGTCTTCTAGTTCATTCTTTCTCCTTTTGTTTCCTAAAATGAAAATCTGAAGCAGAATGCCTAGAAGTATATTGCAATTTGACAGGATTTGCTTTGTGTGCATACGAGAAAATATGACTTGTAAAAAAAGTAGAAGAGATATATGTGCACCCTGACGCTATTTTATCGGTATCTATTGCACCCATTGCAATGAGACTCCTGGGATGTTGGACCTAAATTAAAATAATCATAAATAATGTTAAACAATAATAAATAAAGTCTAACTTCTACCCTCTCCCTGTTTCCCCTTTTCTCTTTCTTTCCACTAAGAAAATAACAAGTAAATATTGCCAAGCAGACCAGCCCCTTTTGGGGAAGGAGGCACATACATAGGCTGAAGGATGGACCAGGGAGCCACCCCCACATGCCCTGGGGATTTGGAGTTCTTGGTGGGGCGGGGGAAGGCAAACAAGGGAAGGGCCCTGGATGGAGACTGTTGATTTTCAAGATTTCCTGTATATTCACTTGTTGGATTTTACAATTTATCCTAATAAATTAGATTTATTGGCATTAAACTATTTTTTTCTCAAAGGTCTCAAATGTAGGGGTAAAATTACATCGAAGTCTAATTTTGCCTAATAAATTCCTATGAAAACCGTTGAGATAAAGGCATGTTTTGGAGCCTTTCCCTAGGAATTCCATCTCAAGCCACATTGAACAAGGAAGGGGCTGTGTATCTGGTGAGCACTTTGTGAAGTGAAGTACCTGAGCTAGGATTACCAAGACATATTGAACAACTTAAAATATGGGAACGTAAGAGCACTCAACATTTAAAAGGATAGTTACTAATTTGCAGGAATGAGGCCTGTTATGGAGTGGACATTTCTTAAGAGTCTGCCAGACCTAGTGAAGATATCCTTGAATGCCTGATTTGGCATTTTCTCTGTTTGTACCTACAAGAACAACATTTTTTTTCTCCTGTCCCATGCTGATCTTGTGAACTTTATGGAATCTTCCATCAAGGGAAAACCCCTTGGTTCTGTAGTGTCTGAATTCTCTGAGGACCCAGAGTTCTCTTGTTGCCTCCTGACCGTCCAGGGCTCCTACTTTAGTGTTGGGTGTTCCAACCTTTCTCTTCTCATCCCCCATGCGTCCCATTCCCTCAGAGTGGCAGACTTTCCTGATCACTGATAAACTAAGTCGTGATATAGTATATTGGTTCATTGCAGGTTATTTTATCCCATCCACTCCCTCACCAAACTCTGTTTTACTTCCTAAACCTCTCTTATTCTTTATCCTCCACCATCACTGTCTTTTTTTTTTTTTAAGAGCCTTTGTGATCTTAATGGATCATTGAGAGTTTATCTGACTAGTTTATCTGCCTCGAGTGTCATCCGTCTTAACTCTCTCCCGTTCTTCCAATCAGAGTGATCCCACTAAAACACAGCTCTGATCTTTCCATTCTCCTCCTAGGCCCCTTCACTGACACCACATGCACAAAGGAGAAAGGCCAGACTCTAGAATATGGCATCGAGGCCTTTGGCTATTTGGTTCTCACTTTTGGCTATTTCTTCACATCTCTCTCTGCCTCTTTCCTGCTATAAATCAGGCAATACCAAGAAACCTTCAGTCGCATGCACATACTAAGCTGTTTCATAGGTCCATACCTTTCACTATGCCCTTTCTTCTTCTTGAAATGGTCTGTCTTCCCTTGTCTTTTCTCTGGGAAACTCCTTCAAAACCATCTTTATTCTTCAACAGCCTTCTCACGTGTCACCATCTCTGGGCAGATTTTCCTAATATTTCTCACTCTCAGAATTCCTTTCTTCTCCGCACCTTGTACATAGTTTGTTGATCATGGGGACTTTATTTATTTGCATGACTTCCTTCTCTACTGGACGGTGGCCCTTTGAGGCCAGGAATGAAGCCAGTCATTTTGGCTTCTAGAGCGCAGACTCAGTGCTGTGCATCCCGTAACAGATGTTAAATGCGTATCGAAAGAAAACTATCAGTTGTCTGGAGGACTTGTGGAGATGGCTTTGCCTTAACTCCAAGGAATGATGCTTTAATTGGGGGGAATTTCAGGTATGAGAGCAGGTTGGGTCAGGGATAAATGTGTTTTTGGGGTAGGGGGACCCAGCTTAAAGAAGGCCTAGGTCTGCCATATCCATGGGAGTTGAGGGGAGGGGGTGCGTGTGTATCACGTGGTGTCTGGGGTTTGGCAGAGTGGAGACATCAGCGCTGATGGTGCCCAGATCCCCATACTTAACAGCAGACCCCATAGGTTATTAAAGCTGAGAGCCTATCTAGGAAGATTAGCTGGAGGAAGTGCTTTAGCCATGGAGCAAACAGGCAGTCGCTTGATTAGTGCCTCAGACATGGTATGGCACTGTGGTGTTGGGTTTCCATCTGAACCATTACTAGGATATTTGAGATCTGGACCTTCGGTTCTAACCTCACCTTGAGTTTGATTTCTGAGTCCATACATCAGAAATGGGCCTTGCTCACTTCTCTCAGATTGCATTTCCCAGCTGCGAGTTTTGTGTCCTTTGTTTTTGGACATTTGAAAAGGATGCTGATAATTAACCCATATGGTGTTTGTTTAGATGGGGAATCCTAAATAGCTTCTTGTACTGGGAGAACACAGTAGCAAATATATCTTTACAGTAATGTGTTTCAAATCAAAAGGGCTCCATATTTTCCTGTGTGTTTGAATGTGACATTCTTGATCATTCCAGACCCACCTGTCTGAGAACAGGAATCAAAAACAGGAGTCACTCTCAAATTTCACCTCTATTTAATCCATCACAGAAACATACTGGCTTTTCACTGTATATATATAAAAAAACACACCAGGACATTTAAACAAAGTGACACAGATCATCAGCAGATCAACTGGGAATGACGGCTCAATCAAACAAATGTATGTTGAGAATTTCCACAGGGCAGCTCTCACGGCAGCCAAGCCAAATTTGTTTAGTATACATGAGTTAGCTGCTTAGGAACATTTGCTATGCTGCATGCCAGATGATGACTTTTTTAGGTAAACATCCATTTAGCAGCATATACCCATCCATGAAAGTGTTGGCGTGATTTTGATCTTTTCTCTTGGACTCCTGAAGTTATGACTTCATTCCACTGGCAGCCAAGTACCAAACCCACACATGCACCATTTAGGCTAAAAAGGGGAGGGGGGCGGGGGAAGCTATACACTTATTTCAAAATGTAATATAACCATCCAAAAGGTAGGAGCAACTCCATAAAATTGACAGGCCATTTCACTTTTCTGACAAGCAATAAAGCAAGCATCATTAAAATGGATGTCAAATTACAGGGCAGGGAAGCAGCAGGGAAAATACTTACCTCTTTCTTGGTATTTGAAATAGAATGTGGCATATTTATCCTACCTCAGTCTGAACTTGGAGGCATTCTCTTTGAGGGTAGGGGGTTGTGGGCTCATTTATTAAACTAGAATTTCAGAATCAGATCCCAATAAGTAAGAACATTTGGATTCCCCAGAAAAGAGCATTTAAAAGTTCATCTTAGTAATTCTTGTATTGGAGCAATTTACTTACCTTTTAAAGGTGTCATTTAAAGAATGGAAGACTCTATTGAGCACAATCATTAAGACAGATCAAAAGAGCTAAGTGTGTGTAAAAACACACAGAAACAAAACTCAAAACTTTCTGGTAGAATTTTCAGACTCTGTGCTTACTCTCTCACTGGCTGTTGTGAAATCCAGCATGTGTTATGCAAGGTTCAAGCTCAAGGCTCTCGTTTATTAACCACAAGCCTTTCTTTCTGATTGTTTTCAACTAGGGAATCCTCAGTCTGGGGGGACAGTTTCAAACAGAAAGCATGAGAATTCCCTTTTTGGACCAAGGGGTAATTATGTGAAATTTGTTGGAAGAGATCATTGTTTCCAAACTTTAACCTCCTTTAGAAGAGTACTTGGCAACTATCACTTGTTTGAGCAAGTATTTTGCATGGCCAATGATTTATAAATCCCCTAGAAAATACCTCTTTTCTAGTGGTGGCAGTGACTTTTGTAGATAACAGCTTCCTTTGAAATCTGTTTAAGATTCAGAGCTAGGTGAGTTACAAAGGTTCAAAAATGGAAACTGTGCATAATTAGCATTTTCTAAAGTTGGTTCAATTTTTTAAGTTTTTTTTTTTTTTTAATTTGAGTACAGTTGACACACAATGTTACATTATTTTCAAGTGTATAAGGTAGTGATTCAACAAGTACATGTTATGCTGCACTCACCACAAGTGTAGCTACCATCTGTCACCATTGGAAACTATTACAGTACCATTAACTACATTCCCTATGCTGTGCCTTTTTATTTGAATTTGAGCATCTACTATATTCACAGTACTGGGAAGAAGGTAAAAAGATAATTGAGACATAGCCTTTGCCCTCAAGTAGTTGAAAATCAAAACGGGGAAATTGACAGGAAAACAACTAACTCTAACAGCACAAGGTAAATGATAGATGAATATATTCTGAGGTACATTTTATGTTCTTGGGGATCCAACAAGGAAGGAGCTCACACTTGTGGGGGAAGTGGTGACCATGGTGAGTGGGAACCCTTAGTAGATGAGATAGCATCTAAATGGGATCTGAAAGAATGTCAATGTATAAATCTTAAATGCTTCTTCCTCCATGAGACCTTCACTATAGCAAAGATCTCCACCTTCACCACTCCCACATTTCAAACTGTTTTGTTTTCTCCTCAGAACTTAGGACCATCTCATATTCTCCATATTCTCCCTCTCCCCACCAGACTGTAAGGTTCATGAGAACAGGGACGTTGTTGGTCTTGCTCACGACTTCATCCCTAGCTCTCAGAACAGTAGCAAACCCTCACTAAAGACTCATGGAATGGAGAGTGAGAGAAGGGTGTTTTCGATCAGAAGGTTGTCAGGGAAAACAATACAGAGAAACCAAATTCCACAGGATGTTCATGGACACAGAATAGGTTTTTATGGACAAATAAGATGGGCAAATTGGTTATGACCAATCACAAAAACATTTTCTGAGGTATCCAGAAAGCTGTGGCCAGTTTTTTTTTTTTTTAAAGATTTTATTTATTTGAGAGAGAGAGAATGAGAGAGAGAGCACATGAGAGGGGGGAGGGTCAGAGGGAGAAGCAGACTCCCTGCTGAGCAGGGAGCCCGATGTGGGACTCGACCCGGGACTTCAGGATCATGACCTGAGCCTAAGGCAGTCGCTCAACCAACTTTGAGAAGAAAAGTGATGAGCTCTAACCCTGTGAAATCTTTCTAAAATGAGTGTCAATCTTGATAACCTAGGATAAAACTTTGTTGTGTGAATGGTACACCTTCAGCAGATACACTCATCCACAAAAGCAGTTGTGTGATATGTTTTTCAATCCCTTTTATCCAGGTTTTTAAAAATGGGATATGATGTGGAATGGAATATCCCATTTTGGGATATTATGGAATATATGGAATATTATTGGAATGGAATATTATGGAATATTATGCAGCCATAAAAAGAATGAATTTTTGCCATTTGCAACAACATGGATGGAGCTAGAGAGTATAACACTAAGAGAAATAAGTCAGTCAAAGAAAGACAAATACCATATGATCTCACTCATACGTGGAATTTAAGAAGCAAAACAAGTGAGCAAAGGAAAAAAAAAGAGAGAGAGGGAGGTAAACCAAGAAACAAACTCTTAACATAGAGAACAAGCTGGTGCTTACCAGAGGGGAGGTGGGTGGGGGTATGGGTGAAATAGGTGATGTGGATTAAGGAGGGCACTTGTCGTGATGAGCACTGGGTGTTGTATGGAAGTGCTGAATCACTATATTGTACACCTGAAACTAATATAACTATATTGGAATTAAAATAAAAAACTTAATAAGAAATAAATAACTTTAAAAATGGGATATAGGGAAGTTTTCTGTTTTTATTATTACTAATGTGCCCCCAAATGTGATAAATGGGTAGCAGTCTTTAAGTACACAGAGAAGACGTTCATTGCAAGTGTACATAGAGCTTTAGTGACTTCAGTTTGGGACAGAATAAACTTAGGGCAAGTGGGGGTTTGTTGTAAACAAAAGATTTTGTTTAAATTTAAATAAAAAATAAGAACAATAACCTGTCAAGTTCCCACATGTATTTACTCCCACAGTGGTAAATTTTACCTAGTCCCAAGAATACTATTTATCAGAGCAGCTCCCAGGTATTGGATGAACCAGACACCTTCAAAGCGTTGACTGATTACTCTTTGCTAGCAGTTCACTAGGATTACACAGCCACTCCAACATCAACAGCCTGAAAGAAAATGATACGAGGCTTGGAACAAAGGCTGGAATGCAGGTTAGCAACTGCCTTACATTGTAGTAAATACATCAATTAATATTCATCAGTGTCTAGAGACATGATCTGGTAAGAGTATGGAATGAACTGTATATGACAATTCAATTTTCTACCCGCCGCCCCCCCTCCCCCCCCGCCCCAAGAAACCTTGGCTACTCCTTACTTTTGCACAATAGAATTTGGAGAGGACTCTGGGGGGGTTTGCCGTTCTTCCTAACTACGGAACTTTTTAAAACTGCTGGGAATGTTATCGGGGTAGTATAATGTAAGTACAGCCTGGGAGTACTTGTTTCCATCTTCATCCATCAGCTCAGACCTAGGAGGTGTTTTCAGAAGTTCACCAACTGCACCAAAGTAATGGAAGGGCAGAAAGAAAGTTTTTCATGTTCTTTTATTTGCCAGGTGTTTCAAGGCACTCATTCTTTTTGAAGTGTTGGAATGGGATGTTTGTGGGAGGAATTGAAGTGCCTGCCCCAAGAAGTAGGGAAAGAGGCAAATTAATCCTGTGACTTTTTCTTCTCCTCTGAATCTTGGGCTAAAATCATGGGAAAAGTTCATCATTTCCCATCATCTCATCAAGTGTTGCTCATTGTTCATTGACCAGTAATACCTCTTTCAAACAGAAACCTTCTTCTAAACTTATTTAATCCAGGCTGTTTCATACATCAACACAGAAATCCTGGCAGGGGAGTTTTGGAAAGAGCTCATCTTTTTGTATCATGTCAATGACCACATTGATTTTTCTTTACATTTGGTTTCAACAAGTGTTTATTGAGAGATTTATTGATAAGGGAGTAGTAGAGAATGAATTGTTCATGAGCCGTCACTTTTTGTTATCTGAATGCAGGTAGACCTGAAAGACACTGACCTTTAAGAGGTGTCACTTAAGACCTAGAGACATGAGAACCTTTCCCTATAATAATGATAATGACTTCTGGCATTTGTAGTTTCCCCTAAAGTTTACAAAAGATGCTCAAATGCATTATTTCTTCCGATTCTCACTTCAATTTTGTGTCGTATTTTAAAAACCACTTTTGTCTAATAGAAATAAATGTGAGCCATATATTAATTTTAAATTTTCTGGTAGGTAGCTACATTAAAACAGGTAAAAATAAACAGGTGTAATTAATATTACTAACATATTTCATTTTACCCATTATATCAAACCATTTCAGAATATAACCAATGTACAAGAATTATCAACTAGATATTTTGTAATTTTCATACCAAGTTTTAAAAATCTGGTGTATATATTTTTAAACTTACAGTACATCTCAATTTGAAGAAACCACATTTCTAATACTTTATTTCCACATGTATCTGTGGGCTACCATATTGAACAAAAATCAGATATGGGTGAAAAAATTGAGGGTCAAATAGATTGAGGGGCTTTCCTGGGTCACATAATTGGTTAGGTGGACTTGAACCCAGTTTGGTCTTCTGGTTTAAACAGAAATTGGATTAGATTTGTGGTTTACAGATTATCTGAATTACTTGTAATATTATGGGTTAAGATTACAGAATAGGAAGCTGGCAATGTTGCAAAGAATGATTCACTCACTTCAGCACGATTGGCTTGCTTTGGCTGATGTTTTCAAGTCAGCAAATACACATTGAATTGTCATGGGCTGGAAACTTCCCTGGATTCTGAGGATTCTGCAATAAACCAGGCATCCGTACTCCCTCCCTTCATCACCTTATAGTCCAGTGGAGTTTTGGTGGTGGTGGCTTTAATAACCTTTCCCACTTGGGCTCACTTGAGTTGGGGTGTGCCAATTGCATGATCCTTTAATGACTCTCCCCATATTTACACAAGTTTTGTTTGTTTGTTGTGTGTATGTGTGTTTTGGCTAGATGTATATAATGCTGTTTCTTGGAAAAATTTATAATGCTTTTCCTTTCCACTGAGAAGAACGTCTGCTCAGCTGTTTTTTCTTCAACCAAGTACTTTCACTTGACCCTTTAAGCCAGCTAAACCGAAGAAAAATGCAGTTATACCCTACTGCTTGAAATGGTGTAGCGATCTAGGAGCATTAATTTAAAAATTCATAAATCCTTTACACTATACAAAATAATGGCCTGTAACCTTTTTTTCAGGTGACTTATTTTGACTTAACTATGTCCAAATAAATGTGTTTATTTAGGAGAGCTCAGTGCTACCCAAAACTGACATTTAGCATCTCCTATGGCTCAAAATATGTACAAGAGATGTGGACCACCCTCTGTTTCCTCATTATGCCAAATAATGGGAAGTGGAAATCACTCTAATCCTTTCTTCTATGTCTGCTGTACCTCTGCGAATATGATAAACTCAATCCAATTAAAAGTCATTACCTCTCCAGGGCTTTGCTGGAGTCTATAACCTTTATTTCACAATCCTCTTGATTATCTGTCTTCATCACAAGTAGAATTTTTAGCCATCTTCCATTTCAGTTTTCTCTTAAAGAAGAGGAATACACTTTTAGTGTTGAATATTATAGTCCTTATTTTCTGTACCATTCACTTGACTCTATTCAATGCAGCCTTATATTATACAACTTAATTCTTCCTGGGCATTTGTCTTATCTCCCTGACTAGATTGTAAGTCCTTTGAAATCTGCAATTTTACTTTATTCTTTGTACTCTCCCTACCCCACCCTGCCATGGTGCTTTGTATATAGAAGTCTTATTGACTTAATGATTATTGGTTTGTGGTATATGTTGGATCATAGTTGCTAAAATATAATAGTGGGAATGAGTATTAAAAAGTTAGATGAGGAGTGCCTGGGTGGCTCGGTCTGTTAAGCGACTGCCTCTGGATTTCAGCTCAGATCATGGCCTCAGGGTCCTGGGATCGAGCCCTGTGTCGGGCTCTGTGCTCAGCACAGAGCCTTCTTGTACGTCTCTCTCTCTCTGCTCCTCCTCCTGCTCTCTCACATAAATAAATAAAATCTTTTTAAAAAAGTTAGATGAAGTAGATACATTAATACAATGATAATAGAAACAGAAACAACAAAAACAACAGCAACACAAAGCTTATTAAGTTACTGGGTAATTGTTCTGTAGACTTCCGGTACCTCTCCTGCCCCTGGTGAAATTTTTAACATCATATACTTTTGATAGAATTATAACATTTCAAATTTTTCCTCTCAAGCAGTCAGACTTTACATAGGTTTACATGGATTGATCCACAGTATATCTGAACCAGCAAGCATCTTAGATGTTTAGATGAATAAACTGATTATTTTCTGGCTTCTTTAGCTCTGAAATTCTACAATGCCATGAAAAATAAATATTTCAGTCAATTATCCTGAGGTTTAAGCAATATGATGACAAAATATTTTATTTAACTCAAATAGAATGGCTCTAAGCTATTAAAACAAGCAGTTTGTTAAAGAAGATTTATTGGAACAGACCCGAAAGATGATCAGCAAAAGCACAAAACAAAGACACTGAGATTTTTTATTTTGGAGAATAATTCCTAGAGCTAAGTAAGGGTTATAATGTTGATATAAATGGGCAGCAAAATATTTTATGCATATGCTAATGAATGTGAAGTCACAAATATGCGGGGTTTTGGCATTCCTTTTTATGAAGCTCCTTGATGAGCACATAGCTCTTTTTTTTTTTTTTTTTTTTGAGATTGTTTTTCACCATATAATTACAGCTCTTGAAATTTATTTTGCTACTTTGGCTTTTGTTACTTTGACTATCATAGGTGTAGGTGAATATTATTTGGGAAAGGACCATCATCTCTTACAGTATGGGACACGAGAAATCAGTAGTACTGCCATTTTCTCTGATGAGCTCTTGCTTTAGGTTGGAGGCTCCAGGGAGATCTGGTCAGTCTTCCCTCTGAAGATAGCACCGTCCTGAGGTGAACAGAACTGTCTCTGGTTTGTTTGGCACAACTCTCAATTCACACTGAAAGATGAATGCGGTGTAGGCCATCTATAGGCTGGTGGGGGTTTCACGGGCATCACAGCAGTCCCGCCTGGTTCGAGGTAGAACTTTTAGTCTTTTTTTAAGTGAAGTAGATCAAACAGAAATACATTTTTACTAGTTACATGACAGGGAAACCATCAACTTTTCTATGCGGTTTTCTCTTGACTTCTTTTATAATAGAAATGTAGACCATGCCGTTTTATAACCTGTTGGTTTCATCATTTTATGAGTTATTTAGAAGCAGTGGGAGTAAGTCCTTCCTATTTTGATCCTAGCCTTAGGATCAAAAGGTTAGGAGTTTTTTCTCAAGTTGGCATATGCTCAACTGCAGTTGCTTCTACTCAGCTGTTAACATTCATCACTCTTCCTGACCTCAACTTATACCTTATTGGATTGCATGGTTGCATACCTGGTACCATTGCTGTCTTCACTACTCAACTCAAAAGCCTTGAGGGCAGGAAATGTATCTTATCCAACTCTCTATCTAAATTAGCAACTTGCACAATGCAAGGCACAACATGGTGCCAAATAACATTTTGGAAGGGACAAGTGAACAAAGGTGAAAAGTAGCATCTTTGGCAAAGACCATCACCCCTACACTTCAATCATCTAATTCTTCTTTTAATGCTAGAAAAAGATTGAAATCTGGGCACTTTTGTAGTCAAAACTTCAATTGGAATGTGCAATTGAAGCACTCACACAAAACTGGTAAAGTCTGGGGCATGTGTTTAATCCTTCACTTTTCATAGTATGGAGCCCACCAAAGATTTTGAAAGTCAAATGTGTATTTATTCCGCAGAGGAAACTTTATCAACCAGTGCAAAAGTTTACTGGCACTAGCTGGTGATATAATGGGTAGTTTAAATCCTGCTAACTGCAAATAATTTTTCAACAGTGTTTATGATTGTGGTAGAGTTTAGTGAGGCAGAAGTACAGATAACATAAATATTTCTACAAAAGCCGATTGTACTGGAGCCATAAATAAATTAGACCCAGTTTGTAAATAAATTTAGTTTTTGCCAGCAAACATTTATAATCCTCTCTTGCTGCAAACAATAGTAATTTATATAGGAGAGGTCTTGAATGCCTTTTTTAAAAAAGTCAGTTCTCATTAGGAGGCAGTGCCTGGTGCCCGTCAAGTGTCTTAAGACCGTGTGACTCAATTAGACATTGAGGGATACTGTACAGACCACCTAATGCTACTAGTTATTGTACATGTTGATAATGACAGTTTCCAGAGACCATGCATAGTTTGGTAGTCTATGAAGTTGTCATATTATATCATTCCCTTAAATACCTAGCTTGTGTTACCACTTAGCAATGTTGAAATTACCCCCTCTCAAATCATAAGTGCTGTTTAGTGTGTGTATATACATATGCATAGCACATCTGTTCATATTTTTCTGAAAACACTTTTTACCAAAGTATATACTGTTCTCCCAGATTAAAAAAAAAAACCAACCTTCTTTTATGTTTTTCAATGACATTCCATCCATCCCCATGGTTTTGAATGATTTTATGTTTAATACGATGTAGTGGTGGGAAATTCAATATGGGGGCCTTTATAGCTTAAAATGGAGGCAGAAAAATGAACTCCTTGGAACCATCTAAACTTGTTTTACACTGAAGACACTATATTTGCAATGGGGCCAGAGTCCAAGCTGAAATTAGCCCACATCAAGGAACTTTCCCCACAGAATCACTTTGAGGTCAGAAGTCATTGTTGTCTTCGCTACCAAGCCCCGTGAGAACAAGGACCATCGTTCATTTTCACATAAAACCTAATTTTGAGACTCTAACAAAATCTCATTCTTTTGGGCACTCTCCGCTCCTTATCAGACCAAGAGAGTGGTTAGGATAGTGTTCTATTGCTTGTTCACATTCCTTTTTATCAGCAAGCCATTGCTAGAACTCCCTCTTCTGCCAGACATGCATAATTATTTTCTTTTCTTTATGTAGAACTCCTGGTTATAAGAAAGCTCTTCTGTTTTGTAGCAGTAGGGAAGAGTCTGCATCAAGTCAGCTGTGAGAATGAATGTGAACTTACATTTACACTGTTCAGTTCTCTTACACACCTATCTCTGTTTATTACATGGTAGAAAGTAGAGCTCGATCCCACTTACTTTTTGATCTTCATCTTTTTGGGGTTGTTTTGAATATTTTCACCCCAGTTTATATTAGAATTCAGTCTCCTCGTTACAAAATGCACTCCACTCCCCCACCCCCCGCCTTCCTTTAACTTGTAGCTCCTGAGTTTTGGTCTCTCTTTTGGAGGCAAGAAGGATCTCTGCCAAAAGCCACCAAGCCACACTTAGGTAATTATAATAAACAAGTTGGGGCTCTCATTTCACATGCAGAGCTGAATGAAGCAGAGCTGTGGTCAAAGGGATCCCAGTTGCTCCTCCATTAGCAATGGCACATTAATGCGCCCTCATGCTCCCCTCCCCCTTTAAACACTTCTTTTTTTTTTTTTTTTCATTTTTTTTAAGGAAGCAAATCAGGTCACTCCTTAGCATGGGAAGGGCTGCTGCTTTCTTCTGAAACCACCATCAACAACATAAACAAATTAGAGGTAGTAAACCACACATTCTGCCCACACGTAAACCACAGTCCTCACCAGAGGGCAGTCTACTTAATGTGAGAATAACAGCCCAGTTTTATAAGCCTCTACTGGGAATAAATTCCAGTTTCACTGGTTAGAGCAAAGTTAGGCAGCCAGAGTACAGTCTTTCCTAGGTTACATGTGAGAGAGACCAAACCAATTCTCAAAGTGTCTTTTCAGGAAATATATTTTATATAAAAGCTTTTGGTACACCAAACCTTGACCATCCTTTGATTTTTATTATGTAGAATCTGGATTGCTTGAGTGGAATGAACCTGGGACTGAACTTGTCCAATGTGCCTGTTTTCTGGATAGGGAAACAGGGACCCAAAAGAGCAACGACTCTCACACTCTGACTCTCATGGTTACCCCAGGCGCTGGAGACCAATTGCTGAATCCAGATTTCGATAATGGGGCTTGTGCCCCTCCTGCTTTCCCCAGTTGCAAATGGCATGGCCCACAATCCCCCATCTTGACCCATGTGGGAATTGTAAAATATTCTCTATACCTTCCTGATGCTGATATGCTTCCTTTCCTGACAATGGTTAGTCCTCAACTAATGTGTCCAGCCCTAAACGAATGTGTTCCGTCATCAGTAAATTCCTGCTTGTGATAGTCTTTTCTTAAATACCTGTTTAAACAGTCATTTAGATAAATGGTTTTATCTAAATGGTCCCATTTGTGTGCAACAGGAAATGCCTGCCTTCTTTTAGATACGCTGGCAAATAATTACTGTAGATATGGCTTGAATACTGAAAGGCTATACTCTGGTCATTTCAGACTGCCTGAGGAGTAACCTCCCAGTCTGCTGCACCATAATTTCAGGGCATTTCTATTTTACCCTAAATGAATCTGAAAGAAAATCACTTTGGGGATGTAAAAAAGTTTATGAGAAAAGCCATCAGTTCAAAGCTTGCCACAAGTCTCTTAAAAATTTGTACTGCTAAAAGAAAGTTGAAGCACAGAGTTATAATATAAAAAGAACGCCTATCTGATCGGTGATAAGTCTGTTCTTACCTGGGCAGTCCCGTGGGTATTGGTGACCGTGGTTCCCTGACAACTGACTAAGCCAAACATTAACCAGGCAGTGTTTTTCCTTGGAGTAGTACTCACAGAGCTTTAATGTCTTTATTTTAGCTGTTTTAGATTCTGTAAGTAGATACTGAAGGGCTTTACTGGTACCTCAACTATGAATTTTTTGGCAATTTCTTTCCATAACCCTTTTTAAAAAGCTTAGTTCCACCTCTGAAGAGGAACTTTTGAAAGTGGCCAAACCCATTTCATAATAGCTTAGAAGCTACCAGTTTAATTCACAAACCATATTTGTTTAGTGAAAAGTCTGTGAAATTCCTAGGAGAGTGGAGAAACTCTTAATCAGATTTAAAAGCCACAGGACAAGCAAGAGGTATGCCACAATCCTATGAGCAAGATAAGTGTTTGCTCATTGATTTGGTCCCTTACTTCCAATTCATGTGGTATTTTCTGCCACCTCCCTTGTTGGCCTCCCAACACTCTTTCATACTTTTTGGTCTTTTTGACAGCCCATAAATGAAATATTTTTAGGAAGCACTGGGGAAAAAAGTTCCATAAGAAAGAAATGGAATAGCATGGTACAAGGAAGTAGCAAATACTTGAGGAGCAAGGAAGCTTAGAAGGTCATTTAAAAAATTCCATGTGCCAAGCCATGTTGATAGATTATCTCGCCAAAATAATGGTCTCCAGAGACATGAATTCTACAAGCGCGGTTCAGTGTCAAAAGGTTCCATGGAGGTCTATTTTCTTCTCAGCCCTCTCTGGAGGCAGCACGTTCTGAAGACCAGGTCCATTAGCAGCTCCCATTCTAGTAGATGCCTCTCTTTTCTAAACCTGTACCTCTGGACCCTTATCCGGTCCTTCAAAGCTGGCTTAAGTCCGTTTTCTGGACAATCATTTTCCTTACTTTTACTAGTCTCCTTTCTTCCTTTCATTGGGATCTTAAATTTCATTATCTTGGGGCCATTCTCACTGAATATTCTGCCGGCCAGGTCACAGCCGCCTCCTTTGTTCTGTCTGTGCATCTGGCATTACTCGGGCTCCTCCCTTTTCCCCAAGCCCAGCGCGCGTTTATTGGTTGTGTTGCTGGTGCAGAAGAGCTGGCTCCTGAGGTCCTCTGCTTTCTCACAAACATGCTGCTGGAGTCGTTCTGGAAGTGTCCTAACAAGGGAAGAAGAGCACGTCCAGTTTGAATTTTGGGAGGAAATGGATGTCTTCCCCCCCCCCGCCGCCCCAGCCTGCCCCACCATTAGCAGGCGTGGACTCAGGGACTTGTGTTCCTGTGCTCACGTCCTACCAGGAGGTCCCTGGTGGGCCTTGAGGTTTGGCGGTGCCTCCTCTCCTCCTAGAGCTGGGCACGCATCCTCGGTTCTCAGCCACGTGTAATCCTTCCTGTCTGCTTGCAAGTTGGGCCCAGAGTACTGGCGCTCGGGCCCACCCTCTTCTTTAGTAGCAATTAACCTTTACTACAGAGCTTCCTTTGAAGTTTGCTCATGTTTTTATTACAAAACTGCAATGAGGAACATAATGGGGGGAAATGTCTACATTTCTGAGTTACCTAATCTGTTCAATTCCCTAGCTGGTCTCCTCCTGGCAGTTGTTTTATGTAGTTATGATCTCAACCAGTCGGCCTGAGATCTCAAACCATGTTTCTGTCTCAGCCTATTTTAAAGATTAGTGAGCTATTACACACACGCACACGCACTGCACGTGCATGTGGATGTGTGTATTGTATGCATACGTGTGTATGGCTGAGTAGAAAGAGCTGATTTCTTGCTTAATGCCTACAGAAATCAGTCTTACTTTATAGTCAAGCTACGTGTCTGTACGCTTTTAATATGAAAATTAAACTCTAGTTAGTTGCTAAATATTTTCTCTCAATGAGCGAACATGAAGAGTAGAGAGGAAATTATTTATGCTGGTCTCCCTAACGATAATGCTGCCTGATAAGTATTATGACGGGTACTGAACGCTATTAATGGTGAAGTTCGGGATTTTGAATGGCATCTGCCCAGAAGATTTGCAGTTAAACTAGGCAGAGAGGCCAAGTGAAACAAATGGTGAGTTATATAAAACCCACAAAAAGAAAAGGCATCTTAGGCCAGCCTTGCAAATAAGAACCAAAGAATTACGAGTGAAATGGCCCTTTTTTTTCCTAGCTTGCCGTTCACAGGAGCTCAAATAAATGAAATCGTTTTTCTCTGCTTTTCACTCAGCAGTAAGTCATTGGTAGTCCAAGGTTAGTAGAAAAGCAACTATGGAACTCAAAGAAAATAAAAGAGAATCACTCTTTCTTCCTTAGGATGGGTAAGGACTTTCTAAGAAAAATGTAAAAATCACAAAGGGAAAGAACAGACTTCCTTCCATAAAAGTTAAAATTTTTATGGAACACAAACCCATTAAAAAACCAAATGATAAATGATTTACTAGGGAAAGCAGCACAAACTATATCAAAGGGATGAGTTTTTTTATTATTAATAAGGCAGACCAATAAAAGTTCAATTAAAAATGGACAAAAACAATGAACAATTTGCAAAAGGAGAAATAGGAATGACAAAAATATTTAGTCTCAGCAGTCAACTGAGATGTGAATTAAAATAACAATACACATATAATCTTTTCCATTGTATTAATAAATTTTAAAAGCAAGAAATAATAAGTACTAGGATAGTTGATAGGAATATAAAATGATATACACCCCTGAAAAGTAATCTGTCAATAATCACTGTTTTCTTACAGGAATCTAATCTAAGGGAATTAAAATGGACAAATATACATATTTATATGAAATGGTATTATCTTTATGGTACTTATGCAACAGAAAGTTAGAAGCAACTTAAGTAATTACTATGGAAATAGTTCATTTTTTGTGGGTCCATATAATGGAATATTATGCTGCAATTAAATGTATTTTTAGGAAATATTTTTAAAAACGTAGGTGTTCATAATAAAATATAAGTGAAAAAGCAGAAAATAGATTATTTACACAGTATGGCCATAATTTTGAAACAAACAAACTTTAAAACATATCTTCAAAAAAAAAAAAAGCAAATTGCCCGAGAGTTACAGACATGGTTGGGTTTGGACACCTGCATTTCAGTCTCAGGTGATTTGGGATATACTCTTTAGCCTCCTGGAATATCAGATTCCGGATTTGGAAAATAGAAGATTATTATTACCTTGGCTTTCTTACAGGATTGTGAATGTTAAAGTGAGAACATATAGATACGTCTTTGGAAGTTACCATTATTATCTGCAGTTTTCTCTTTGCAGATTCTGACATGCTTTCAGAATGGAACTCTCTCAAGTAGAACCCTATGTTAGTTATTCAAAGAGTCATAGAAATAAATATACTCCAATCCAAGAGTGTGATCTGGCTTGGTCTCTGGGAATATTAGAACACTTAAAACTGGAATCGAAGAGGCTGATTTCCAAGAGCATTGCCCAAGTCATTTGTCTCATATCCAACAATAAGCTTGTCTTTCTGTCCTCACTCAGTTAATGATACATCTAAAGGATGCATGAAGCAAATTCCGGTAGCAGGCAGCTCAGCTCCAAGAAGTTACAAGGGTTATTTATCTTTATGGGACCACTAATGTATATAGCGGTTCTTACCTGATACTTACCTATTGTAAATGTGCCCAATTTCCCCCCCAATAACAGAGATTTAATGGAGATAGGATAATTGAGGTAATCTGTCATTTAGATGAAATGTTTTAGCAGCTTTTAGGATAGTTCTTGAGTAATGTACATGGAGGCATTAGTTTACTTTGGTTTATGCAAATATTCAATGTGGTGTGATAAACTGCATTTGCTGTTGAAAAATTTGTAATGCTAGATTACAGTGAAATATTGTTGCATGTTTCGATATGTAAAACTCAGCAGTTTTCTGTTTCTATTTTTTTGTCACCACAGCCCTTTTTATATTTAATTCAGATGATACTAGGTTAACAGAGGCTTGAAAACAAATTGCCTGGGTTTGCATATACATTTAATGTCTGCCTGTGGATGAATAGGACCGTGAGTCTTTCTCCTGGATTTGCGTGACCTATATAAGTTGTTCTTTAGGTTTAATTGGAATTTTTTGCCATTGTAAGCAGAATTGCATTCAGGCTTTAAATTCAAATTCTTCTATGCAGCAGCCTGGGCACACATGTGTACTTTGTCTCCACAAGAATTGAAATCCAAATGCACTCGTTAGATTATGCATTGGGAGAGTTTGTGGGTAACTCAAAGGTCATGAGGTCAGCTATGCCAGTGGGGGGGCCCAGATGGGTTTGTCTCTATCCTTTTTCAAGATTTGAGATCACTTTGATGGAACTGACAGTATGAGTGATTTAACCCTTTGAGGAAATAGGGGAAATTTTACTGACTTTTAATGGATAATTACTGGAGGAAATAGTTCTATTCATTTGGATGCCTTTTGGTTTCCTGCTGCTTAAGTGGACAGGTCTATAGATTATACAATACTTCCAATTTATAGCACTTACTTCTCGAGGAAAACAAAGTCTTCACAATGTGTGATAAATCCCTTTAAGAATCTGTAAAGTAACTCTGCATTTGCAGTAGTTAAATGTTACAATTCTAGAGAGATGGTTTTTTTATATATTTTTAGCTGTATCAAGAGTGCTAGTGAACTTTTGGCTCTTAGGTTGAAGTGCAAAATCTCCCTGAAGGATAGATTTAGATAGACTTTATCAAGGGCATTTGGACCCTGAAGTGTATTTCTCTGATGATATTTCTTTGGGGCATTACTAAAATTGTTTCTTTTGATGTTGGGTTTGGAGAAAAGTTTATAATCTGTTGTGTTCTATTTCTATGGGTTTAAAGGTGTTTTTTAGGATTGAAATAGTTCCCTGCATTTGGTAGAAACATATTGGTTTGGTTTAATAGTTTGATAAAATTATATGTTAGGTTAATTATCTATTTAGTAAGCTTTATTAAGCACCTTTATGCAGATCACTTGGAGAATTTCTAAGAGCTGTGAGTTCTGAGTCTTCCCTTTATGGGCCAACTTCCTAGTTGGAATAACAGATTCATTCATATTAAACTAAATAGCAATGCATGGCATTATTTGATCATCAGATTTGGGGGTGGATTTTGTAGGAACTCAAGGAAGGGGGATATTTGTGTTAAATGGAATGGTGAGGGGACAAGCTGAAACTTGACCTGAGAGGATGACTACAAGTTGGATGGGCAGAGGAGTGGAGATAGGGTTACCCAGCAGGAAGAACTGCAGAGGAAAAGCTCACTGAGCTCAGAAGACAGGGATAAGCTTATTCTGGCCTACGGTTTCCTACTGGGTAGTGTTGAGAATCAGAGAAAACGGGAGAATGGTTTTTTATTCCTAGCCTAAGAACTCTGGATTTTACCTATGAATACTGGGAATTATTGGAGGCTATTGCATAGAAAAATGGGCGTGCCAGGAAGATAAATTTGGCAGCATTCTCAGTGTTGAGGAATACTGGAGGTTGGAGGCTGGAGGTCTGGAGATATATTTAGAGGACTGTTAGAGGATTCAGGAATGAAAATGTGGATGAGATGAATGTAAAAATCTTGCAAGAAGAATGGACAGAATTTAATGACTGAACAGATTGGAGGATGAAGGAGAGAAAATGTATGTCCATGTTATTTTAGAACCTTGAACATGGATAATTAGGGGAAAACAGTATTCTTAATAGACATAGTAAAGCAGGCAGGAGACTCAGTTTGAGGGCAGATGATAATGTACAAGATTTTGGATACAATGAACTTGAATGATAATGAGCTTGTATGTTGAGGTCAAATGTCTTATAGGAATAAGGTTGGGTTCTGGAATTTGGTTCTATGCTTGGTTTAAATGGCATTGTCTTATCATTTGACTCAGGAACCAAGCACTTAATTTAGAAAGATATTTTTGCATGTGCTATCACTTTGTACTTTACAGAACTTTAAGTGGAGTCAATACTTGATCAACAATTGTTAATGACTGTCATGGTTAATAAATTTCCATAATGAGTCAGATAAGGAATTGGGGCTAGAAGTCAGGTTTTCTACCCTCTAGCCCAATAAACTACCTTGGAAGATTTTAATAATTCGTAGAACTACAGGGTTGGTAGCATCTTAAAAGTCATCTAGCCTAGTCATCATCCTAAAGCTGAAATTCTTCCATATTATCCCTAATTTATGGTTATCTAGGCTATGTTAGAAGCCCTATGATGGGAACTTAAGGCAACTCATTTTACCTTTGGATGGCTCCGATTGACATTTGTCTACTTATAATTTCAACCCATTTTTCTTAGTTCTCTCCTTGAAGGTCTACAAATCAAACAAATCAGGTATGACTCTCAGTCCATAATCCCTGTGGACAAGAAACGTGTGCTTATTTGCTTTAAGATAACTGAAATCCCCTTCATCTGGTGAACTGGTGGGAAATTCAAGCTCAGTCACTATTCTTTAAAAAGACCCCAGCAAATTGCATAAAGATCTTAAGGTCTGAAATGGTGCACTCATTTACTTCAGGTGTGGGTGCTGTGCTGCCTTGTGGAGTCCTGAGAGCCCCAGTGTGGAGTGTCCAGACTCCTTGTTACTCTACCTTGCTTTCCCCTCTGGAAAACTCACCAAATTTCTGTAATGATTTTTGTTTTCACAAATGTCCAGAGGAATCACTAGCTTCAAGTAGCTTTAATTCTCTGCTCTGCGTAAGTTGTTGAGGCAAAGAATACCAATGGCTTGGTGATGTGTTTGAAATAGGAAAGATAAAGAACAAACACAAATTAATACTCCAATAAATAGTCCTGCCACACAAATTTAAGCCCCGTTGCCCATGGTAGCCCTTGGAATCTTTGACAATCTCCTACAGTTTAGTCCAAGATACATTGCATGATACAACTTTCCAAGACATCGTGTAATGCTTTCACCTCCCGATTTAGGATGGTTTGTGGGGTTGTAGGTACACATATGTTTACTTCTTATCTCAACTTTATTTAGACCAATAGTTAAATTGCTGGTTGTTTCCCAGCGAAATAATGGATTGAGCTGGCCCATGAGAGAATTGACAGTTGAAGATTAGCTCATTTGATTTATGGATTCACCACAGATAAACCAAATCCCCCATCTGTGAATCCCAGAGATTTTAATGCAGGCATATTTTAACAATGGCCTTCCCGATTTTGTCTTCAAAGAACAACAGCATTATAAGGTGGCTACTGAGCTGTGGGATTTTGATTCTTCTGTATTAGTTGGAATTCACAAAGTTATTATTTGTTCACAGGTAATGAGTGTGTATATGGCAGCTACCCTGAAATTCCTTTGGAAGAAATGCCAGATGCAGATGGAGTAGCCAGCACTCCCTCCCTCAATATTCAAGAGCCATGCTCTCCAGCCACATCCAGTGAAGCATTCACGCCAAAGGAGGGCTCTCCATACAAAGCCCCCATCTACATCCCTGATGATATCCCCATTCCTGCCGAGTTTGAACTTCGAGAGTCAAATATGCCTGGAGCGGGACTAGGAATATGGACCAAAAGGAAGATTGAAGCAGGTGAAAAGTTTGGGCCTTATGTGGGAGAGCAGAGGTCAAACCTGAAAGACCCCAGCTATGGATGGGAGGTAAGAATACATTTTGAGTTTACACATTTAAATATATGCAGATGTGTGAAGAAAAGATCAATTTTTAAGGTGGCCATAAAATAAGCAAATTCCAAATGTTGCAAAATGTCTTCAAATAGATGTTTAAGAATGAACCTCCCTTATAATCTTGCTTCTTGATAGAAACAAAATGTTGCCTAAATATATAGCATGATAGAGAGGAACTCAACTAATGAATGGTAAAGAATAGTATCAACTTAAAACATACCAAAGGAAACAAATACAGTTTTTATAATTAACATCGTTTAGAAGCATCATATATGGCCATCCGTATAGTATGTGGCATAAACAAACGTCATCATATGACTAGCTTATTGTATTTTATCAGTTCTTTGGGAGCAAGGCTTGAAAGATTGGAGGAAACATTTGTTTTCTCCATTTTTGTGGCTTAGTTAGTTTGGTTTTATTTTGTTCTACATGGTCATTTTGCTCTGCCTTCTAATATATTTTGCCACTCTTGTGATAACCCTGCTTTGATTCTACATGCTTCTAGAATATGAACACTGTACTCAATTCTGTGATGATTCTTTATATTCAAATTGATTTAATGAATAATTCATGCATAAAAATGATGGCAAAAAACAATATGAAAATCAGTTGCTGGTTTTAGCCATGCTTTTCACAGAACCCATCTTGATAATATCTAAGAATGAGAAGTTATAGTCTGATTACAAAATCAAAGTAAATTTTATTTCAGGAAGAACAGGTAATTATGTGATGTTGAGCTTATAATTTTTGTACAGATTCTGTAGCTGTATCTCCTTCCCATTTATTTTTATTACTTGAAAACTTTTGTGGTTAAATCATAACATTATAATTTCTGGAAAACCTGGTCCATATCCGCAAAATGTATAGGCAATTTCCATATCAGCAAGAAAGTGTTTTTTGGAGATGTGATTGACCCTTGGTTTCCTAGTATTTCAGTTAGACAGAAATCAGATAAACTAGATTTATTTGGTATGTTCTCTTAATATTTATGATCATTAATAGAATATATGGTCAGCATTTTAAATAGAAATAAATAGGCTGTGCCTTCAGGACTTAATTTCACATTTTTGTTCCTTTGTTTTTTATGTATCCTCTTGTGAAATCTGTGCAAAATGCCTCAATCAAAACAATCCCTGTCCAAATTCTAAAATGCCCAAAGTTAAGATCTGGATTTGACATGATGACAAGTGAGAAATTCTTCCTTAGCTGTGTTCTTAGCCACGGCTCAGGTAAAGTTGTGGTTTGGCTACACTGATTTTAGACACGTATATTGATAAGAGATTTTTAAAAAATCACTGTAGCATTAACTGATATGTGAGTTGAATAAGTTTTAGACTAAATGCGTAGAACTTTACGTCATTTTTGTTCTCCTTAAAATAAAGGCTATAAACATTCTAATAATAAGTAACTCATTAAACTTTTATTACAAAATCTCCAGAGTTAAACAACAAGTTCAGTACTGCTCGAGATTATCCAGAAGGCTTGGAATAAACCAAGGCTTAATAACAAAATAATTTTGTAGTCACAGGGTTGATAAATGCAGGAGTATGTCTCCTTAAACAGGATACCTATGATTGGGGGATGAACCTGGGGAAAATTTGGCATTTAGAGGAAATTTAAAAATAATTATTTTTCTTCTTGGGAGTAGAATGTCTTCAGTATATACACAGGAAAATACTTACCTTGAGAAATGTAAAATGATTCTTTTTATTATGTCAAAACTGAGTTTTTTTATTGCTTAGAATTCAAGATACCTCTATAAATAGTTCATGACTCTGGTTAAAGATCACCCATTTCTTCTCTCTCGTTCAAGAATTCATTTGATGGTCAATTCAGTAATTTTCTTCACCATTTTAATGGTTGCCCTCACTTTTGAGAGTATGGATTATCTGCTCCAGATGTATTATGAACAAAACCAGAGAAAGGGCTTTTTTGGTGATTTTGGCAATCTTGTTATCCATGGAGGAGTACTTGAGCTCTTGACTCTAGGTTGTTGTTGTTGTTGTTTTTTTTTTTCTTTTCCCCTTCTAATCTTACCCTAGTTAATACAAAACCCGGTCATGATCAACAAAGGCACTTTCACAAAGGCATCTCGCCCTACTCCTGCATGCTTATTTTTAATCACTCTCCTGTCATATTTGCTCTCAACTATAGCTGATTTCTCTTCTGTTTGGTTAGACAGATAATTGTGATCAACTAGTGTAACCTTGCTTTTTGATACCCCTTCATTTTTAAAAATGATGAATTTAGGGGCAAAAAAAAAAAAAACCTCTTAGGCCAAGGAAAATATTCATGAACAGAGGAAATCCATATTCAGCAAACAATCATTGAGTGCATACTATGCATCAGATTCTTCCTGCTTTCCTTACCGAAACCCAGTCTATCATAACTGAACTAATCATTGCTATCTCCAGTACCATCCTTGCTCTTTTCTACTAACAAATCTCCCCTCCTTGAGCATTTCCTGTATAATAAATTCTATTACCATCTGTCCAGTTGCTGAAGCCAAAAAATGGGTTATGTTTGACTTTACTCTCTCCCACACCAACCAGATATGATTCATAGTTCCCATGTTCTATCAGGACTCCATTCTTTGCACACACTGGTCTTCCTACCTGGGAACCTCCTTTTCCTACCCATCCTTAGCAAGTGTCTATTCATTCTTCAGATTCTTCCCTTCCTTGACATTCTCCTTGACCTTTCTAGTCACAATTTAGTACTGCTTACATTTTGCCCCACCATAGCACCGGGTAAAGGTGAATACATATACTAAAGAATTTAAAACACTGTATAACATCCAAATTTTCTGCCTAGCTTCCTTAATAGAGCAAAATACCCATAGCTGTGTCCTCTAAGTGCAGTGTCCTGATCGTGTTTTATCTGTGGTGTCCGCGGTACTCTTTCATGCTAAGTGCATTACCTGAAATAACCAGACTGGATTAGTCACCTCAGGCTGCTATAACAAAGTACTACTGACTGACTGACTGGGTGACTTAAATGGCAGAAATTTCTTTTCTCGCAATTCTGGAGGCTAGAAGTCCCAGATCTAGGATAGTTGATTTGGCTTCTGTTGGGGACTCTCTTCTTGGCTTGCAGATGGCCACCCTCTTGCTATGTCTTCACATGGCCATTCCTAGGTGCATGTGTGCACACGTGCACACGCACACACACACAACATAGGCTGAGGGGCAGAGTGCTCTGGTGTCTCTTCTTATAAGGACACTGATCCTATTGGATCAGGACCTCACCCTTATGACCTCATTTAGCCTTAATTACCACCTAATGGCCTTAGATATCTGCAAATATAGTTACATTGGGAATTAGGGCTTCAACATAATGGATTTGGGGAGGACTTAAGCATTCAGTCCATAACACAGACATTTAATAAGTATTTGTTTGGTAAAAGAATGAATGAAAGAATGAAAGAGCAAATGAAAGAATGATGTATGGATACAGGATTACGTGACTCATAAGAAGAGATAGGGAGTGGGGCTGAGGGAGTTCCATGGAAAAAGCTAGAATCTGGATTTTAGACATGTGGAATCAAGTCTTAACTCTGCCACTATTGTGCAATTCTAGGGAAATTACTCAGAATTAATTGGTTCTTGCATTTTTATTTGACCCGTGAGCCAATAATAATTGCCCCATGTCATTACTTGTTATATAATTAAAATGAAGTAAAGAGATATGGTAGTCTTTTCAAAGAAGGTTTTTTGAAGAGAAAGCTCAAAGATAATATTGCAGTTAGTGACCACCTTTTTGAACCCTCTTTAAATAGTTTTTATTTTTATGTATGAATGTATTTATTTATTTTTAGATTTTATTTATTTATTTGTCAGAGAGAGAGAGAGAGAGGGAGAGCACAGGCAGGGGGCGCAGCAGGCAGAGGGAGAAGCAGACTCACCGCTGAGCAGGGAGCCCGATGTGGGACTCGATACCAGGACCCTGGGATCATGACCTGAGCTGAAGGCAGACGCTTAACCGACTGAGCCACCTAGGCATCCCGTGTTTAAATAGTTTTTAAAAAGTGTAATATATTTCCCCAAAAAAGGCACTTTTGGAAAATCATTTGAGTTTGTATTTTAGAGAAATCAGGTACTTTTGAAAATATGGTTTACAGACCAAAATACAGAGTTAGGTAAAATAAGCCACAGATATCAGAAACTGATTTCTCCCAAACCAGTACTGATTTAAGAAAGAGAAACTTTAAAAATAGTGTTAGAGTCTGGCAATGATTGCCACCTTGCAATGCCTAAGACTTGTCTCTAACAAAAAGATTTTTGAAGACTGGGGAGCACTTGATTGTCTCCAGGACCTAGAAGTAATTAGGGACAGGACACTTTCTCTTCGGTTAAGAACTTTAGAGTTACTGATTGATTGAATAATAATAACAAAAATTCTGTTGTTCAAAACAAGGGTTTTTTCTTATGTTTTCTTCTAAAGAGGACCATTGTGTGACAACATGGAAATTGCATGGAGAGCAGAGGGGAGCAGGATTCTGGAGTGAGACTTCCCAGACTTAAGTCTTCTTCAAGGCTCTGTGTGCTAGTTGAGAGTTTTGGGAAAAGTTATGTAATTGGTGCCCCTCATTTTATATATATGGGACATGGTGATAATAATTGTACCTATCCAGTGAGGGTTGTAGTGACAATAAAATGTGACACTGTGTGTGAAAAACCTACCAAAGAGCCTCCCACCTGGTAGAGGAGCTTAATAAAGGTGAACAGCAACAACAGAAGCTTGGCTGAAATACAGATCTAGCACAGGGTCATCAGATAGGGCAAAGGCCAACTTTCTTTTATTTATTAATTTTTATGAAATTTTGCTCTCACTCTTCTCATTTCCTGGAAGTTCAGTTATCTCTGGGGTGGTCTAATTATGTTACTCTGGGTTTATCTGAAAAGGAAGCACTGGTTGTTTTCTAATTAACAAAACGAGGATTTGGGAGAGATTCATAAATTTATTTTTAAACCAAACAATAATTTGGGTGGCAAATTTTTTAATGGCCTGAGATAGGTCATGGAAAAACAACGTGAGATTTTGTTTCCTTGTGATATTGTCACTTAGCACATTTTCTCTGTTTATCTTTGTTACCATTGGTCATCATAAAACTCCGCAAGTAGATGTAAGTCAGCTGAGGATGCACCTGTTAGGTGCCAAACCCTCTATTGTCTCCCTCTCACCCAAAATTGATCCAGATTACTTTGATCAGTTAAAATACCAGGTATGAGCTTAACTTTACTTTTTCTCCTTTCAAGCATACACATACTCAGGCGTAAAAAATTATGACATGAGTGGTCAGTAAATTTCTCTTACGTTTTGTTAAATAGATGGGAAGGAATAGTGGAAAGAGATTTTACTGGCATCAGAAACTCATTAAATAATTTTGATGCAGTGCTTTGACAATACATTATGTTCCAGTAATGTAATCCTGAGATGTGGTATTACAATGAATGTGTGCCTCCCTATATCATTTAAGAAGGAATAGTTCTCACATTTGTAAGTTTGTTTTTGAGTTCTGCAGTGATGCCTTGTGTATTGGAACATGCAATCTATATGTTAACTGAAATATGACTATCCACTAAAACAACAGCAACATCAGACTTTCAGGATACCTAACAACTGAGTTCAGAGTCAAGAGGCTGACAGTCAAGTAATGTATGTTTGGTA
The DNA here is from genome assembly GCF_054177405.1 of Leptonychotes weddellii. Classification (NCBI taxonomy): domain Eukaryota; kingdom Metazoa; phylum Chordata; class Mammalia; order Carnivora; family Phocidae; genus Leptonychotes; species Leptonychotes weddellii. Next base: position 106,420,741 of record NC_138369.1, on the reverse strand, counting down.
ATAAAGAAAAATGGGGTAGTTTAAGATGTCCTAACATCTCATAGGCACCAAATTTCTTGGAATGGCAATATTTCTCCCTTATTTCCCTCCAGGTTTGCTTGGGCCAAAAATGAATTTTACAGTGATCCGTAAAATGAAATCAATGGTTTGTCATTGATTTTAGAGAAAACGTTTATTCATTAATGGGAAAGCAAGCACACTTGATATGTTGCATATTCTTAAAGGCAGATAACTAAGACCTTTGCCTTAATAATTTTGAAATGAATTAATTCCAGGAGAGGGGAAAGATTGTCAATTATCCAAAAGGGGGTCTTTAATGGGTAGTTAAAGAGAAATGTTATCTAATATAATATATGTGTATTACCATAAAACCTTATATTACAAAGTATTAATTAAATTTTGGCAATGTTATTTAAGGATGACAAATATAGTTTGGATATTCAATTTTACTTTGTGAAGAATTAAGAGAAAATACCAAGATAGGGATGCCTGGATGGCTCAGTCAGTTAAGCGTCTGCCTTCAGTTCAGGTCATGATCCCGGGGTCCTGGGATCGAGCCCCACATCAGATTCCTTGCTCAGTGGGGAGCCTGCTTCTCCCTCTGCCTGCTGCTTCCCCTGCTTGTGCTCACTCGCTCTCTCTGTGACAAATAAATAAATAAAATCTTAAAAAAAAGAAAATATCAAGGTAAAAAGTAATATTTACTAATAGGATCCTGAACATGATTGTCATTGAGGCCCAAGAAGATGTTATAGATTCTCTTGGAATATATAATGAAATCAAGAAAAGAAAATCGGTCTATTTGATTCATTTTGTGCTTCCAGCATACATACATGGTAGGAATTAAATCTCTGGTTATTAAAAGAAAATAGAAGTTTATTCTCCTGAAGCACCAGGAACTACCTGTAGTTTTGCCCTGGGCTCAAGAGGATCCCATCCTGTTTATGAAGAGGTTAGAAATCCCCTTACCCCACGTCCTACCCCTTCCACGTATGTCCTGTCAACACCTGTGGCTTGCTCTTCTTATGCTTTCTTCAATGAAAGGTGTTGATGGAGTTCAACATGTCTACTCCTCTTATTGCTGTTTTGACAACTTCTAGTACTTCCAAATTATAGTCAGTGATGTGGACAAGTCTGATAGCAAAATTTTTTAAAAGTTCCCCAAGTATCAGTGCACCTGTCATGATGAGCACCGGGTAACATATGAAATTGTTGAATAACTAAGTTGTACACCTGAAACTAATACAACATTTTAAAAATAAATAAAAATAATATATAATTATACACCAGACAAAAAGCAAATAACTATATTAAAATTATTCATTAAGTAAAAAAAAAAGTTAAAAGAGGGTGTGCTGTATTCTTCAAAATTTTCAATGTCATAAAAGGCAAAGAAAGGCAGTGAAAATGTTCCAAATTAAAAGAGAAGAAAGAAATAGAACAAAATGTAAATCTGATCTTAGGATTCTGTCAATTGGCAAAAATGGACTTCGGATAGACAGGGTAAATAAAAGTTTGCCAATGTAAAAAACAAAGCAATGTGTTTTACACTTAAAACTTATAAAATATTATGTCAATTATATCTCAATAAAAATTAAAAATAGTAATATTAAAAAAGAAATACACACTTTTCAAAAATCATGAATGTATTTCACATTGACATAGAGGAAAAACTGCAAGACCACCTCAATAGATAAAATCCTAATATATTTTCATCACAAAACCTCTGAGCAAACTCGAAATAAAGGGTACTACTTTGAATTGATGGACAGATAAACAGGCTATAGCTGACATTACAATAATGAAATAACTTTGGACATTTTCCCTCAATGACATGTAAAATTCAGGATGTCCCTATCAATACTCTGTTCCCAAATCGTCCAAATCAGTGCAATATGGAAAGAAGAAAGGAATAAAAAGAACAAAAATTTGAAAGGATAAAATAAAAATGTCTGTATTCACAAATGATATGATTGTTTAGAAATTTATAAATACTAAGAACAAGTGAATTTTATTTTATTTTATTTTATTTTTTTAAAGATTTTATTTATTTATTTGACAGAGAGAATGAGATAGAGAGAGAGAGCATGAGAGTGGGGAGGGTCAGAAGGAGAAGCAGACTCCCTGCTGAGCAGGGAGCCCGATGCGGGACTCGATCCAGGGACTCCAGGATCATGACCTGAGCCGAAGGCAGTCGCTTAACCAACTGAGCCACCCAGGCGCCCCAAGAACAAGTGAATTTTAAAAAGTAAGCCTCATAAAAGGTAAATATACAAAACTGACTTCCTACACACTTGAAAAAGCAATTTGTGTAAATTTAAAACATCATGTATGTCAAGCAATTAAAATGTTTAGTCAGAAAAATCAAATATGTAAAATAAATATAATAAATATTTTTAAGATATCTACACTGAAAAATTCAAAACACAGCAGAAAATTTAAAGACGACCTATATAAATAGAGAAATCGCACTCATCGGTTAGAGAAGTCTATGCTGTTAAGGTAACAGTTCTTCCCAAAGTAACATATTGACTCAGCACAATTCTAATCAAATCGTAGGAGGTTTTATTGTGGAAATTTACAAGTTGATTGTAAACTTTATGTGGAAATGTAGAAGACCTAGAATAGGAAAAAAAAAAAAAGTTCCCCAAGTATCAAGAGTTTTTTTGTTTTACCCTGCCTGACTTGGTGATCAACCAGAATTTGCATGTGAGTCACTTATTTTTCAAAAGAATATTGGGTGATTTTCTTCCAATTAAGACATGTATCCCACAAAATGTATCAAAGTGAGTTTCTTATTTATTCACCCCCATACTTGTGTATGAGTTGCTTAATCAGTAGTGAACCTCATGGGTTCAAAACATGAAATGTTTAATAAAGATCTCTCTTAATAGATTTGACAGTCGATTCTAGGATTTGGTCAATTCTTTATAATAATTTGTTATTCTAGAATACTTAGTTGGGCCACTGCATCAGGATGTTTCATTCTCTAAATCTTTTCTTGAGGGTAAGTTTGGAAGCAGTGAGAAGTAATAGGAAATAACGGATGGAAATTATCTTTGAAGGATAAAAGAGTTAGTGCAGCTTCTTTGCTCCTTAGTTTGTTCAGTGTAACAGTATGGAGAGCATTTCTTCCAAATATGATATGTAGGTAGTATGGAGAAATGGAGACACTGAGGGCATTTATACAATAAATAAAGTTTGTATTAAGGTAGCATGTTGGCTTCTCAAAGCTTATTTACATTGATAGAATCATACAATACAAATTTTGCTGGAGCACTTTTCTTTACACATAGTTCTGTCCAGAAATTTAGAAAAATGAATTTGTATTTCAGCTATAGGAAAATTCAGTACCTAATTGCTATTGTCATTTTTGCTCTGCTACATCTTTTGGCCTTTCAAAATATAGCTGAAGCTGGAGATAGGTCAAATATTGTGTGCTTTCTGAAGAATATGTTCTACATGATAATTAGGAGAATTGTCAAGCCAAAAAATCACAACCAGGAAGAAGTTGTCAGCTATCATTATGACAAAGAATAATATAAAGAGATTTTGTGTGTGTGTGTGTGTGTGTGTGTGTAGCAAATAGATACTAGCGCTACCTGTTGGTTTGTCCTTTCTTTCAAATCAGTATTTGATATAATACAATTTTAGTACAGCACAAGGAATTTGACAGTGCCTTTATTATAAGGGGACTTCTTATATTGGTACAAGGTGAACAAACATTACACAAAAATAGCTTACCTCACTGAGGAACTCTGTATCATGGTGGGTCCACATGACCAAAGGAGAAAATCTCAGAGTTTCCTTCTCAGAGGGACATTCTTGGCTCGGAACAAGACCAGCAGTTTCAAGAACAATTAAAAGTTTATTCTATGATTGTTGGTCATGCGACCTGTCCCCAGTATCTACTACTTCCAGGTCCAAACTCTATCCCATTATTCAGCATGTATCCCATCAGCTTTCAGAACACATTTTTATTCCATCAGTCAAATGTTGCCCTGGACACAGAAAATAATTTGTACCTCCTACCCTAATCCTAGAAAGTCAGTTGTAGAGTGTCATCTGATACAGAAACAATGTCTCCAGAACGCGCACTACACAACCTTACACACATGCACACACACACACGTATGCCTTCTTAGGGTTTTGGTTTTTTTTTTAATTGATCATTTTGGAATCTAAATTTTGGATTTGGATTTTGAATCTAAGCATTTTGGATGTTTGGCCCTGATGCTTAGTCCATGTAACCCATATAAAGTTGGGCACCCATATAAAGTTATATGGCCATATAAAGGCAGTCAGTATAATTCTTTTTAAAAGGCCCAGTAACTTCTCCCCACCCCTCCAAAATTTATTAAAATACCAAATAAATCTTTTTCAGAGCCATCAAATGAGGATTTCATTTATGATGTCCTGAGAAACTTAAATCCTGTCTCCTTATATCTATATTCTCCCTATTATCTATCATTCACCCTCTTACTCTCAATATCTCACATATCCAGCAGGTGCTGCTCTCAAACACTCTCCTCATATCCAGGCCTCTGCCTCTCTGTCTCTCTTTAAATGTATGTGTTTTTTATATATATATGTATATATATAAATATATAATATATATTTAATAAATATGTATTTTTAAATATATATTATTTTTGTATATTTATATATAACAATATATATTCATTAAATATATATATGTAACATATAATATATATATAAAGTATATATTTAAAATCATATAGATCAACTTCTCCAATATGGCCTTTTGGAATTTCCATTCTAGTTAATTTTCCATTCTGGTGTAGTATATTTTCCATTGCCTAGTATCTGGATTTGGTTAATAAACAATGAGCCAGCCATCGATCGGGGAAGGGAGGATGGGCAGGGGATGATGATTACAGATTCCTCTGCCCTGAAATTTCCTCTTATTCCTGCCCCACCTGCACCTAGAGTTTTCCTTATTCAGAGGAAATACGCATATATTTTCTGCGACCTTGACTTGTATTTGCTGTGACCATTGGCCGGTCAGCTCACGTCACAGATCCATAGGAGATCCTTTGTGCCTCCTACCAACTAGCTGACAGTGGTGTTTTCCTCTGACACTCCAGCTGACCTCCCGGGCTTCCCAGGTGTGCATGGCCTGGCACAGAAACCTCAACTGGTTGGCAGCCACAGGTGTGGATGATTTGTTTTTTCTTTTTTCATTTGTTTAGATTCTTGTGGTAGGAATTCAGCAGGTGTGTAATGCCAGCATAGAATCCTCCACCCTGGCACAGAGGCCAGCTGCCTGCAAAAAAAAAAAAAAAAAAGATGTTCTTGTTGGTCTTGCAACGCTGCCAGTTTGGATCCCTGTTTTCCTGGAAACCTCACCCAAGGGCAAGACTCTGCCTAACCAATAAGTTAGGATAGGTTCATCTCAGTAGATGAGCATGAAGAGTCTCCTTATATGAACCTCATCTACAGGTAGGAGCAGGTTACCTTGTTCTGCCCTCATGGTTTTTTTTTTTTTCTTCTTCTTCTTCTTTTTTTCTTTCTAACTTGAGCTGCTATCATTGCAATTACAGGGACGTAGGAAATGCTGGACTTGGTTTCAGAGAGATATAAACCATATTAGGATGCTGTTGTTGACACATACATTTCTGCTCATTTGATTGAGACTCAATAGTAAAAGCACAGATGGAGATTGGTCCACTGGGCAGGGTCCTTCCATCTTCCTGCTGTCTCCTCAGGAAGCCTCTAATCCTGGGACCCAATGATTTCAGTATAGGGCCAGGTAAACTTGGAGATCATCCCTGACCATGTCTAGCTTTAGCAGAGGGGTAAGGGAGGTGAGCTGTGGTAACACTGGGGGAACAAGACAGTGAAGCCAAGAGCCATTGCCATTAGTCTGTCAGCAGTGTGGGGCTGGAGCCAGAGAACCTTCTCTCTTAGCCCTCCTTAACCTTGCAAAAACACTTGTACTGTGGCTTCTCTTGGCTAGGTCATGATAGCTAAAGACATAGATGCGCACACAACCTTAGATTTCTCAGTTTTCCTTTGTCATGGATTTTCCCCATTTTTCTTTTTAGAGTCAGACTTGGAGTTTATTTGATGTTGTTTTTACTTGCATACACATAATATAAGATAGGGGTTTAGGGGGCAGGGAGGCCTGATTCGCCCTATGGGCCCTATACCCCTCTGAATACAGGCATCGGTTGTCCATTTCCTTCAGATAATACAAATGCAGCACAATGAAATGATGACACGTGTCAGAGGGATATTTGTCTTGGAGGGCGGCAGATGGGATGTGTAAATCATACTTGGAAGAAAGGGATGTCACATGTGAGTATCAGCTAGCCAGTAGACTAGTCTTTTATTCTGCATCTGAACCTTCTACAATGCAGATATTTATGTTAATATACATCTGATCTAACAGCACTAGCTGAAGAGAAGTCAACAGTAAACATCATATGGACCATTACCATCAATTTCACAGCTGCTCTGTTTTTGTAGTGGCAGTCATATGTTCGTCTTTAGCTATGTTATTTTAATCGTGGCATCTCTTGAGAATCTAGTTTTTCAGTAATAATACATGAGATAAAACCTTTACATGGAGCTCCACAATTGAGGGTGGTTGATCATATGTCCAGCATTTGATTAGGACTTACTTATATCCAAATCACTGCCTCCTGTTAAGAGATGAGGAGGGATTAAAAATAGCTCCATTGCCCAATGGATGATACTCAAAAAGAAAAAGAATTATCATTGTGTTTAATAAGAGAACTGCCAAGCAATCATAATTCTTTCCATTAAGTAAATATGTTAGAAAAATTTATTATGAAATGACACATTATGCGAGCCAGGAATCAAAGATGACATCCTTGCATTAAATACGGTAGATGCCATTAAGGAAAACAGTCAATATGTCACCAAGCCATGGCCTGTAAAAATTAAATTGATTTGGTAAATGTAAGTAAGATAGATCTGTTTGCTTTCATCATCAATTTTGAGTGGGTGAACAGGTGATGTCACCAACCTGGGAGCGATAAAGATGCAGGACCATCTGGAAAGGCAGGTGATGAATGGGCAACTGCTTTTGGATAGTGACAGTGCTGTGGTACTTTGTCACTTGGGATGCAGTACTTAATAACTTTTCAATACCATCATAATAAATTTCACTGCCTTATTAATATAGAAATGGTGAGTTATTACCATGATGGTGGGTGTAAATAACTGGAGATGCAGCCGTCAGAAGCTGATTGTTTGGGCACGTTTCTTTAAGCAACACAGTTGACTCGTGATAATCAACCCATGTCTATACCCGTAGAGTTTATTGCACTTGTCAAACGAAAAAGTAGTATTATTCAAAATTATATGAAGTCGTAATAAACAAGTTTAATATATTATCAGACTTTTCCTGTAAGTTTCCAAACATGAGGCAATAAATCATTTTTAATAATGTCTTTTCGTGTAAAATAATGTCCTTATACAGTAATAATGTCCTTTCTTAACTATTAACAAAACAGTCGACTTCTTTGTACGTGTTTTAAAGGGTATTTTTATTTGTACTTTTCAATCATTTTCTTTTGCAAATAAAGAGCTGAGGCAGGAACCTTAGAACGTTTCATTAACAAGCTCGAAAGTTGCTGAGTACAGGCCATGTCACACGTTTCCATTTTAATTGAACAGATGTACTTAAGAGTAAACCACAGCAAACGAAATACAGACGAAATTATAAACACGTGTCACTAAGAAGTAGGCAGGAAAGAGCCTCTGATGAGCATCTGTGTGTATTTTATGAAGCCAAAGACTGCCACTTCATAAGTTCGTCACTGATGTCTCCAGTTTAATGAGAAGAAACAAAATATGTAGATAGGTGTAAGTTGAAGATGAATTACTATATCAATCACTTAGCACCATTCAGGGTGTCTGCCATTGTGCGGTGGGAAAATAATTAGATCTGAGATGCTGCTCTTATTTATATACCGGCTGTTCGACGTGAGATGGAATATGGGAAACTTCCTCTTTCATGTCACTGTGGTCTTTATATTGTTTCTTGGCCAGGCTGACTTTTAATTCTGACATTGTCTTTCAGGCTGCAGTCTGCCAGCCTCTTTTCTTAAATGAAATGCCTCTCCACCATTTCTATTACTGCTGAAAAGAGAGCCAGCAGTCTATTAACAGGCAATAAAGTTCAGGAAGCCCAGGACTCATTTCTTGGGTCAGAGGTGAAAATTGCATATAAATGAAACAAAGGTGTGCCTTGATCGCTCAAGAAGCAGCACCAGAAAGAACACACGTGTTGTTAGCCAGAAGTCTCCCACTTAAAGGGAAAGGAATAATCGTAATAATGTTGGCCGATGGAGTTAAGTACTCAGTTGAGAGAAATTATATCAATCTGACAAATATAGCCTTCACAGGAGATAAAGTCTCTAATGACCTTAAATGCATATATTTATCATTTAATTCAACAAGCCAATTCCCTTGGGCTTTTGACCAACGACATTTCCCCTAAAGTTTAGAAATTTTTTACTAGCCCAGAGAAAAACGGCCATTTGTCAGAGGGTTCCAAAGCTAAATGCAGTTGGAAGCAAAGAACAGGAGAGGGGCAAAAAAAAAAAAAAAAAAAAAAATGGCTGATAGAGTCTTTCTACCTCAGAGCATATTAATACGAACTTTCATTGATGGGAGAGCTGCAGTATTTCATGGCTGAACAGTAGGTGGCAGACATTGTAGTGAAGAAATGGGGAAATTTTAATCTAAGCAATTTTCATCTGATTTCATTAACTTCCAAATATGTCATCAGCGCGCACAGCACATTAATTTGCAAAAAAATAAGAACACTAAATAGTTGTGAAATTGCTAGTTGAATGTGGAAAAATCAAAAGGATCCTATAGAAATAAAAGCAAAAAGTCTAATGTTTCATCAGGTAAAGTGTGTGTGAAGCAGGAAAGCCCAAAGAATAAAGGGGCCCTTGTGTATAGTGGGCTTTTCCTCACTGTTATTCTTGGTCTCCACTTGATGAAGTGTATTAGTGATATGCACGAAGCCCTGCGACTCCTGTATCTCCCTTTGTGAGATTTTGCCTCTGCCTTTGTTTGTGCTGTCAGTCAGTCATTCTTTCTCTGGGGCAGCCACATGCATAACCCCAGGATCTACTTGCAAGTAGATTTCTGTAAAACCATAGTGTCCTTCGGCCCTGTGCTCCTTCTCCCCACCCCCCTGCCCCTCAACAATCTGGCCATTCATGTGGCATGGCTCCCTGGCTTGCTGCTTTGTCAGACGGCTAGCAGTTTGTCGTTCAGGGAGGCCCATGTGAGATAGTGGAAGGGACACTGGCCTGGGTGCCAGGAACCTCGAGTTCTTGCCCCAACTTGGACTTGGGACCTTAGAAAGTCGCCTGGTTTTCTCCTCTGGAGTCTCACTGAGGTCTATTCCAGCTTCAGCTTTTGAGTTTCTGAGTTCTGTTCATTTACCCCTCCTTTACTGCTTTTTATCCTTATTGACATGCTCTGTGTTGTTACGGTGTTAGAGACTATGTATTTGGGGGTCATGTTTTGGTCTTTGAACCCTGGGAAGGAGATAAATTAACTTTAAATTAAGTAGCAAAGAGGTGATTGTTTTCAAATTTCTCTCTTATTCAACGAGTATAATTGCGATTTAAACCTGAAATCAAAGCACCTTTGATATGTGCATCTCTTTTTGGATTTTATATTGAGCAGAGTAGGCAGCTGAAGACCGAAGCCTTGTTTTGAGAAGAAAGTAAGTTGTGAGAGGGAGGGTTCTATTCCTAGCTGTCTTTGCAGAGATAAAGGTATACCTTTCCTTCTGTCTCTGGGGTATGATTTAGTGCAGCCTCAACTGTATATTAAGGCAATGTTCAAAGATACCATTTGGTCATCTCAACTACAACACAGTGTCTGGGGCTCATCCCTAAAAAAAAAGAGGCAGTGTAGTAGAGGGGCACAGGATGTCAGGTCTAGAGACAAATGACCTTGGTTCACATTCTCTACCACTTCCTTTGTGACCTTGAACAAGTACTTAATGACTTTTTGCCTCAGTTTCCTCATCTGTAAAGTGGTAGTAACCACAAGGTTTGTCTCGTGGGATTTCCGTGAAGATTATGTTGTAAAGTATTATAAAGGACTCGGAGCAGGGCTTGATATGGCATAGTAAGCACTTCACAGCAAACTGATTTTGATCATCTTCATCACCATCACCATTCCAAAGTTGGGGATGTTCCTTGCATCCCTTTTGTGAGGGAAGGACTGCAGAATTCAGTCTTTGGGGTTGGAGCTCTTGGGGTCGACAGAGCTACCACACTACAAGAATTAAATATTGTCCCCTTTCTGAGTAGCACAGGGAAGTGACCTTCCTCGACCCAATATGTTTGAAACTCTGATAGGTGTTTAAATGGTTCTTTTACAGAAGATTCGAGGAAGCTTTTCTAACCAGGGCAGAGGAGGAGGTTTTGACTCATTTCTAATGAAATTCTGTCGAGAGAGGAAAACGTGCCTATCAGCCCTAACCCTCTCCATGTAATCTTCCTGTGAAGGGCTCTCTCTCACCTCTGTCCTCATCGTCATCTTCCTTGGCCCTCCACACTCCTATGCCTTGCATACTCTGCCCCCTCAGCTCTGAGCTAGGTGGTTGTAGGACTGATCTTCTCTAGCAGTATGTTTGGTCTAGTCTGTGGATTTGGGGACGATGGGTATGCCTTCATTCCAGTTCATGCTCTTCTTCAGTGAGGACTGTGGTAGTATCCTTTCGAATAACCTAAGAAAAAACATGCCTCATGGCAGCAAGTATCTTGCTGGGGCAGCATCATCTAATCTTGAGGAAAGCATACTCTGCCTATTCACAAACTTGGACGTAGGTTCATGTGAAAGAACAGCCCTGGTCATCTCATGAACTTGTCTTCTTCCCAGGCTCTACTCCATCAGTGGAACTCCACACTGAGTGGCTCTGAATCACTGGGAACAATATCGTAACTAAATATATTGTGATTAAGGCTATGAAGAATTTCAGATAAGTGGAAATACATAGCCTAAGTTTTTGTACATTGTCATTTGTTTATTCTTAAATTTCTCTTAAAAATAAAAGTGGCACCTGGTGGGTCAGGAGGTTCTGAGACTTTCTGGGCAGAAATCTGGGGATTCACAGATAAGGCTGCAGAAGACCCCTTATGAATTCTCATATATAAAATTTCACTGTTCACTGTTGCTTTTGAGCATTTTGGACAAAAGAAGTATCAAAACTTGTGGATTTTTAATTTTTCTAGTGAAGAAATACCAAAATATGTGCTATTGAAAACTGTGGGTAAGCTCTCTGACTCACAGGCTATTTGAAGGCTATTGGAAGGGGAGGGAGTACTTGAATTATTGGGTTGAGGATTTATGCCTGAAAGTGACAGTAGCCTGAAGTCAAATTTACCCCTGAAGGAAGACTTGAAGGGTGGGACAGTGATAGGGGGCCTCTACTTTCCTGTGGCACGTTTACCTTCTCCCTTCAGTTCTCTTGACCCTTACAATGTCACGTCCGTGTCTTCTAACTTCTGCGGCATGGACCGAATTGTCACCAAACTGCCACATGCTAATGATTCTTCACTTACACAAACTCTGCTGTATCCTAAGGTCTCTCTTCGTATGGGGGCTTCCATTGAGAACAATCTGGATTTAGTAATACACTTAATTGGAAGGTTTAATAAGAACTTAGTACTTTGTTTTCTTTTGTAACTTGGAAAAGACAGTAATCTTTTTTTTTTTTTTTAAAGATTTTATTTATTTATTTGGCAGAGAGAGACACAGCGAGAGAGGGAACACAAGCAGGGGGAGTGGGAGAGGGAGAAGCAGGCTTCCTGCTGAGCAGGGAGCCCGATGCGGGGCTCGATCCCAGGACCTGGAATCATGACCTGAGCTGAAGGCAGACGCTTAACGACTGAGCCACCCAGGCGCCCCGGAAAAGACAGTAGTCTTAAGAAAACCAGATGTGAATATGTTTTTAACAAGAGAATTTTCACTTTCCTTGTACCTTCCAAAGCATGAAAATTGTCCTTTGAAGTTGTTAATTTTATAAGAATATCATCAGCAATATAAGGGCTGAAGAATCGTTGAGTTTGCCTATAGATGAGCCAGTCTAAAAAATATGGAAAGTACTTGATGAAATCATGAAATACTATGATTTTAATTACAGAGCTACATATGGACCCCTGAACATTGATTTGTCAGGAACATTATGAAGGGTATTATGGTAAGGAGGTATATAATGTCAGTTGGTGAGCTTGACTCAAAAAGTGTTCATTTGAAGTTTGATTCCTTACTCAACCTCCATAACTGATTGATAGGGACATGAATCTCCAATTGACTTTAATTTCTGCTTGAAAAATCTTCCACGAACCTCACTGAGAGTCTAAGATGTGGTTGTAAAGCTTGGAGAGCTTGGGTTTCTGTGTATAGTCCAGCTAAACTCCAAGGACTGAGCCCCAATTGCAATCGTCCAAGTAGTGTCGAGAAGGAAAAAAGAAAAGTCATTTTGCCTTCAGTTTCTGTGGGAGAGGGTGAAAGGTGCTGTAACCAGGTAAGACAACACTTAAAATATTAAGACTTTTAAGTCACAAAGGTCAGAATTGTGATGTGACATGTGATATGAACATAGATAAACATGGCCTCTTTATACTGAATTCTGGTAGATTAGATTTAGTGTGGGTGGGATGGGTCTGGAGACTTAGTTAATTCTACCTGAGCAAAAAAAGACAAAAGAGAAGCACTAATCACCACAATAGGATGTTAGAATTCATTACCTAAGATGGAAGAGGTTGAAATATATCATAAATCAGGTGGTATTTCCACCATCAGCTGCCCCTTGCCAAGACTCTGTTGGCTGTGAATTTATCTGTTATCATGTGAAGACCACTTATGTTTTCAGCCTCATTATAACTTTTATAAGTTTATTCTAGTCTCATGGAAAACTTTATCCATATTTACTCTTTCATTAAATAGTACCTATTCATTTCAGTCCAGACCCCAAATCCTTCCTCCCTATGGAACCCCTGAGGTAAGGAGTTAAGGAAGGACAGAAAGACTGCCTTCAGACAGTCCTCTTTTTGCCTACTTGGCCTAGGGCTCTAATTCCTTCCACTGTCTTGGTCTTCTGTTTTGTAGAAAGAAAAGGTAGTTTTCTGTGGCTCTGTGCAAAAGCATGCACTGCTTGAAGTCAAAAGCTGGATCTCAACACAGTGTATGAACCGGAGCACTCATAGGCAGATTACAAAAATGTCAGAAGAAAATTCTGTAGAAAGGAAAACTGGCCTAAGTGTTAAAAAAATGACTGGCCCTTTATTTTCAGGAAGCATGAAAACCTCGATTTAATATAAGTCCTTTGGTCACTGGGATGTGTCAGAAACCTTGCCCTTTATTCTGGAGTGCGGTGGTGTGGTGTTAGCACTGAAACGTAAACGTAACAAACAGCTGATGTTATAGGCACAGATTAAACATCAGGCAAATGACATTACATCAAAGCTCTTGAGAGAGTCACAAGATGATGAGATGCCAAAGGAAGAGAAGGGAGAGAGGGTCACAACATCTCCGTTCGCACTAGAGGAACTGGCTGTATTAACGCCGTGTCCCCAGTTCTTCCGTTTAGGGAGGTTTTATTTGCACGGAAAATTGTTTTTCAGCTGGAATTTATATGAAGCACTACAAATGGCAGAAGATGGCATACGGTTCAGAAATTCATCCTTACTTTTGCTCGTTACTTGTTGATTAACATATGAACTCCGCAAGTGTGTACTGCGTGTCTGCTCTGTGTCCTGGGGAAGTGCAGCGGCGGGATACAGCGGTGACTGATGCTGGCTTGCTTTCCCTCCCTTCTTCCCTTTTCCTTTCTTCCTCTTTCTCTATTTTCTTGTTTTGGTTTCTTGTATATTTTCTTGTCCTTAGCCAAATGTTAATACAACTCTCTTTACGTAATAGTTTCGGTTAAATTTATTTGGTATCCATCTAATATGTGTCACTTTCCTTCAGAGCAAATATGCACAGGATCTGACCATCTGGGGGACAGTGAGTCATTTTGAGGATGCAGGTGGGAGACACACCTGTAGTCAGTCACTTACAGGGGCGTTTGTCTATACTGAAATGATTTGCAGGTGTTAAGCATGTGCTTATGAAAAAGGGAAATAGGTATTTGGGGTCCAGAAGGAAATTTCCCTCTTAATTTAATATTATTTACCTTCTTCTCTCTCTCAGTCACTCAGAAAACAAATGCATACACATTTAACTTAATGTCCTGAATAGCTGCAAAAAGGAGATAGAAATGCAGCTTTGTTTTACGTGGTTCATAAAAGCATTCTCCCTGGCTCCGAGGATCCATTTATATTTAGGCTTTATAGAAACAATGCTGTAGAGTTTTTTTAGTTTTGAGGACAAAATTGCTTATTAAAATCTGTGATATGTAGTATTTTAATATAGTTCAGCCACATTTTTTAAGGCTGTTATGTAGCTGTTAGCTTTTCTAGTGTTCCTAATAAAGAACACAATTATCTATACTATTTGATGATTACCAGTGAGTATTGGTAAACTCTTTTATGAGCTTTCATGAAAGCGTATTAACCATATGTCATGTACCGTGGCATAAAAAATAGAAACAGTGAGAAATTAAGCAAGCAGGATCCCAAGGCTCTGTCGACATCAAATTTGGCAGATTTTGAAAATTCTGTGATCATTTTTCTCCTTACGTGACACTACTCTTGTTCATTCTTCAAAAACATGGGCCCTAGCGTGGGGAATTCTAGATAATTTGATGCAACAGGTTTAAGTTACCATTTTCATAGTGAAAAGAATAGCTTAGCATGATCCCGATTTTCCTTGGTTTCCTCCCATTCTCAAAAGAAGCAGAGGTATTCACATTTCTTTGTCTAACAGTTTTATAATGTCTTAAGAGATTAACAGTGAGCATGAATGAGGGCCTACGGATTAGGCAACAAAAAGCCTGGGACGTCCACTACCTTACTTGCAAATTTTACATTTTCCAGCATTGCTGAGAGAGTATAGAAACTAAGAAAAGATAATAAGTACCAGAGTCTCAAAAGTGTTTAGTGATTCAAAAAATTCAGATGACATGTCAGAACTGACAGACTGATGGAACCGTCTGTGGCAGGGCCCACTTTTTTGTCTTATGTTAAGCTCTCATACTGAGTGAATGCAGATGTTATCACGGTACCCCAGACAGACAGTCAGTGAAATGTGACAAGCTGTCAGCAAAGTTACACTATGTTGATTTTGTTAAAATATCCACAAGCTTTATAGTTTCTCTTTATATAAAAAACTCTTACCTCATTTAGTCAGGAGAGTGGAAGCTGCTGGAGAGATGGTTTGGGCTTTCATCCTCAGAATACCTTGTTTTTTTTTTCCCCCCCTCTGGGGAAATTTTACTCAGCAAATTAAGTAGTAATACACCCCAAATATCGAATCTCAAAATATCTCAGAGTCATTTTTTTCCCTCTTTTGACTTGTTCTATAATGTTTTGCTCAATTTACATTGCACCTCAACACTTTGGCAAAGGATGTTTCAAGACCAGAAAGAGCGAATTTTCTTCATTTAAATTAGGAGCCAAGATGAGAGGTTAAAAGTCTGAAGGGCCACTTTAAACAAAAAAGCCTTTCTTAAAAGAAGTTTGGGCGTGGAAAATGAAAATGTGAGCTTAATCAAAAACTAAGATCTTTGCTTCCACTCTTTTTATTTTTAAACACTGAAAATTAACACTGGCAAGAGAAAAATCTCTGGTGAAAAACATTCAAGCAGCTCGTGAAAGTCAGTTCTGTTGTCCATCTATGGTTTGGACGTTGAGATTTTTCTTATAAATTGGGAAAAAAATAGCAAAGAGGAATTCTAGAGAATCTTCAATGCTGTAACATCTTTGTTTCTAAAGATAAGTCTTGCTTATTAAGTGGTCATTTTTTGACATCGGTTTCGGATCCAGTTGAACTCAGGCATGGAGAAGTCCGAACAAACAGAGCAACAGTTAATTGAACAAAATGAAATAAAGACCATACATCTGGAAACTGCAGCGGTAACTGTATTGCTTTTAGTGATATTAATGCTATCTTTTAAGCTAAGAAAGACATCAGTTTTGACGTTTTAATTTAACATTGGCAGAGTTTATTTGTGGCCTCTGGGTGCAATAATTGGTTGCCTCTTACCCCCATGTTGAAGGGCTCCTGTTGCATATAAATTTATTTAACTTTGAATTGCAAACTGTTTAATAGAAGATTACTTTACAATCCTAGGTTCCACAGATTAACCTCTATTTATATATTTGCTTTTGGAAACTAAAGGTGAAAGGAAAACATGAGCCATACTTGTTTTGTTCAATTTATATTGTCACAGAGGACATTAACATACAATGAGAAACTGTTCTGTGATTTTGAAAAATGAAAAGTCAAGACATTTTGAAGATAGCATCTAGCCCAGTGTTTTTATAAAACACAGAACTAAATAATCAAACGAAATTATGCATATGGAGGAAATGATTTAGAATATGTTTCGCTGCTAATCGCACTCATGCTGAAGTTTTAAATTTCATCTGTCTGCTCAGATCTATTGTGAGCCATTAAGTGGCTTCCTTTTTTCCCGACAAATTGAATGCTGCAACTCCAAGGAGCTCTTTTGTTCTTTTAATTCAGTCAGCATGGAAATGATTTTCTCATTTCAGGCCCTTTTCTGTCCTCTCTTCATTGTGTCAATAAAATAGAGTTGTGCAGAGCTGCTCTAATCAGCTTAGAGTGCTAATTCAGTGCTCCGGGATGCTATCTGTGTTTGGCTACAGGTGGGCACTCTAAGGGGTCAGTCTCCAGGGGAGTGTAATTGTGTGTCTCCTGGGGCTTGTTTGCAGAATGACCTAAAGCTGAAGCCCCAGCTCGGGAAAGGGGGGGAGAAACTGAACAAACACATGCCCATGCAAACGTATACAGCTGTATTTTCACGGCGACCATTTGCGTGGTCTGACATTCTGAGATTCTAGCAACATTCCTTGCATTCTACCTCTTCTGGGTCTTCTATGATTTAGCCATAAAACATGAATTGTTTTAAATTTTGCACATGTCCTGAGGGTACAAGCTATACAGTATTTCCAAGATGCAAAGTAAAGTCTAGGCTAGGATTTAACACATGGGATAATACGACCAACTATACTAAAAAAGAAAAACAGAAACTGCCAAGTTTGGAAAATATATTCTTTTGTGTCCTGTGAAAGTAGCTTGATACATAAATATGGGAATATTATGAACTAGTAAATTAAGCTTTATGGGCAGTGAGGAATTTCTGACAACTTTGGAGGAGAAATAATGATCAGTTGTTTGGAATAGGGAAAATTTGGCAGGCATGAGGTTTTTGAGAATTAACATGTCTTTGGGCTGTCTTGGGGGGACGGCAAATCTTTCTGGGAGTATTGTCAGTGTGAGTGTCAAAAACGCGTTGTGAATATGGTCTTATTTACTGGGTTTGACGTTTTGGGTATTAGGATTAAAAAGTGCCACAACATCATCTTTTTTTTTTTTTTTTTTCCTAAGATAATTTTGATTTTTTTTTTTCCCTCTCAGTACATTGGGATTAATTCCAGTCTCAGTGGAAAACCTTTAGAACTTCATTACTCAGGTCATTATATAATAACCTTAAGTAGGTTTACAAAGTAGAAAGGAAAGGAGCGATAAAAGATTTCAGCCTTGTGGATCTACTGGTTAACTATAGAAGGACTGAGCAAATATTCTTTTATTTGCTTAAGAAACTTAACACCTGTCCAGTATATTAGAGAAAAATGTATCCTTCTTATTAACTGAAGAATGGGGGTGAAATGCTTTATCACTTGAATAATTTGAGAAGAAATGGTTTAGTCTTATTGTAATAAGTTTAAACCAGCTTCAAATGGTTTTAACCAGCCAATTTATAGAGTTTGTATTGTTATCTATGAAGTTTGGTGTGAGGACAAGAACTGGTTTGTAGAAATATCAGTTGTTAAAATAGACATAAAAAGGAAGTAAGTTTTATCTTCCAACATTGTTTGGCTTTAATTCTGTAATTCTTTCCTTCTTCAGCTAACATTTCAGCTACATAACATAGCTGGTTGGGTTGATCTTGTAACACTCCCGCTTCCTAGAAAAGGTTCTAGATGTCACTTAGCTATTTACATTTATGGTGTGAGGATTAGTTTGGGGTGGCATCAAGAGATGAAGGAGAAAATATGGCAACTCGTAAAACTGATCTCTTTCATTTTTCTTTTCCATTTAGAAATGTTCTTATGTAGGGCTCCAAGGTAGTTAGAATTCAAATTCCATACTCTTCCATGGAGTGAATTCCCCCATTTTAATGATTGCTGACTACTAATGATTTCTTTTAAAAATTATATTTTCAAGCAAAAATATTTCAATATTGTTTTCTGAAGCTGATGAGGTGGCTTATTTACTTAACTTTGTGTTTTAAAAGGGCTTTTGTTCTTACTATTTCATTTACCTAGTTTTTCTTTCTCTTCAGATAATTGAATTTGAGGTCATTTTAGCATTAGCTATCTCTTATAAATTGGCTAAGCCTGATGTAGTTCGACTTCTGTAGTATGAATTATGGCGTGAATAGAAAAAAAAGCAATGTTTTAATGACTTGCTGTGGTAGTTTTGATCTTTATAAGAATAAATCCTGACTTTTTGGAATAAATCAAAATCCTTTTTGTGGGGAGGATCTAAATCATATTAAGTATAGTTTTGGTCCAGTTACCAAAGTTCTAACCCTGATTCAGTTCAAATGGCCCAACAAGGAAATCAGAGCACAGTGAAACTATCTGCTTGAAAGGGACCATTTTTTGTTGTTGTTGTATTCTCTCCTCAGGTCATCTATTTCACTAATTCTTTTCTGCATTGAGTAGATTTGTCAGAAGATACATGTTGAAATGATTTGTCCTGATGCCCTATGGCAGAATGCACTGGGCATGGACTCCAGTGTCTATTGGATAAAATGAACTTGGCTTGTCTTTGCTATTTGTTATAATTTATTATAATAAATTATTACATAATTATATAATAAATTATAATTTATTATAATGAATTATTACATAATTATATAATAAATTATAATTTATTATAATAAATTATTACATAATTATATAATAAATTATAATTTATTATAATTGCTAATTCCAAGGTTTCTAATGATGTTGATGATCTTTTCATTCCTTGAATGAGTAGGACCTGAAATTAGACATTAAAATTTGAGTTGAATGGCAGAATAAAATTGTTGGATTGGTTTTTCTTTTACCACCAATGCTTAAGGTCATAGAATGCTTTGGAGGGAAAATACAAGAAATATTTCATGTGTGTGCTTTGAGTTAAGTAGCAAACTCTATAGTTAGACTCTTACTGTTAGAGTCAAGGAGATAATTTTATAGTAAAGTTAGCAAATTACCCAGATAGTCACTTTATTTTTTATTTTTTTTCCAGATAGTCACTTTAATATATAACTCCTACTTGGTTGTAAATACCTAGACTATGTATCATTTCTGGCTTAACAAATTCTTTGTATACTTTTGCCAAAAGTGATCAGCTTCAAAGAATTATTACCTTAACCTCCTGAGATGTAGCTCTTTAAATACAGTCTGATAATCTTCTTGTAGAACTTGTAGATTGCCCCCTTACAGGAATATCTACTTCTTTTCAATGTAAGTAACTATGACTGGTAGAATAAAATAGAAAATAAATGAAAATTTAGCAGATTTGAATGATTGCTCCTCTTCCCCTTTTCGTTAAAAAAGATAAAAACACTTTTGCTTAGTTCTGTGGTTGGAAAAATACACTTTTTGGAAAAGCTTGGCCTCCACAAAACAGTTTCTGGAATAAATGCTTAGCATTCCTAAATAAGAGGTCATCAATGCAATTTTCTGTGATTCAGAGATGAATGGTATCCGTCTATTATCAATTCCTCAATCAGGGAAAAAAGGAAATTAAGTTCCTAATTAGGTGAATTTGGACTAAAGAGGTGGGGCATTGAAGGGATGAGGAAAATTGAGAGGTAGTTAATGGCATTTCAGACTAATGATAGGAGAGGAAATGAAGAAGGAGGTGGGCTGGAGTTGAGCCTGAAAGGTCAGTGACCTTATTAGGACAAGGGTAGTGGTAGATCTTCAAAAGCTTTTACCTTTTACCTTGACAAGGTGTCAGGTTCTGAGGATGGACAAAGATGCAAATACTTGAGAAAGAGGATGGTAAAAATAAGACTGCATATTTTTATAAGGAAAACCTTTGAATCTTGGAGAGGGAAAATGACATTCTTCAGCTTTGTAACTATTATTTCTTGCTCATTTTTCTATGTGCTATAAAATACATAGACTGTTCCTTGCAGATGATGACTGGATTTACTTTGATGTAGGATAGATAATGCTTCTTTTAGGGATTAAGTTTCACTGTTAATGTTAATGAGCATTTATCCTTTATTTGTACCTGCTAGAAAGATACATCATTTTATAAGTATACTATGGCCTAGATTTACCATTTTAAACACAGCATGATAGCTATTGAAATATCTATCATACAGATGTACATACATTTTATGTAGATGAAATTTAGTTTTTCCTTAATAATCTAAATTATCTAGCTATTACCATTGCCAAAATGTGCAAAACTTTGGTCTTTAGGCCAGGGCTTCAGAGGTACTCAAGGAAAGGGATTCTCGAGATAAAGTGGATACATCTGTCTAAAGAAACAAAAGATGATTTACAATCTTTTAGCTATAATCTTTTTACTAATGTTTTCCTAATTTTTTACTAGTGTTGTAAAGAAAATAATGAGCAAATCATTCAGGTGTTTGGGAATGTGAATCGGATTAAAAAGATGAGAAAATTATGAGTCGGGCCGTTTTGGCTATTTAGGGTAGATGTTGATTATTAGTACAGTAATTCTTTGCAACATACTTTTTAACATTTAATGCCCTCTCTTAAGTAGCACTGACCTGTATATTTTTATCCAGAGAACAAGTGATTATTCTTTTATTATTACAATGACCCAATAAATTAAATATTTCAAATTCTTTCCATTGTAGTCCTATCTCTGGGGTAAAAACACAGTCATAGTCCTCTCATTACATGAGTGTCCAGTGGAATTACAACATGAGCCTCATTTATAATTTAAAATTTTCTAGTAGTCGCATTTATAAAAAGGAAAAGGAAGCAGGTATAATTAATCTTAATAATATAGTTTATTTGACCAATATATCCAGAGTATTATCATTTTAAAACATAAAATAACATAAAAATAATTAGTGAAATATTTTGCCTTTTTGGCCCTGAAGTTTTTGAAATCTGGTATGTACGCTTAAAAACACATCTTAATCTGGACTAGCCCCACTTTGAGCGCAGAGCCACCACATGTGGCTAGCAGCTACTGTTTTCAACACAGTCTTCCCAAATCTTGAGGACTTAATCTTTCACAGTGTGATTCAGGTCGATGTTAGTTATCACAGAGTGTGAGCACTGAGAGCCACCATGAAGGCCATCTGGCCCAGACCACTTATCTTATAAATGAGGACACTAAGGGTCAGGGAGGGTCAGCTTTTTGCCCAAGGTCACCTAACTACTTTGGTGAGTAGATCTTAGACCAGATTCCAAGTCTTCTCCGGAACCTTATTTATTTTGAATTCTATTAGAATACACTGCTTTTGCTGGCTGTTTATGCAAAGATGCCAAAATATGGTGAAGTGTAAGAGAACAACTGAGTAAAACAACTGGCCAGACAACCAGCCAACCAACCAAACAAATCTGGCAATTGTTAAGAAGATAGTCTTAAAACTATGCATGTTCTGGGAGTACCACTTAGGTAAAGGATTATTTGGTAAGATTTCTTGCATGAACAGCACATCACTTTATTGGGATTTATCATGTTTTTACCAAAAGAAATATTTATATTGAAAGTAGGTGTATTCATATAATTTTAGCCACTATAGATTATTTTTATACTGATACTTCTCTCAGTCCTAAAAAGGAAAATAAAGGCAGGCCTTTTATTTCATCTTACACTAAGTTACTCCCCTTTTTGCTTTGTTGTGACTGAAGCAATGATGGGAAAATGACTGAGTCGGGCCCCATATTTGTTGGCCCACAGACACAAAGAAGGAAACTTGATTGTTCAGATTTCTGCATTTTTCTCTCCTTAGTCAGTATCTGAAATTAAGCCCCACCTGACAGGGTCAATAAAATGCTACTGATTACAATTTATCTGGAAAGCATAAACGGGAAAGATACGGGTCTTCTTTTATAGAATTGGCAGCTGATGCTTATTGAACCTGAGCTAACATTCCCAAATGAAATGAAGTGGGGCGGTGTGAGTCATATGATAACAATGTTGTCATCTTGGGGAACAGTCTCGGTATGAATCAGCACAGTGTGAAAATCAAACATGCGAACACCAAGTGGATGTCACGGAACCTCCCTCAGTTACAGGCGCGCATACCTGTATCCATAGGAGGGCTCCCCACTAAATGGTGAAGTGGCCAGAAGTTCCCGAAGAAAGAGAAGGGCTGCTGTCACCGACTAGATCGGGTTTGTAATAGTATCGTCCTGTTTTCACTCCCCACAGTAGAAAATTTCTACTAGGCTAACAAGGCAGAGGGTAATGAGAAACATGCCAAGTTTTTAAAAAAAAGAGCAAGAGTGAGGAGTCTAACCTAGGAACAGGAAACAAATGTGATCAATTACTCCAAGTGTGGAGCTCACAGATACCTTATCTTAGGGCTCCTTAAAATAAAAGCTTGATTGTTACCAAATGCGTCTAAGAAGTGGGGGAGAAAACACATTCATAGGGAGAGCGAGGAGGGGGCCGGGAAGGAGGGGGAGTGGGGGTGAACATGACTTTATATTGATGTGAAAAAAAATGCAATTCTACTGTTTCTCAGTCTCCTGAAGTATTTAGAGAAGTGGTTAACAACCAGTCATAGCCTTAACTGAGCAGGCAGTAAAACGGCTCAATGTTTGAAAAATAAAGATCCTCTAAATATGATGTGGGGCAGGGGCATAGACTTAAATAGTAATATATAGTGCTGCTAATGGCTCAGTTTGGAACCTTTCTTCTGTTTTACATAATTATTTGTCTAAAGTAGTTTAAAGAAGAAATGTTATTTTTGAAATGATTGCAAAGAGAAGTTCTTAGCTGTAATATATATATTAGCTGTAACATATGTATATACATACGCCCCCCCCCCCCCCGCACACACACACATATACGGCACTAATTTTTTACTCAGAATTGAAATATTCATTTTTACTTGAATGTCTGCAAGGGAGTCTACATATAAAATGTTTACTTATTCTATGAAATAAATAATAAAAGTAACTACAGTGTTCATAACACTCATTTTAAAAGGACTGGTTTGTTCTGTGAGTCCCCAAAGAACAAGCAGAATCTAATGAAAAGGTGTGAGTAAATTCTACTCATCCTCAAATAAGGAAGGAAATATCATGGTTAAGGCTATGAGTAAGAACCTCAGGGCTGGCGGATCTTGGCTATGCATTCCCCAAATTTCCCATAAGTGCAATAGAATTAACACTATTCCTTTCTTGGAGATCCTGGGTCAGTAGGTGTTACAGGATTATGTTATGAGGTGTGACTATTAAGTAGCGAGACTGTTTTTCACACTCCACACCCAGAAACAGCCTCTTTTTACTTCAGTGGATAAAACATAATAATTTTTCTGAGCGCATTCACCTCATCTGGTCCTTCCACACATGTGTGTGCACACAGACAGGATCTGCAATATTCCCATCTTTCTCCACTCTTAACATAAACTATCACTGCTTTCTCAGGGAACCTTGGTAAGCAGATGGAATAGAATTATTTCTGTTGGTAGAAATGATTTTTTAAAGCTCAGTTTCTTTTGGGGGAAGATGCCCTGTAGATAAGCAGAGAGAAATAATCATCCATTTTTAGAGGACTTTGTTAGAATGGTCTTGCCATCCTGTCCTCCCCATATTTTTCCAATTAAGTCCTAGCCTGTTGGAATCAAATGTCTTCATGGGATGGCAGACTGCTCTAGTAGGCTATTTTGCACATACTCTGTAGCATGCTTAGCAATTGGGCCTGTCAGTCAGTCAACACATATTTATTGGGCGTTTATGTGGCGAACCAGACAAATCCATTCCCTGAGCTCTTGCTCTTATGTTTTCAGGGCCCTGTCATCCACACAGGGTTTCTAATTGAAATTTTCTTTTTCAAAGTGGACTCACCTACATTTGAATTACAGGATGGAAGGTGGGACTGTAGGAGTAAGAGAATCCTTTTATCATGGACCACTTCAACCCATTTAAGGGTAGATAACCTACCTTATGGAACTTTTCAGTTAATTCTGACCCTTTCCTGTTTTGTCTTTTATTTGTGCTTAATATGATTAGGAAAGAGACACATGCACTTAGTAAAATTCAAGCGGTGTGTTAAGCATGTCCCCCTTCTCCTGATAGACACTCCATGTCTTTAGTTTCAACAGTTTCTTGTGTATCACTCCAAGAAGTTTGCACACGCACACACACAGACACACACACACACATGCACGCACACACGCATGTGGGTTGTATATATGTGGACGGAAATCTTTTTTGTTCAAAGTGTACTTATATATTCCTTTTTTGCTTTATTTTTGAAGTAATATTTGAAGATTTTTCTCTATCTGCATCTATGTATCTCTATATAACTACCCAACTCTTTAAAATATGTATTTAATTAACCAAACACACCTGTCTTCCATCACCTCACTTCCCTCCCAGAGGCACAACCAGTATTTCTCTTGTGTAACTTTCTAGATGTATGATACACATGTAAAAGCAAATGCATATTTTTCTCTTTTACTCAAATATTATACACTCAACACACCACTCTGCAGTTTGCTTTTTTCTCACTCAACTATTGATCTTGCAGATTATTC
This sequence comes from Leptonychotes weddellii, assembly GCF_054177405.1. Classification (NCBI taxonomy): domain Eukaryota; kingdom Metazoa; phylum Chordata; class Mammalia; order Carnivora; family Phocidae; genus Leptonychotes; species Leptonychotes weddellii. Next base: position 106,395,822 of record NC_138369.1, on the reverse strand, counting down.
CATATCAGTATGTAAAGAACCTCCTGACTCCTTTTTATGTGTTGTATAGTATTCCACTGAATGTATGTACCATAATTTGTTATTATTATTATTATTATTACTTCCTACTTCAAACAATGCTAAATGGAGCTGTGTGAGAATATCCAGAGGATAAATTCCTAGAAGTGAACCGATGGGTCAAACGGTATGTGCGTTTATAATTATTTCAGGTTTTGTCAATTTTCTGTAGCTGTACTAACCAGCCTTGCTGATGGCAACAGATGTGCCTATTTGCCCACTCTTGCACATCAACATGGTGCAGAACTAAATTATTTGACTTTTGCCAATCATGGATAAAAAGTGGTGTTTCAGTATATTTGTTATCTTCTCCTATTCTGAGAGTGAGGTTAACCATTTCTTTTTCACATAGTTAAGGCTTATCTGGATTTTTTTATTTCTTAAGCTGTCATTGAAGTGAACATTTTTTTTTTTCTGTGCTTGCTGAGATAAAATGACTTAAGGGTCACATATCTAGTTAATGACAGAGGTAGGACTAGGATTCAGATTCTCTGGTTCTTAATTTAATAATTGAATTAATTTAATATGTTTCCTGCTATAGTACACAGGATAATATTTCCTATTATTTGAATCCTACCAACCTTGGGTTATTGTGGGGATCATATGGAATAAGTTAGAACGTGAAAGCATTTTCAAAACGGAGAAAAAAAAAGCTCTCCACAATGCAAGATAATGGTTCATTTAATTTTACAAAGAAGTCACATTTATCACTCCTGAAAATATGCAGTACATAATGAAAATAGAGTAGGAGTGGTTTGACCTGGCTGCAGTCTAGGAGAGGTAAGGCAATTAGGTTGTTATGAGGCCTTCTGGACAAACGGAGTTCTGATTTTACTAGCTTCGTGCTGACATGTACGCCTGGTTTTTTTTCCTCCCCTAAAGCATAGAAAACATAGTACCTTCGCAGAGTGATGGCAGTCTTGCTTCGCTTAAAACTTCATCACCCTCCACATGAGCAATTTGCCTTGCGTTTTTAAATGGGGGGTGGAGGCAGATCCCATTTGAAGTTTCATAGATATTTAGGTTGACCGACATTTCTTCATCTGTGTGTTCTTGTTTATTAGGGGAAACTCCCAGCTTTTGGTAATTGGGTTTCGTTGTTTTCACTTACGTTGGCTCTTGATAGCGTAGGGGTTATACATGTGTGCATATGTTTCCTTAGTTACTGGATCGCGCGATGTTGTTGTGTAAAATCACTTTGAGGCATTTAGCTTTGTTTTTCATATGGGCCGGCATACTGTTTATTAATTTTGCACGCATGTAGTTTAAAGACATTATAGCCAGTACACAGTAAGGGCTGTCCCAACATCCATGGGCAGAAGTGCAATTCAGGAGATTAACTTGCATTTGACCTAATTCAGCTCTCCTGGTAATGAGGGGTGCAGAGGCACAGAATTAATCTTTCTCAATTTGTGGCTCTCAGGGGTGCTGCTAAGTTTAGAGTGCTTGAATTTTAAAAGTCTCCTGTTGTGCCAAGAAGTTTTTGTTACCCAGTAGAACTCTGTTCACTCTTGTGATGGCTGTGCTGGCTTTATCTATTGCAGTAATATTTGTGGCGAATATTATGAAGATGTGTGATGTGAGTTAATTGCATGGCTTGGTTCAGAAAGTAAAATGGGAAAATCTTGGGTCAGCCCTTTTGAGCCACGGTGCTTTCTTCCCATCCTATCCCTTCAAACTCTTAGTGTAGCCAAAAATACAGAAAGCTTTCACACTGCTTTTACAAATACATCAGAAGCTGTCTGTTATCGTATATTTGTTCTTCGATGCTAAAGTGCTGCTGCTGGGAAGGTATACGTCAAGTTGATATAATTTGGATTGATTTGCTTTTAAAAGCTTTGAAATGACAGTGCAATTATTGCTATGATGCAGGTCCCTTACAACTGGATTAATGCATTTAATGAACAATTTGACCACGTAATTTATGTCTGTGGAGTTAATGTTAACTGTTAAATGCATTTATTCCCTAACAGCTATATTAATACTGCAATAGCGTGCAGCAGTAGCAGCAGGGGTAAACTCTAGAAGAACCTCTCAACCCTGTTTCGGTTCCAAATTCTCACTTCGTTCCCACCAAGTTTTATCATGTAGCAGATCCGTAGCAAGGTCTGTCGTGGGTTTTACCCTCTCTTGCTCTTCTGTCATTCCTCGGATACAGGTAAAAGGGCCTCAAGTCCATGGAAAGAAAGTCGACCAGAAATTAAAGAACCAGGTGTCCCCAAATCTGCATAATGGCTTCTCAGATTTCAGATAGTGGCATTGGCCATTCACGTCTGTGATGGTTTTTGTTTTAGAGACCTCACTCTGGCTAAACTCCCTGATAATGCTGAGTGGGCCAGGACGAGTCAGTAGTTTCAAAGGAAAATAATTTTAGGTCTTTTGGACCTGTCCTTTGAGAGATCATCCTGATTAACCTTTTGTTTTACTGATGAGGAAATTGATGCTCAGAGAGGCTCAAGGTCATTTGCTAGTTGATGGCAAAACAGAGTCTAGAATTCAGACTTCTTTGCTCTCAGGGCTTTCCCGGGAACTCTTCACTGCAGAATATTTAAGATTGCCCCATTTTCACTTCTCATTCTGTCTAACTTGAGCACTTCATACCTTTTGTCAGAAATACGAGAAACGGTCAGTGGTTGATGTGGCTTTTTTCAAAATGTAGGGAAGGTTTACATTTAGGTTACATTCTGAAGGATGAGGTGCCTGGAAATACTCCTTGCTATATTATAACACCAAATCTAAAGTGATAACTTTACACAAAAACACATATATGTAATTAACATGCTATAGACATTCACACACAGAGAGTATAGTATTCTTTTTTTTTTTTTGAGAGTATAGTATTCTAAATTATGGATCTTTAAAAGTAAATAGTGACAAGGCTACCAAAACATAAAATTGTGCTTTTGTGCTATGCAAAGATCTATCCTTTGATTTTTTTTTCTCATGGCAAGGGGGAAATACTAATATTTACAACATCTCCCAAAATGTAATGAGATTTTATATTCGTTTCATAATTTTCAAGAAGTCACCAATTTTATGTCTTCAAGTTAGAAGTTAGGTTATTTTATATTAAAAAAGTAATATTTTGAGCCTCATTTGATAATTTTAAGGCAAAGGGTTTAGGCAGTAAATCTGAATGTTAATAATGTTTAATAATTTCCAGGATGGTACTGCAAAATGCTTGACTAATTGAACTATGCTCAGACTAGGAATATTTTATCTCTTTAACATATGTCAAGTTGGTCCCTCACAATGATTCATTGAAATTAATATGTTCAGTAGAGTTGAGTGCCAAGGGGCATGTATTTTTACATATAGAAAAGTAAATTTGAAATTGTGCAGTATGGACGAGGTTTTGAAAACGGTTATGAAGATTAATTTAAGCACTGATTTAAATTTCAATTCACAGCAATACTAAGATTTAATTTTCGATTTGTTTAGCTCTTAAAGAAGATAATTAACAATGTGTTTTGCCGGATCCAGCTCTTGGACTTTTTTTTTTTTTTTTTTTAAATAACATGCCCTTTTAATTCTGGTGAGTCCGAAGGGACTCGCAGCTCTGAGGCCCGAGCCAGAGCGCAGAGCCCATGTGCGGCGCCCTTCGTCCCGCACCCTAAGATGCCGCTGCTTCCTGCACTTTTCAGGCAGCGGCCGACATTGTCAGCACTGATCTGTCAGTAGGGATTTCTCCTGGCAAAACTCTGAAGCTGCTTTCTGACATCTTCAACAAACTAATTGTTGTCTCCTGCCTCTGTGAGCCCTCTGAAGTCCCAACGAGTTAGTGTCTTCTCAAGAGATGAGAAAAAGGACTCACAAAATCAATTTATCAGGCTATTACGCATTGTCATCAGCCCAGACAAAAACCTGCTAAAGACAGGAGAAAAAGTAGAAGAAATGGGTCTCTGAGAAAAGGTTACAGAACATCCATCTTCTCTCCTCTTCTGACTGTTTCCTTTCTTTGCCCATTTTCATACCCGTTTCCCTCCGCTAAAAGACACTTTATGACAAGCATTGTAATCTCTTTAGAACGGAGGGGAACCTCTTCTTTAGGACACAATCTTTGCAAGTTGTGAGTGACAGTGGGAAAGGGTCCAATTGCCACTGAGGACACTAGGCAATAAATCATCCTCCCCTGGCATCAGCTGGCTGGACGAATCCCCACTTCCTCAGTAAGTACCAGGGTCTGGATGTGACAAAACAGCTATTGTCAGCTCCTAGCGGCCACATTCCCACTTTCTCTCTACTGAGATTTTCAGTTGACTTAAGACTTTTAACGGCGCAAAGCATATTGGGAAGAGATATTTAAATCACTGCCACGAGAAAGGGAGGGAAATATCCTGGCATTAAGTAATTATTACAGCATCCACATAGGGCAACAGTTATTGGAGGTTTGGAACCCTCTCTTTTCATTTTACATATCATCAAGCAGTTGCTTTATCACCATTACAAATTCATGTCTTTCCATTTTTTAAAATGTTTAAATATAGAGAGTAGTCCTCAAAATGACCTCATAAGGGCAACGTGCAGTTGATCAGGTGAAATTTTATAAATAATATGGAAGGACAGATTGCTAGCCTAGTAGTAATTTCCTAATTTGGTAGAGTTCGGGCATCCTCAAAGAGGTATTTGCTTTCTTTGCAGTGTTCAGTTCGTATATACTCTTACTGTTAACCAGTTTGTAAAACGTTGTAAGGGGCAAACTGATTTTTAGTTATTTTTTTATAGAGATTAAGAACCACTAAAAATGCCACATACAGCAGTTATTTTGTATATAATTTAAAAATCCTACAAAATAATCCAAAATTTAGTGGGAAATAAAATTTTGTCAAAACAGGTTATATATATTTATGTATAATTTAAATATGCTTATATATAGTCTTACATGTAAGGTTATACATATTTCATTAGAAGCTTGGTTAACTGATGAAACAAAATATGACAGGATAAATATTTAAATCTGAGATTTTTAAATAGTCTCATAACTATTGAATTTATTTTAAAAATTATCTTGAAAAATATATAAAGATTATAGCTATAAGGTATTAACCACATAGTATTTTGCATGGTGAAGACTTTTCCCCTTGTTTTTTAAGAACTTATATTTTTAGCACAATTTCTTCAATGAGAAAGAATGACTTATGGTAAAGGAAATTTGAATAAAGAATCGGCCAACTCCTAATAAAAGCAGAAAAGCTGAAGAAAAGCCCTTTATTTACATAATGCTAAAAAAAATCTGAAAAAGTGAAAAATATAGTCTATCATCCTGATCTAGTTCATAAACATTTTTGATAACTTACTAGGTTTATCTAATGTTGAGAATGATTCAAGCATTTGTTATTATATTGACGAAAGATCTGGGTAATTGGCAGATTTTTTTGTTTTACCTGCCTGTTTCATGTAGATATACCTCATCTCTATTTCTCTCTGCAAAAATGTATTCTTGCCAAAGTTACCTGTCAGTCTTTTTTATGATTATGAAGAATACCTTGCCCAAGAGGTGATGGATTTCCTTTTACCTCCTAAATCATCTCTAGCTGTCACATTCAAGTTGAAACACTTTCATTATCACACAACACACACAATGCAAATGATATGGCTCTTCACAATTTGTAACAAAAGGCTAAATGTATTTTTAAAATGTTTTAATTGTGTAAAAAGCCACATTGGCTTTCTGCATTTTTTTTCCTTTTTCATGTTGTAACAACCAGTGATTAACTGCTCTCTTTTAATATTTTTTGGTTGACAATGATAATACTGAAAGCATTCCAGCCCCATGAATTTGTAGTCAAATGGTGACACCAACCAGACGAGATGATGGTGTACCAGCTTGATGACAGTTCTATCTCGGTTCATCATCTTAACTAAAAAATAATCCTATCTAACTTGAAATCCACAGCAGCTATAAGTAGAAAATAAATCCAGGCCCCAGCTCAGACTTGTAACCTAACAGCTATCATAAATAATCAGAGCCTATTTGAAGGTGGAAGATGGGACATTAGAAGCTATTTACACTACTAGAGTGATGCCATCGATCAGTCGCGGCAACCCGTAGATAAGGCCCCTATGATGTCATGGTTATTTATGATGGGCATTGACAGTAAAGCTACTATGGAATTTTCTCCTCAGACAGCTTCATTCATTTTTGTTTGTGATGCATTTTGTTGTTAAAGAAGCAATCAATAGCAAAATCGTGGTGATAAAAGTATTACTTGTTAAATATGTGAAAAATGTGCATGTATGTAGGAGTGTGGGACAAAAGATGAAGAATTTAAAAATTCTCTTGTGGTGCTAACGTGTTCCAGCTACAAATACACAGTGGATTCATTTCACGTGTCTTGGGCTTTAAAATGTGGCCCAGTTGTTCTCACTCTTGTATCTTACTCTCTTGTTGGAAAGCACAGTTCAAATGCTATGGGGTCCCCCCACACCCACACCAAATATCTGACTTACGCTGGATAATGTAACATTTAATTAGAGAAATTTCATGTGAGAAAGCAAATACCCATTCCTTTCTACAGGAACCCTCTGCATAAGCGAGATGGGAGACTTTATTTCAATTTTTTAAATGTAATTTTTACTTGTTTAGTTTTTTTCTCTCCCACAGCTCGTCTTCTGCTACTCAGAGTACTCACTAGACCAGTGCTTCTTACACTTGAATGTGCATATGAATCTCCTAGGGATCTTGTTAAAATGCAGTTTCTGATTCGGTAGGTCTGGGATGGGGCCTGAAACCCAGCATTTCAACTAAGCTCCCAGGCAATATGATGACGCCGGACCAGGGATCATGCATTTAGTAGCAAGAAATTAGGTAGGGTGGTTATTTCCGTACCTTTCAGGCTTCCTTCCAGATCATTTGCCTCTATTTTAAATGGGTGTTCCCCCCCTTAGTGTAGAGCAGTGGTTCTCAAATGTAAGCTGCGAAGGGAGAACTTATTTAAACACAGATGGCTGAGCCCCCCCTCAAAAGTTTCTGATTCTGGGGGGCCCCAAGAATTTGCATTGCTAAAAAGTTCTCAGGTGACCACATTTTGAAAACTTCTGGTATGGAGCCCTAATTGAGCACTGAATTTACAAAACGCTTGGAGCCCATATATAATGCTGCTGGCGAGGTCCTCAGCTATAGAACAAATAAATACGTAGGGGAGAGGAATGTACCTTGGTTGAGCACCTACTATGTTTTAGCTGTTATATGAAGCTCACCACCTACGTCATCTCCTTTATCTCAATTACTCTAATTTATCCTGTATTTCTCCTGGAGCTACTCTATTGATCCATATCAGAAATCATATTGAACAAGTGACCCACATGGTTGTGACTGCCATAAAAAGAGCTCTCCTCCTGATTTCTTCTCCCAGGATTCCAAACCTCTACCCTGAGAATGTGAAAAGATAGCTTTCCCCCCACCTATGCCTTTTTTTCCCGTTGCCCCCCCCCCCCCGCCCCGGTCTGCTAAAACTCTATAGACAATGATCAAAAAGCCTCTTTCCTACCTTCTGGGGTGTTTGCCAGCTAGTGAGGGAGATGGGGATTCTATGAAGATGGCCGATGGCGTAACAGCAGAATGAAATGCCGGGTGAGGGAACTCAGCCCTGGACCGACAACAGATCCACTTCACACTCCTCTCCCTTTCCTCTCCTCGTGCAATGTTTGTGCTTCCCAGCATGTGCAGACGCACACCTACACACAGATACATTTCCCAGGTATCTATAATAAATCAGAAAGAAGTGTTATCTTTCCAAAGGTCTCATTGCTCACATTTACATCTCAATTCGGTAGTCATCCATCTAGGAGGTGCCGACCTTCCCGGGTACTTGGGGCACAGTGGGGACAGAGACATAGCCCAACCCTGCAGAGATAACTGTCTGGGGCGAGGAGACCCACAAGCAAACGGGCAGGTACAGTACAGGGCGATAATTATTACACCGTGTAAGGAGGAGGTGTTATGGGACCCAATGTCACTTACTAGGCATCCGGGGGAACTTCTTCGAGGAAATGAGACTTTAGCTGGTGCCTGAAGCATTAGTCAAAATTGAACGGTGGGATGGTAGGAACTGGGAGAGCCAGGTTCCTGGCAGATGGAAGAGTTTTTTTTAAGAGCCCCTGACCCGGAGAGAATATGTGAGGCACAGTGAAGATGTCCACGTGGTTCAGTGTGGCCGGGTACAAACCCTCTGACGATATCACTGCCAAATCAATGCTGTGTTTCAAACCTGTGCATTTTGTGAATGTACGGCATCTTGGACTTCTCTTGCATTCTTAACAAAGGGAATGGTTTTTTGAAAACCTGTTTTCCTTTGGTAAATAGTATTGAATATAGTCACAAAGGACAGATAGGCTGTCATGCAGGGTTGATTGCTGATACCATCTTTACTTTCCTGTAATGGCTGGGTATAGATTATATTAAGCATTAGTCACCATGTGAAAAATACACTTGGACACACAGCTACATCTTTTCACATCTATTTGTGTAGAAAGCTGGAGGTCAAGCAAGGGGCAGTGTCCTGTTTTAACAATGCTCTCTTGCAACAATTCAGTCCCAGGAGCACATCTTGGGCACCTTCTGAGTACGCAGTATTTAATGGGGGCTTTAGAGTGTGGAGGTTGTACAGAAGACAGACTTTGTCCACGAAGAATGTGCATTCCTACTTATAAGACAAGGTGCACAGATACTGCAACAGGAAATCATTCCACCAACAATGACTCCCCCTGGGGTTGGTAGCAGAGCCATCAATTTTTTTTTTCTTATGATAATGACATTTTGAGCTAAAAAGATGGAGGTTAATATTCATATCAGTAAATGTGTTCTTGAAACTAGTGAAAGGATGTGCATGTGTATGTGTGCCATTGATAAATAAATTGAAACCCCCTCTAAGCTTATGCTTTTGAAATAGATCTGAGAGGTCTCATTTTAGTATGAATCCCAGGGTCCATAGGGGCACTGGTAGAGAAATATCCCTCCACAGAAAGAAAATCAAAGTTATTTTTCCTACTGAATTTCCCGCTTGCTTAAAACAACACATTTATATATTGTGTACAGAAGTTAAACATTAACAATGGTGGCATTCTGTATCTCTCCCTATGCTACACTTAGGCATGTACTCTTATAGTCTGACTAAAATAATTTCTAAATTAAGCAATGATCCTACATAGACATTTTTCTCCGGTGATAAACCTTGTCCATGGAAGCAATCATATATGAAGACAGAATCACTAAAATTTACAGACCAGACTCAACTACTTTGTTCTCTTTGGGATAATCATTCTAGTCATTTTCAAAGTACCTTGAATTGGATTTCTCTAGGTAAAACTATCTAAAGTCACTGAGATTTTTTTAAAATCAAATTGTACTCTGTTGTACTGCATGTCAAGCCCCCTATTTTAAAATAATGGTGGTATCTCTTAAAGAGAATGTTGTGTTTCTTTTTAGTCCTTTTTATTAAATTTGTTTATTCTAGAGGTCATGCTTAATCATTTTCAAGAGCATTGTCAAGCTTGTAACAATAAATATTGGAGTTAATTTAAATGAGTCAAAGTTCATTCTCATTAGCAGCCATCTATTTAAGTAAGTCACCTGCCTGGACATTCTCTTCTGCATAGCAATAAATGGGAATGGCTAGAAACCCATCACAAAACTTTTAAGGAAGAAATACAATGTTCCGGTGGAGAACATTTTTAAAGCATAAGATAAATGGTCAGCAACTGATGTGTATTAAACATGTATTTTATTTAAGGACTAATAAGGGAGTTATATTGTTTTTCCAGCCCTAACCTTATCATGAGTATAAAAATAGTATAACTTTTCATGTTTTCCTTGAATTGCTTGAAGATATTAAATCTTTTCTCTCTAGGTTGTGAGGTAGTCCTTTGTGGTGAGCTTTTATTTGATGAGAGAGAAACATTGTATTTATTAATATTTCTCACTTTTTATAGGAGGCTCTGCTTCTATGACTTCATATGGTCCCCCTGAAAGCTCCCTAGATTGTACTCAGGAAATGTTATTACAAGACTTTCTGTCATATTTTTTGAAAAGATGGCTTCCTGTGACTTACATAGAACAGTATGTGATTTCACTGGAATTTTAACATCTCTGTGAAAAGGGTAAAGAGGTCAGGTGGGTTACAATTACTATTTTATATAAAATGATCATTAGAAACAGTAACACCCGAGATGGATTCGGGAAAGCTATTTTGAAATCTAATAAAACCAAATGCTAAGAAATAGTAAATTCTCTAATACCTATTTTGCATAAATTCTGCCTGCACCTTATTTCTTTAAAGATTATTAAGTAATAAATAATATATAAGGAGAACAAAGTTAAATTTTTTCTTGTTATAATGGGTTCAAGTCATATGAAATCATCATTTAATAAAAATGAATTTATTTTTCAAAGTAAATTCATTACACGTACATATATGATATATAATGTAATAATGGATCAAATGCCAGCACGAATTATCAATAAAACTATTAAACTCCTTTTCTTCAAATAATTTCACATTATTTTGGATTAAAACAAATAAAAGAAACATAAATAATGAAGATATCCAAACACATCATAACAAAAATTAACAAAAATTTCCATTTATATCAACTGTGGGGTTCTGAAGTCAACTTCTTTTACTGCATGAATCCCAATTGTACACTTAAAGGCTAATATTGAAGGTTGTACTTACAGAATATTCTAATGTCTCCTCTGCTTTTATTACTGGAACAAATGTTTCCCATTTTATAAAGTTTCTGCCCCAAGCTTCCAGCCCATGCTGAGCTCACCTCAGTTGTTGGGATGCTGAAGGAGCTGTGAGGGCCAGCAAGAGGGGACAGAGTCGTATTCTGTTTCAGAGAAAGGACCAAAGAAGATTGTCATGAAGAAAGTGGCACAGGGGAGGCAGAAAACGCTATCCTTCCTAACTCAAAGTGAAGTCAGCCCACATCATCACAATCACCGAACTCTCATCAAATAGTTCTGAGCTTCTTACTAGCACAATTTCTTTGGTATCTGTTTTATCTCTCTCTTTTTTTTCCCTCGTATGATGTGTCTGATATGTACGAGTAGTTCTGTCTTGTGACCAATTTTGGCCTCGTTGTTCAATCCAGTAGTAGGCAGAATTCAATGTTCATAGTGAAGAATAGAATGATCGACACCTAAGCACAGGGAAAAACAGACCCCTGAAAAAGAATCACTGTGTCTCATAGAAACTAGCAGGGGCTATTCCTTTCTTATTTGCCACAGGCCCGCAGAACTGAGCCCTCTTAGAATTGCAAAACCGTTTTCCCCTTTTTGAACTCTCTGTTACCTCTATTTGACAGATTACAGGTTGAGGAAGGGAAGTCTAAATAAATGTGGTTAGTTATGTAATTAAATTCCAGAGATAGATCCTGATGATGGCTTCACTTGCCTTAGCTGAAGAGCTGAATATTCCTCATTAGATGGCTCCTTAGATTACCTTCGGAGGGTCATTTGGCTTCAAGGGACACTTGCCATCATTTATTTTCCCACCATTTCCTTCCATCCTCCTACCCACCTCCCTCACTCAATTAATTCAACAATTTTTGGAGCTCATAAATGAGTTGGAAATGTTTGTCTTCCCATTGTACTTATACAGGATCAGCATCCTCCATGGTCTCAACCCTTTTTTCTCTTGCAGTGAATGGCTTCCTCCCTCCCATCAACCAGTGTTCTCTACCTGTGGCTTTTGGCTACACATTGCAGTCAACTGGGAACTTTAAAGAACTTCCAATCTTCAAGGCCCATCCTGATCAATCAAATCAGAATCTCTGGGAGGTGCGGCCTAGGAACCAGTACTTACTGAAACTTCCCAGATGATTCTCACTTTGAGAACCACTTTCATGGATGAAATGACCTTAGTGTCAGTTGGTTTACCTTATTTTGCATATCTGTTAAATTTAACCCAATTAGTTCATCAACAAATACAGAATGCTTAATTGTGTTGCCTCTTGCTATATACTTTTCCTTTGAGCAGCAACATTAATTCCAGAGCAATAACATTGGTGTTTCAAGGAGGAAAATCCAAATGAGTAACTAAAAATAGTTGTGCAAACTGGATAAATTAGGATTAGATAAAACCAGTACACTAATTCTTTATAGATTTAATCCACGAGAAGGCATAAAAGAGCCAGCAAAAATTTGTACATTTATTTCTGGAAAGTTTTTTTTTTTTTTTTAAGAAAATGTTTAATAAAAGATTGAAAAACACTCAGATGTGAGTTCAGAGAGATGCCTCAAAAGAGTAAGTGAAATTACTACTGACTGGGTTTGCTTTTAGGTTTTAAAAACAAAAAAAGAAAGCAAGGAAAGAAGGAGGCAAAAAAGGAAAGAAGCAAAGAAGGAAAGGAGGGAAAGAAAAGACAAGAAAAGTAGTGAAGAGAAAAGCAGCGGGGAATCACAGTCCTTGTGTAGATCTTCCTTTTCCCAAACAGCGCAAACAAAAATAGTGCATTTGCTTGTTTGTTTGTTTTATATGACTTTGATTTTTCTTTAACTGCAACAATTGTTTCTACAATATTACATTATCATAATACCAAACAAAAAATTTAAAAATTTGTGTCTATCCGTAGTATGGGGAAGCAATATTCTTTAAACTTTTATTTCGGCAGTGAATTACTTTTCCTTGATTGGGGTAGTGGGGGTGGTGCCAGACCTGTTGATTTGGGGGATCCAGCCTTTAAAATAAGAAGAGATGGAGTTGCGGGAAGGGGTTTTAACTAAGCAACTGATCAAATGAAAACTCCCCCCTCTTCCTAATGTCTGTTGTAGGTAATTACTATGTCGTTGCCCTGTTATTTATCTTAGAATTCATTTAATTCCTAAAATATCAGGGCTGCTTTTCCCGTTGGCTTGGCGTATCCCAGCTGTTTGCTGCTTTGACATGGAGCAGTCGGGGCAGTCGACGTGGTTGATGGATTATCCCTTTGTGTCTCTTGTCCCTCCACCCCCTCCCCAGCCTGCCTCACTTTCTCTAGGCTTTCTTTTTTTCGGCTTGCATCGAGCCTGATGAGCAGTTGATGTTAGATTTGTGCTTCATAAACATGTGTAATCTGTGAGCAGACCCTTAGGTTTTTCTGAATATTTTCAGTGGCCAGGCATAAAGAAAGAGAATGCTGATTTAAATTTCATAAAATGGAGAGCCATGTTTTTGTTAGAACATTACATTTGTCCAGAATACTTTTTCTTCTCCTAAAAAAGGTTTTTTTTCCTCAATGCCAAACTTATTTGTTTTCTTCCCCAGGAGTCTGAATTTTAATGGCATTTCTTACTAAATTTATCCTCTGTGATTGCATGCATGGGTTACCATAGATTTGGTTAATTTGCTTTGCCAGTGAAATTAACTTACTGCCAGGTACTGAACCTGAATTGCTTAAGACAAGATTGAAATACAGTATAGATAACCAATAAATATGTTAATTAGTAAGCAGGGCTTACTGTGTGTTTGTGTCATTTCACAAACGTCTGGATGTCTGTTCAAATTTTTGTGGTATTTTTTGAATGCTAAATGTGAATGAGATATCAAATGAAATGTCCCATGTGGTACAGACATTCTATATGAAGTGTGTATCTGTCTCTATGTGAGAATGTAGTAAAGCTGATTGTATTTTGCCTTGATAGTGGGTAAGGCATGCACATACCAAGACAACCTTATACTTGTTATATCCCTTCCTCTTGCATACTCATTAATCACTGAGCACTAATAACACATTTTTTTGTCATGGTACAACAAAAATTCTGGCTCTGACTCTTGTTCTGGCTCATTTACATTGGCCTGCCTGTCAGTTCAAAGCTTTAGGGAATTAATATTGCGAGATTAAAAAGTGAAGTCCCTTAAACATCCCATATTATAAACTTGTGGTTAGTTTTTTTCTGGGAGGGAAAAAAAATTAAGCCTTCAAAGGGCAAGGGGCATAAAAGTTTCTTGACCAAGATTTCCCTTTTCCTTCTTCATTCTCTTTCCCTGAGTAATAGAAGTCCCCCGACCCTCCACCACAACATCCTAGGTCCTGGTAAAATGTTACTTTGCCTGTGGGATATGTGGCTAAGATGCAGTGAGCTGCCTGATTATTTTGGATGCCATTTCTCTTTAGTTCACTTATGATTTGCACTTTTTATCCATTTGAGGATAAGAGTCCATAGGAACACCTCAATTTTTTTTTTTTTTAATAAGAAAAAGAAACATTTTCCACAACCATCTGGTTTCCATGTAAATGTACGCAGTGACTCTGGAGCCATCCAAATCCCAGTACGCATTGCACTTCCTCACTGACTCTTTGGTGAATCAGAAGAAGAATCAAAAGCCTCTTTGAGGATTACAGAAAAGGAATTCCACATGTGTTAGTGTGTGCATGTATAGGCAATTTATTTTAGAGAAAAGCTTCACTAAAATCAAATGAATATAATCTAAACATGCTTTTAAAAGATTAAAATAAAAAAAAAGATGAATCTGGCAAGCCCTTTGAATTTTATAGTAGGGTCAATTTATATGGTCCATCCTATGTATTTTGAGATCAATCTTAAGTGGGACTTGAGATAAATGATGTTTTTAAGGTCTCTATCATTTTCCAGAGTGTTATGACACTTGTAAAACTGTAAGAAACACTTGCGGTGAACTATTCCTGCCTTTTATTATCATTTACTGAAAGTTATTTTTGTAGATATATCCTGTCTTCAAGTTTTTATTACATAAATCCTTTTATCACCTTTTCGGGGGGATGATGGTTAATACTTTTATGGCTGTGTATATTTTATAAGTATTTTTATGTACAATATTGGATTCCATACTCAAAGCCATTCTCTTAGGTAGGTATGATGTCTGCTCCCAATTTTTAGATGAGAAAACCAAGGTTCAGTGAGATCCAAACCTGCGCACATTCGGTAAGTGGTCAGGTTGGGAGCTTGAAGTCACAAGTATGTTTAGA
>NC_138369.1:106266598-106380737 GCF_054177405.1 Leptonychotes weddellii | reverse complement strand
TAAAGAGGGCACGTATTGAATGGAGCACTGGGTGTTGTACGCAAACAATGAATCATGGAACACGACATCAAAAAACTAATGATGTAATGTGTGGTGATTAACATAACATAGTAAAATAAAATAAAATTAAATTAAATTAAAAAAAGAATTACATGTATTATATATTTAAGATGTTTGTGTAATACCTGGAACATAATAAATGTGAAAAATGATGATTCGCTGGGTAGCAATTATTGTCATTAATAGTACCATGAGAGGCGGAAGTAGTACTGTTTGTGATGGCATCATAGTCAACACGATTATCTAAAATTTACCCTCTTTACATTTTGGCAAATTTGCACTTTAGCTATAAATATATAAGTAATTGAGCACCACAATTATCATCTATGGCTCTGTTGCTTAGGTCTGTAGGCAGAGGTACATATTTCAATATAAATTTAGGATCTATGGGGATGCCTGGGTGGCTCAGTCAGATAAGCATCTGCCTTCTGCTCAGGTCATGATCCTGGGGTCCTGGGATGGAGTCCCGCATCGGGCTCCTTGCTCAGTGGGGAGCCTGCTTCTCCCTCTGCCCCTCCTCCTCCCCCTCTGCTTGTGCTCCCTCTCTCTCTCTGACAAATAAAATCGTTAAAAAAAATAGATTTAGGGTCTATGAATATAGGTAAAATGATGAAATGACAGCTTTATTATCTGAGTTTAGTAAAATGTTATTTATAATGGAAGATGTTACGTAAATGGAAATGTCACTTATTTTGGTTATATGAAATTTCTATTCTGTGGATTATATTTAATTTTATTTTGAAAAGATTAAAATCAAGGACAAATATATTTTTTGCCCTGGGACTTTATAGAAATAAGAAAGAAAATTTATTTTTGCTCAATCATTTCAGATGTCAATACATATTTTCATGGAATCAGTCATAGGTAGTAATTATTATTTGTTAAATTGTTATTTACTCTTGTCTAGTCTTTTAGACACAGAATTATGAAAATATTTAATATTTTTTCTTAGGAGTTCTGCTATGAAAGTGCTCACTATTTTTTTTTTTTTTAACTTAGTCCCAGGCTTGTACTAGGTGTGATTATGTTGCTTTCAAATAATAGTTAAGTGAGCTCTAAGAAGATTCTTTTCCTCCATTTGGAATGCTTTTACCCTTCTTTATTCAGCTAATTCCTGTTTGGCCTTAAAAATTCCACCTACCCATCCCTTCTTTAAGAAGTCTTTTTCACTCCTGAAATAGATTTAGATATTCTTTTTTTTTTTTTTGGCTTACATAAAACTCTGTAAATACTTTTATCCTGGCACTTTCCATGCTGTATGATAATTTTTTGCTTACTTGTCTAGTTTTTAATTGATTCTTATGGGTAAACATATTTTCTTACTCAGCTTCAAATGCTCATCATCTGGCATATAGAAGATACAAAAAGTTGGTTATGGAATGAGTGAGTAGTAGCATTTTTAACTGTTTCTCCTGTCTCCAGGAGTTTTTTGCTAATTGAACATACCATAATGAAATAGAACAAATCATGTTTGCAATACAACACTGAGAAACCATTTGTTTGTCATATTTTCCTATAGTCACAGTTTTTATGGCTACCCTATGGAAGTAGATGGCGCTGGGCTGGTGCAGACATCCCAGGAAGCCATCAGTGACCCAAATTCTTTCAATCTTTCTGCCTCATCATCCTCAGAGTTGGTGACTTTCATTCTCTAAGTTTTCTCAGAGTCACAGTATGGCCACCAGCACTCCAGCTATCACATCTAGGTTACAGATAGGAAAAAGAAGTAGGAAAAGTCAGAAGGCTCACACAACATTTTTTTGGAAGTCCCACACAACTATTTCTGCTTACATTTCATTAACCAGGTTTTAATTTCACATGACCATTGTAGTCTCAGAAACATCAGGTTTCAGTTGGGTACATTGCTGCTCTCCTTAAGGCAAGAGGGAAAAGAAAGGGTATTATTTAGGGAGGCAGCAGTCTATGTGACAAGACAATGAAGAAGATTAAAATGAGTTCAACAGTAGAGTTACGCATTCCCTCCTATCATGTTACGTTCAAATCTCTACCAGGACTCCCGAGTTCTTCCTAAGAGGATGGACAGAACATTAAAAGTGACAGACAATGATCTTAACTCCCTGGTTATGGAACTATAATGAATGTAAAGTGTAAGTAGGCATGGAGGAAAGTGAGAAATGGAGGGATTTCCTTTGTATCCTGAAGGTCTCTAAGACAGGAGATCACTCAGTGAATGCGAGAATTATAAGCAAGTTCGTCCATTTGACTGTAAATTGCATGACGTTTAGGATTAAGTGTTTCTTCTTTATCGCTGTCTTCAGATTCCAACCAAGAACATGGCACCTGGCATACTATTGGTGCTTGTTGATATTTTAGGATGAGGGCAAGGATGGAGGCCTTGGTTTGAGGTGGTTCTGAATTTATCAGCTTAACCAATTCTTCTTTCAGTAGGTAGTTCCTTCTCATGGTTATTTTCTGAAGAGCAGCATTCATCATTTCCAACCGGATGTGTATCTATAGTCTGTATAATGCCCCATTGACACTTTTATCAAAGGTGGCAGACAAGAAGCCATGGAAATGTATTGTCTTGTATCAATAGTATTGAGTTCATGGCCCGAGTTTGATAATTGGGACATCTCACATGAAAATTCTGGATTCTGGCTAGACTCGAAGTGATAAAGATGCTGGCTACGTTGGGCCCCCGTGGTGGCCAGGCAACAGGCAGGGCCTCCCACCTACCACAGTCTCCAAGAAGCCAGAGTCAATCATCTCCCTAACCTGCCTGGCCCTGTAGGACATCTGTTTTTTGGCCCCTTCTCTAGGCTCCAGATACTACCTGTTTGTGTAGACAGATGCTTTGTTCACTGGTTAGGATTTAACTTGCTCACCTGGTTTTTATTCTGAATGATTCTTCTTCTTCTTGTCAGGTCTGGACCTGTTTGCTTATATAACAGATTGAAACAACTAGGGAAATTCTTATCTTATTCTAACTCAACAATGAAATGTAACATGGCGTAATTTCTGGGCTGGCTGACCTCAACGACTTCCAGTACTTTTGGAATCACTGGAAGGTAACGTTGTCATTTTTCACAAAAGCACTTCTAATAAGATGAATCTCCAGTTAAAAAAAAAGTTTCAGTTTATTAAACGGCAAAGAAATTAAATTTCTCTGTTGTTTTTTTTTTTTTAAAGGGAACCCACGTGTGTACACTCACCACTATGTTTCCATACTGATGTCAAATAACGTTTCCCCATCTGAGAATGGGAAGAGTCACAAGAAGGGGATTCTGTGTGAACCTTGGGGTGTTAGTTAAGGAACAAACAATATCTACCAGCAGAATCAGTTCAGTGTTTCAGACAGTAAGAGGCCTTGTTCTAAAGTCAGATAGAGATAAATGATCTTAAGCCTCATATTTTATATATTTATAAATTATGTATTCCATGAAATATTTTAAAAACTCAGGTGATTATGGCTCTGGCATGAGGTATAACAGTCTTCTACCCTGTGGGTGGAGAATAGGAGGACTGACCTGTTTTGTGCTACGTTGAATTTGGGAGCTAGGCCTTAGTCTTTGCATTTTCTTTTCTTTTAAGATTTTATTTATTTGAGAGAGAGAGAGAGAGCACAGCGCGGGGGCGGGGGAGGGAAAAGCAGACTCCCCGCTGAGCAGGGAGCCTGATGTGCAGCTTGATCCCAGAACCCTGGGATCATGACCTAAGCCGAAGGCAGATGCTTAACCGACTGAGCCACCCAGCTGCCCCAGTCTTTGCATTTTCATTTAGCAAGTGGGCACCTCCTTAGAGCTGCCATATCTGCTTTCTCTACCACATTGAATTCATGTTGCATTCAGGACTCCAATAATTTTCATTCCAACACGCTCTACTTTCATAGGCATTGGTTAAATGCCTATCAAATTTAAGTATATTTTAACAAACTAATAACTTCCTTTTCTATAATAGAATGTTTTAAAACACTTTTATGGTGCTGAATAATTTAGTTCAGTTATATGATGACAAGACTAAACAAACTTCCTCTAGAGTTCTGAGTTTTTCATTTCGTTACTTTGCTCTAAGCAAGCAAATAGAGATGAGCTATGAAATTTTAGGACTTTGCCTTGAAACACGATCTAGTTGACTTATAAAATTTGAGATGTTGACAAAATGTGCAGTCAATAATCAAATAAATGCAGTTACTTCATTTTATGTCAACAGAGAAGGTGAAAAGTGCAACTTAACTGGCTTGGTGAGATTGGAAGGAGGGGCTGGGAACATACAAGAGACAACAAAGAGATAGTTGGTAAGATTTAGAGGCTTGCTTCAGCAGGGGTGGTGAGAAGGCAGTGTGACAAAGTTCAGTCGGGTCAAACAAAGTGCAGAAACTTCCTCCTAGACACTGAAGGGAGGGTTTAGCATGGACAGAAAATGTTCGAATGTTGTAATCTAGAGACAGCTCATATGATAGTTGATGTGCTGTTTCTGTCTCATCCTTCTGTTCCTTTTGATCCAGGAAGTAGAGAAATCACCTTATCTCTCATGTACCAGGATGATATCATTAAAATAGGACATGATTTTGAAGTGTGGTATTTAAGGGCTTCAAAGAAGGTGTAGAGTGTTACAGGATCAGCACATGCCTACTTCTCAAAAGCAGTTATGAGGACACATTGATTTAGCGAAGACATCCTTTTGAAAGAAGGGCCGCCTCAGTAATGATAAAGTGTGTATGTCATGTCTGTTGTATAACATATATTGCCTAAGAGATACGGAGTTTACTCCCTGACCTAGATCTTGGCAAAAATACAAGTCAGTGTTTTTTATGCTATTTTTCTTTTTTTTACTTCTGTGAGAAGATATCATCCAATTGGCAAAAAAGTACTCAAGTTTCATTATGTTTCCAAATCAAGCTATATCAGCACATTATCATAAATGCAAACAACGAAATGATTTTTCTTTTGCAAGGTAGAGCATTTGTTTCAGATGAGCTGGTGTCTGTGATTTTGCGTATGTGGCTATTTGACACGCCTTTTGTTTCTGACCCTATAGTTGACCTTGGAAGTGGCTTGCTTTAACCATGATGGATGTACCAAAAGATTTATTTTTGTCATCTAAGAGTTGAGTCTTAGGCTATGGGGAGCATGAAAACTGCTTATTGAAAGTAGGCTTGGCAAACCTTTGCTTTCAAATAATCTTCCAGCAGCTCATCTAATTTTGCTAATTAGTGAGAGATAAAATATACCCACATTGTCCTTTGCAGTGACTTGAACCCTCTGCCCTTCTTGATGATAATAGTATTAAATACATGTGTACTTATTGCATTGAATATTAATTAGCACAAACTGAAAAGAGAGGATTTTGTTACACACCAATAACACTTTCATGAAATTAATGTTTAATTTCACATAAGTACTTTAATACCCCTTCTGAACTGGTAGAAATAACAAAGGTAACATGATTTTAATTTGCTGATCTACAAAAAAAAGTGTTTAAATAAACTCTGACTATTGAAGCCTGATTTTAATAAATAATTCAGGAACGAAAGAACCGTCATTTCTGTGGGAAGCAAAAGGAGACCATTCAACTAGTAGTGACCTTGTCACTGAAAATTAAGCTCTCTCTCCGAATCTAAAAATCAAAGCTTAAAAGGCCACTCTCTCCATAATATTTCATTAACTTTTCGAAATGAAATACCTATTGATTAGATTTTCTTTCAGATAATAAATTCTACATGTCTATTCTGTCACTTCAATTACAGTATTTACTTGTACACAAGGAAAATGTTTTTACATCTGAAATTCATATACTTTTCCAAAACAACATACTGTAGACGTTCAGGTGAGATAATTTTTTTCCTTTCTCTGAATAGAATATTGCCCCATATGCTCAACAGCATCTATGCATTCTCTTCTAATGTTTTGCCTATGCTGTTTTCTGCCTGGAGTGCCCTTTCTCCCATCCCCTCTGTAGATCCTCAGCAAAATCTTATTCCTCCATCCAAGCCTAGTTCAAGTGTTGCCTCTGCTGTGAGCCTCCTCAAGCTTTTTCCGAAATGCAATATCCTTCCTCTTCCTCGGGGCTCCTCTAACATTGTTGGCGGCTTGCACTGTTGGTGTGGCCCCTGTGGCCATGTTGTCTCAGCCCTTTGCTGGATTTGAAGCCATTATGGCTCATCTTCTTCCTATTTTCACCTCCAGTGCCTGGTTCAGGGCTAGGCACATAGGGTTGTTGAACGGAGTTTAGAGTTACACGTTTTGGAAGCTACAGTGTTTGTTCTGACCCTTTGGTTTCTATTTCTGCTTTGTGGAAATCAGTGCAGCTTCAGGGATCTTTATCTCTTCATAGTTTACATGAAATATTCCACATCTGGCAACTATCACCCCCATAAATAACATTCAGAGTAGTTATTTTACTTTCTTTAGTAAAGGGAAGCTAGAAGGAGCCGCAGACTCTGCCGGCTGGCTTCTAGAAAGAAAACACAGGCCTCCAAGATGTCAGAAGATTGTATATGTTAGTTGATAGAGTGCGTTCAGTGTTCTTGAAGGATCAAAAACCCAAGTTAGTGTTGAACTCAATTTTCCATCTTCTCCAATAGTGGCTCAGTTTAGATTTGAGGTCTGTTGGTGTTAGAGGGCTGTCATGTAAAATGTCTTGGGGCTCTCCATGCCCATCAGACACATTTACCCTAAACCATCCAATAGTGCCACATTTACCCTCTCAAGGGGGGTGAATTGAATTATTAAATACGCCTTAAAACAAGAGTGATGGTGAGGGATAGATTTCAGTTTTTAGTCATTATATCATGGCCCTTATTCAGTATTCCTAGGTCCTCTTGCCGAGAGCAGGGTTTATAAATGTTCACTTGGAATTTGACTAGCAGAACAGTAACGCATTGGCTCAAAGACCATCCCACGCAGACTGCAGTGGTTGCTGGAAAGATAGTCCAAGGTTTGCTTCTGCAAGTGAAACACATGGACTCTTAGTCTTGCTCCTGTTTTGTGAATGGCCTGCGGCTGCACAGTCTCCTCCTGAGCTTTCGTTCACCTCCTTCCCAGAAGCTCAGTGAGGACTTTTCCCTCTTCATAAGGGAGTTCTCAAAGTCATGCCACTTTAGACTCTATGCTCTGGTATCGATCATCCTGGATTTAGTACTCCGCTGCCTTGAAAATAGGAGCTGTGTGTAGTGTGAAGTGTTGTTACATTCGGAGCCACTGTCTGCAAGGTAACGGTGAGGTGTACCAAGTGTGGCTTGATTTTACTGGTATGAGGGAGTTGGCAGAGAAGGGAGGGGAGAGGGGAGAAGAGGCTGTGGAAATACCCTCGGGAAAAAGTCCCCACAGTTGAATCTTCCAGTTGTCTGAACAAGTTCTTCCTGGCAGACTGCAGTAGTGGTGAGAGCCCCAGCCCATTGTCATTACCCTCTTCCTACCGCAGTGGCAGGGAGGTTTTGGTTCTGGGTGTCTGATGTGTGCTTAGTGCTGAGAGAAAATCCGAGTGGAGTGGAAGACATTGAACCAGGGAAGAAGAATGGGAGGATCTGTGCTGAGTTCCTTCTCTTCTGCTCATGAGCTGTGACTTAGTACTTGGCCTAAACTCCCAGAAAGTCAGTTCTCGCCTTTGCCAAATAATAATGAAGTTCACCTCCTCCCTAGAGGGTTTCTTAAATGAAGTTTTAAGGGATGTTTTCTGGGAAAATACTTCAAAAACTGTGAAATCTTTTTTTGACAAAATATTAAATGTATAGAGCAGTGCATGCACTTAAAATTCTCTAGCGCTCCCTCCCCCCCCATTTTCTTAAAGGAGAAATATGTGTCTCCTTTCCTCATACTTTGACTATCTGTATACTTCTGAGTTCTTCCGGGGCAGATGGCTGTGGACAGAGCATTTGTCACCCCACCCGAGTGAGCATGGTTTCCTCGTCTGTAAATTGGGAACAATAATACCCACCGCCCAGGGTTATAGTGAGGATGAAACAAAACAATTTCTGTCCACACAGAATGCCGTGGGAGCTCGCTGAGCTTTGGTTTCTGCACCCCTTCCCTCTCAACCCCCCAGGCCTCTACTCCAGTGAAATAAAATCCTTCTTGTATAACGCAGGAAGCCCCGGGAACACATTCCTGCAAACCATGGAGGAAAGAAATACTTCCCTGTGTCCTGTCGGAGAGAGCAGGGCTTTGGCTGGGCTGATGTCAGAGCTGTGCTCCTGGCTGCCTTTTGGTCAAAAGAAATTTCAGTGTGCTGAAAAATCGCCAAGGAAGCCTTGTTCCTCTGCATGGGAAAGTAGCCATTTTTTGTCCATCCTCCAAGTCCTCCCTGCACAGATTACTGTCAAAACCGAGCACTTTATTTATAAAAATGCCAAATACTCTGATTATTTGGCGAATTACCATGCTGCTGTCAGTGAAGAAACAGCACATAGAATATAAAAACAATCTCCATTTTTATCATGCCTGTCACAGCTGGGAGGCCATGGAACAAGGGTGTATTGTTTGAAGGACGGGCGGCAGAGGCAATGCTCAGGCCCTTTGGTGGCCTCCTGGGCAGAGGGACTGTGGTCATAGTTGGTAAACAGTTACATGTTCTTTTACTGCCATAAATTAATTTCCAGATTCAGTGTTGAGATCTTGACATACTATTTCTTTTAGATCAGCTTTCCCTGGTCTGTCTGTCTGTCTCTCCTCTAATTCATAGGCCTTCTCAAATGTCTTTGTGCTTTCATGATACAGAAAGATTCAGTGGCTGTGTGACAAAAGGCAGTCCAACATTCACTGCTAGGTTTCCAGTGACTTCAAATTTCACTTCCAAGTGAAGCCTCTGGAAGGGAGACACAAACAATACTGGGGGATGAAGGGGGAAAGAGGTGATGACTCTCTACTGGACATTGGTTTCTGAACTCCTCAAGCCTGTTATTTCTGAGGCCAAGATGGATGCGAAGGACAGTAGCTCTTCCTGTATTTGTTGTTGAGTATGTGTGCCTGTGTGTGAATGCGTGTGATGACTCTGAACATCCTGGGCCTAACAGTTTGGCCCTGGAGAACCATTTCTTTCATCCTAAAACAGGCTCCATCACTGTATGAGCTTGTTGACGAATGAATCTAGTATCATCTCCCTTTAATAGCCACTTACGGGCATTTGTCGCTTTTAAAACATTTTTTTTCTAGGATGGTGAAACATATTTCTAGAGAAGATTAACCATATGATGCTTCACTTCTCAAAGGGGGAACTTTATTAAGCTGTTCAGTTGATTCCATCCTGGTCGGCTGTGGTCAGGCTTGAGAGCAAGAGCATCAAGTGATTTTTTTTTTTTTTAATTTTATTATGTTATGTTAGTCACCATACAATACATCATTGGTTTTTGATGTGGTGATTCACGATCCATTGTTTTCGTATAACACCCAGTGCTCCATGAAGCATCAAGTGATTTTTAATGAAGCTTCTATACCCAGAGCTTGTCGAGAGATAAGTGGAGTGAGCCACCAGGGGACCACATGGATGTGGGAAAGAAAAGACAAAGCCCTAGATCCTCTTGGTGGATATAAGGTAAGATTGGGTGTTAGGGGGCGCCTGGGTGGCTCAGTCATTAAGCGACTGCCTTCGGCTCAGGGTCGTGATCCCAGCATCCTGGGTTGGAGCCCCGCATCGGGCTCCCTGCTCGGTGGGAAGCCTGCTTCTCCCTCTCCCACTCCCCCTGCTTGTGTTCCTGCTCTCGCTGTGTCTCTCTCTGTCAAATAAATAAATAAAATCTTAAAAAAAAAAAAAAAAGATTGGGTGTTAGCCTTTGTGCCTAATCTTCACTCCTGTCAGATAGGTGTTACTTTATTCCTCTACTGGCAAGTTTCATCACATCTCAGTAGAGAGTGGAGAAGAAAAACATTTGGGTCCAGATAACATAGTAGAGTTAGAAATACTCTTAACATCACCTAAGAAAAGCACACAATAGATCCCGCCAATCCTCCTGCACATGTCACACTGCTAAAGTCAGGTGTCTTCTTATAGCTCGGAAATAAATGATTGAGCTGACAGGGGGCGCCACATACAGAGAGATGGATATTATTTTGTAAGATCATGTAAATAAAGTTGAAACTATTTGGAGAAACTGTCTGGCCCTCAATAATCCTAGCTCTAGAAGGGACAGCCTTGGAAATTGGAAAAAAAATCTTCGGTGGTTCGCTGTTTCCTTCCAAAAGAAATCTAATTCATCAGTTTGCTATTGAATTAAGATAGCAACCATTAGGAGTATGTTTCCTCTTTCCTTCCAGTTATATCTCTTCTGCTGTTTCTTCCTTGAGCCCCGCACCTTATGTTCTAATAACACTCAACTCTTCATTGCACCATGCCTGAGGTGTTCCCCAAGCCTTCCCTTGACCACCCTCCAACAAACCACACAAGGGCCCATTCCACCTCCCTGAAGAATCATTTCCCTACTCTACAAGGCTTTGCTTGGCTGCCTTCTCTTCTGTGACATATTTCCTGATCAGACTGAACCAGTTAAACAGACGTCATCTCTTCTTTTGTATTCTAACAGTACTCTACCCAATTTAGCATTTCATGATTTACTTTTAATTTAGCTGTTTATATATTTTTTATACTTCTTCAAGCTTTACTTCTTGAGCTTAGAACCTATAGACCATATATCCTACCAGTGTCTTAGGTATAAAGGGACTCAGCGAATGTCTGCAAACATTAGCAATGTCCACAGATTTCTCATCAAATTATTTGTTGAGTTGTTTAATAAATTAGTAAAAATATTTACATATATATTTATATTTTATATTCTCTCTCTCTCTATAAGATTATGTATTATCTATAGATTACCTATAGAGCATATGTATGATCTATAGATTATATAGATTTTATATACATAATTTCTGATTTCAGATTGCTCATCAAATTACTTGTTGAGGTTATTTATAAAATTAGTAAAGATATGTTTTTATTTTTTATAAAAATAATAAAGATACTTAAATATATTGCTGTATTCTATATATAGAATATGTATGGAGAAATATATGTAGAATATAACATATATATTCTTTACATTATATAATAAAAAGAGAGAAATATGTGGCTCAGAGGGGTCAAAATAACTTACTAGGAAAGGACCTACATTTTAGGCGTCATTGCCATGGAATTTGACAATGGCTCTGTGCATCCAAGCTGGCGTGCTTTCTGTTAGTGCCAACATAGGAAGGTGATCAGTCTAATGCAATTAGTGCTGACCCCATTTATACCTGAGCCACTGTCGGGATGTACAGTCTATGGGTTCCATTCTCTCTCTCTCTCTCTCTATCTATCTATCTATCTATCTATACCTCTCTCTATATAAATCTAATCTAGCATAGAATCTGGCAAGTAATATGCACTCACTAAAGGGCAGGTTC
Organism: Leptonychotes weddellii; assembly: GCF_054177405.1. Taxonomy (NCBI): domain Eukaryota; kingdom Metazoa; phylum Chordata; class Mammalia; order Carnivora; family Phocidae; genus Leptonychotes; species Leptonychotes weddellii. The sequence continues at coordinate 106,369,347 of NC_138369.1, read as the reverse complement.
AGTCAAAATTTCAGAGTCATTTTTATTCTGTTGTCTCCTTGTGATAGCAAAGCAAAAACAAAAGTTAAAGCAAACAACTTCCTTCGATGTTCAGAATTTCAAAATAAATATATGGCTAATAAAAAAAAAAGAAAGAAAATACACTGAAGCATAATATTGATTATGCTTTTCAAACTAAGTCTTTCCCCCTGGAGAAATTCCAAGACATTTTCTCAAAAGTGAATGTCACAGGTTTTTCTCCTGGTTGACAATCCCATGCCTGTCCTCCCCTCCTCTTAGACCATGGTAATCAGTGCACTAAACTTTAAGTTCCCCAGGACCAGGGGTGCAGCTGGCTTTTGATCTGGCACAAGGGAAGGGATTAACCTTTTTATTCTTCTCTTCCCCCTACCAGCTGTGCCTTTTCTTAGCTCCCACTCTCTCCTCTCCTCAGGGATCTTGCTCCATCAACTTTCTTTCCCCCTCTATATCTTCAACATATCCTTTTATTTTTAGGGTCACCAGACTCTGTGGTTGACCTGGGACAGTTCCAGTTTACTCCTATTGTCCCAGCATAATTATTAATAACATCCACTTTCACTTTCAAAAATGTCTGACTTGGGTGATAAATTATATAGTCTTCCTATTTATATCTGACCTTGACCTTCAGCCATGCAACTGCTCTGAGTCTCCCATCCTAAAGATACTCAATAGACACACATTCCCAAACCCACACCCAGTCCCATAACTCTCCAATCTTTCCTGTCACAGCCATACTTCTTGAAAGTATTGTTCAGATCCATTTTCTCAGTTTCCTTCCCTACCATTATTCGTCTAGACAACCATTTTTGTCTTCACCACTCTTCTGAAACTGCTCTGGCGAAGTGACCTCCTAGTAGCTAAATCCTTTGGACATGTAAAGGATTTTGGTTAGGTGATTTACAAGCTCCTTCTTCTACCCTAATAAGATTATACTTTCCAATGATTTCCTCATTCTCATTTGTTAACCAAATCATCCCTATGCCCATCATCATGTAAGACATGCTATCTCTCTTAATCCACATTTAACTCTCTGAGGTAGGTATCATTTTTCCACTTTACACACAGGACAAGTGGGAGATTGAATAACACTCCTACTTTCTCATAGCTGGTAAATGATGGAGCTGAGATTCTAATTTCCAAAATGGATACTGTTACTTTTCCACTATACTATTCTACCTCTCTTCCTCTCAACCAAATGTTAAAATCTGTGTACATGTGACCAATCCACTGTAGGTACCAAAGACTGATGAGCTGATATATTTAAAAACAAATGCAGATTCTGAAAATTAGACCCACTAAGGATTAGGCATTGTCCTGTGGAATATACCTGGGAGTGCTGACAGTTACGGATATTTAAGCCAGGGATAAGGGAAGTGGTTGTTGCTATATAAGCGGTGAGTTTCTGGATTTCAGTAAAATAAACCAGGATTTTGTTTCTTGAAGTAATTATACTCTGGAGAGAGGAAAGAAAGATGGAGACAATTATGAATGACCTTGCATCTCTGAGCCGTTGAGAACTTCTGGATCAGTGGCTGATGTTTTCATAGCCTTTCAAGTGAAACCTTTCAGTGAAGTCTCAAGCCACAGACCACCAGTTAACAAAGGGAATTCTTTTTCCAGGATATTAACCTTAATTTGAGTGTCATATAATCATTGTCATATTAACAAGAAAAAGAAAATCTCCAACCACATTTTCTAATGCTATTTAACCTTTCTGAAAACTTTTGAGTTTTGAAATTTTTTAGTATCATCCCTTTTTTTATAGGTACTGTCTTTTGAGTATTATCATTCCACTGACTTTAATGCAAGAGTTGGCAGGGTGTTTCTATCAAGCAAATAAAACTTTTCTAACAGCTTAAGTCAGTAATGTTGATATTACTCAAGCCCTCATCCCTGGCCTTATTGCTCTGAGGACCATAGTAGTAAAGGGAACTATTTAATACCAAAACCAAAGCCCCCCACACCCCCACCTCCGGGCCTCAGCACACCTTTTTCTTGATCAGAGAGAAACAAACCTTTTGTAAGGTCCTGACACTGGGAAAGAGTTAACTCCATTTCTGTAGCTCTAGGATTATTCTCTTTTAGATCTGATTTATTAAATATTGCGACTGCCAATATCATGAGAGTTCTAAGGTGGATGTGAGGAAGAAGGGGCAGAGGTTTTTAAATTTTTTTGACTGCTGAAACATGTTTAATTAAAGTTATATTCCTTCTAAGTGGAAACTGTCTGGCATATGTGAATGCATATGAATCCTGTCTGTGTGACATTTGTGCCCTATGCCTCATTTTCTAGAACCATTGACATAAAATAAAATTACCAAATTTTGTGGATGTGACTGTGTCAGCCACAAATGCATTTCACTCATGGCATCAAAAGAGTTTTAGCTTGTTGAGGCATCCTAAGAAACTGAAAAAACAATTTATAGTCTGTGTTTTTGGCAGGTAGTTTGTGCATTTTGTCTCCCTGTGTTGGGCCACCACCTTTTTGCAAGATGTGAGCAGTGGGTTAGCTCTGCTGTATTGTTTTTGAGCTGTATATTTACTTAGCAACTTCAGTCTCCGAGTAGTTGTTGAAAGAACAGAAGTTTGTAAATTATACAACACTAAACAGTGGATGCCATCCATGGCTTTTCGCCCAGACCCTGTCATATAGTTTTCTATTTCCTGGTCAGGCCTTAAAAATTGCTATGAATTACAGAAGCATTAGCATTTCTCAATTTAAACCTATTGTTTCTTAATTGGTTTCTAAAACTCTAATTATGAAAGCACTTGTTGAGTATGCTTGGAAAATAATTATTGACCAAGAGACAAACGACTTTAGTTTTAAGCATTTGGGTTCTTGTTTAGCCATGGTAAGACATACCCATATCAAGGCAATTTCTGATGTTATTGGGCTATGACCAGTGATGGCATATGTCTCTACCAGAAATTACAAATTTCTTTCAACCCTGTGCTCTTTATCATCTATTGCTAATGACTGCCAGGAGCACTGTGATGTGAAGGATTCTGAAGCTCTATTCCGAATCATTGAGAATGTATAGAGATCAGATAATAATGGTTACTACATGAGATACATGGAGATACACGATAGTATGTGGCCATGAGTTTGTTATTCCCAATGTGTACACACCCTGAAAATTTTGTCCGAAGACCTAACATACAAATACATACAAGGATCTTAGCTTATTTATTTATTTAAAATTTTTTTATTATGTTATGTTAATCACCATACATTACATCATTAGTTTTTGATGAAGTGTTCCTTGATTCATTGTTTGCGTACAACACCCAGTGCTCCATTCAGTACGTGCCCTCTTTAATACCCATCACCAGGCTAACCCATCCCCCACCCCCCTCCCCTCTAGAACCCTCAGTTTATTTCTGAGTCCATAGTCTCCCATGGTTTGTCTTAGCTTTTGAGAACTTTTTTCCTAGCCATTAGTAAGATGGCTGCTTCCCTTTTCATCCTCCCTCAGAAGGAGACAGAACATCTCCAGAAAGGGTTTCTGTCTGTGTACTTTGGTTCCCAACTTGTGAGCACAACTGTGTTTTGAAAAGAATAAACAGATATGTCCAAATGAAGTGTCAGAACTGCAGAACAGGACAGCATGAGTCTTGGATGAGTGTCTGGGTCCCATCTGCTTCACATTCAGGTCCTTGGGGTCAGGGAGCACAGAGCTGATCCTGGCGGCTCCTCATGTCTCCCTTTTCAGTTTTCTCCTGGCCTTGGCTTGGGAAGGATGGGAAATGTGACAAAGCCTTGTCAGCTGGCTCAGAATCTACCCTGGTCTGCATATCCTGATTGCAAAAGCAGCATGGGCAAAGAGGAGATGAGCCATGGTGGGTAAAAGCATGGGTGGGTCTGAATCTGAGGCTCAGCAGTCCCACCCACTGTATGTTTTGGTAAGCTTCTTGGGACTTCAGTTTCCCTTTTGTAAAATGAGGGTAATAGTAGTTGTGAGGAATTGTTGGCTGGATAACTGTAAAGTGCTCTGCACAGTGTTGTTCACATGGTAAGTACTCAATAATAAATATAGCCTTGTTGTTACTATTAATAAATATCTATCAATATTTAGAGGGATAAAGGATTACTATAAATATTCAAGAATTCTCCAGCTTCTTTCTAGAATTTCTGGACTCCCCTAAGTGCTTTGTAAGTGATTTAATATCCCCTCCTTGTAAACTTCTCTTTGCCTTTTCCTGTCTGTCTGCCATTAATGCTTTTGCCTTTCTCTTTCCTCTTCCCTATTTCCCTCTCTGCTTCTGTCTCATTCCCTCCTTTTCCTTCCCCTTTTCTCCCTCCCATCTCGCATTTCCTTCTTGGGTGTCTTTTCTGTTCTTTCTTCATTCTCTTCTCATTTCTTCTCGCACTTTCCTATCCAAAAGCAGTTCTGAGAATTACTAAGAGAATGACAAATAAATGTAAAAAGAAATTGGAAAGCAGTAAATTTAAGTTATTAAACAGTAATTTTGATTAACCAAATTTAAGTTCTTAAACAGTAATTTTGATTAACTGATTACATTGATAGTGTTATATTAAGAGAGGAGCAAGGATGGAGGCATAACCTATGAACTATGCATGCTATATAATATTCCCTTAGCACATTCCACCTCTAGAGATGAATCAATTTGGATGAACTCATGGTTGAGAGTTCATTCATTCATTCTATAAACAAGTGCTAAGTAGGTGCCAGTCATTGTGCAGCAGTCTGTGGAGGAGGATATTTACCATGCAAAGTGGTCAATGCGTGCTTGGCCCACTTTGGGAGGTGATCAATAAATAGTTGTACAGTGAATGGCCAGAGTAGAGATGTGACACAGTGGGGCTGACCCGGTGAAGAAGACAGGAAGGAGGATATTCTACAAAACTGTAGCTAATTGTATATGGTAGATCACAAGGAACAGAAAGTCAGAAATAAGATGGGACTGAGACATAAAGAATGTTACATTTGAATTTTATGTTCAGTTGGAATGCATTAGCAGATAGACCCCAAAGTCTGTGGCTTAATAAAATGGAAGCTTATTTCTTGATCAATGACTGTCCTGGTTGGGTGTTCTGGCTCAGCAGTCTTAACCAGTTTAGCCCACCATTTATAAACACTTTTTGGCAACTCCCCAACTTCTCAACTGGCTAGTCCCAAACTCTGGTTAAAGCCAGTTCTCTACCTACTCTACATCAGTCCTGAAGAACTACTGTGTAATTCATCTGGGTTGCTGTAATGAAATACCATAGACTGGGTGGCTTTTAAACAACAGAAATTTATTTCTCATCTTTCTGGAGGTTGGAAGTTAAAGATCAAGGCACTGGCAGATTCGTTGTCTGGTAAAGATCTGCTTCCTGGTCCGTAGATAGCCATCTTTTCTCCTTGTCCTTATCTGAGGGGAGGGTCAAGGAAGCTCCCTGGGGCCTTGTTTATAAGAGCATTAAATCTATTCATGAGGCTCTATCCTCATGACCTAATCACCTTCCAAAGGCCAGACATCCTAATACCATCACATTGGAGATTAGGTTTCAACATACGAATTTGGGAGGAACACATTCAGTCCACAGCAACTGTCTTATATCTCTTTCTGTTCCCCTTAAGTCCCATACCTCCTCTCTTTTTCACCATCAACCAGTAACCATATTTGTTATTTCACTGAGAAGCCAGACTAGGATGAGAATGCCCCATGCCACATTCTATATCTGTCCTCTCTCATCTGCCTTATCCTCTGTAACCGTGCTCCTGATGTCCTTGCTCCAGGCCAAGGTGAACTCTTTCCCTTGTGCACTGGATCCCATCCTCTCTCACAGACCTACAGGCACACTCAGGCTATTCTCCCCCTCTCTCAGCAGCATCACCAGATTGTCTCTCCAGCTTGATCATTTCTATCAATGTATAAACACACTGGACATCTTCCATCTTCAGGAACAAACGACTCCACTTACCATTCCAGTTATTGCATTATTTCTCTGTTTCACCTTAGAGCAAAATACTGTAATCTGTAGTTTCCCTTTCTCTTTCTTTTTTTTTTTTTTTAAAGATTTTATTTATTTACTTGACACAGAGAGAGAGACAGCTAGAGGGGGAACACAAGCAGGGGGAGCAGGAGAGGGAGAAGTAGGCTCCTGGCTGAGCAGGGAGCCTGATGCAGGGCTCCATCCCAGGACTCTGGGATCATGACCTGAACCGAAGGCAGACGCTTAATGGCTGAGCCACCCAGGCACCCCTCTGTCTCATTCTTACCTCATGTCAACAAAGAGATTCCCTTGGTAAGGCCAGCAGTGACCTCCATGTTGCCAAGTCCAATGGTCAATTTGCAGGCCTTATTTTATTCAATTTACTTTTAGAATTTGACTCCGTTAATCATTTCTTCTTTTTTTTTTTAAACTTTAGTCACTTGAGTTCCTACAAACCATTCAATCCTGCTTTTCTTATTACACTGGTTGACCGTAAAGCCCTAAAGCTCTTTTGCTGGTTCCTTCTCCTCTTTTTACCCTTTAAGTACTGGAGCACTGAGAGGCTCAGTACTTGGAGCTCTTCTTAAACAATGATCTCTTCCACTGTTATAGCTTCAAATAACAGCCCTTCACTGATGACTCCCAAATGTATATGTCTGTCTTAGACTGTTTCCTTTAACTCCAGCCTTGGAGACCCAGCTTCCAACTGACATCTCCATGTGGATGTCTGATAGGCATCTCACTATGAACAGATAGGTCAAAAACTGAACTCTTGGGTTTTTTCCTCCCTCCCAAAATCTGCTCCTTCTACACTCTTCTCCATTCTATCAGGTGCTCCAATCAAAAAACTTGAAATCATCCTTGCCTCTTTTTATTCTCTTACACCTCTATCTAATTAATCATTACATCACATCAGTTCACTTACTCAAAATACATCTAGAAGCCATTTGCTTCTTGCCACTTCTACCACCCTGGGTTGAGTCACCACCATTTCTGGCCTGATAAAGCTAATATATACCTAACTGGTTTCCTTGCTTCTTCCTTGTTGTACTATAATCTCTTCTTCATATTGCAGCCAAGGTGACTGATTAAAAACCTAAGTCAGTTCACTCCTCTCAGTTCATTTGGAGTAAAATGCAAAGTCATTACCACACTCACAAGGCCCTGGAGGCCCCATGTGGTGTGGCCTAGCTCCCCTTTGACCTCACCTCTTCCCATCCCCTCCTCTGTCAGCCTCCAATCAGCCACGGTGGGCATCTTCCTTCTCAAACACTCCATATAGTTCCTACTTCTAGACTTTTGAGTTTATTTATTATTTTTTAAGTGAAAATTTCATCTTAAACTGTGAGTCAAGTTTTCTTGAATCACAGACTCTTCGCCCCCCCCCCCTTTTTGAGGGGGCACCTGTAGAACTCATGGAAAAGGTCATAAGTTTGACTCTTAGTAAAGAATTTCTTAGAGGACATGGCTCTCCCTATCTGTCCAGTTCCCATTTTCAATTTAGGGAAATATAATTTGTGAAAAACAAAAGTACAAAAAAAAGTAAAATGTAAAAGAAACAGTTTTTCCTTTAAGGCTTTTGACTTGATCAAAAAGACCAGGAACCAGATGAAGCCATTTCCTGTATTATGTAAACTGTGTCTCAAGAAGAAATATGTTTGCACTGTACAGGAAAGCATGGCATTGTCTCTAGTGCCATTTGACATTTCTTGCACTATGAAGCAATTGATATGTGTACTCATGGTAATCATTTGGGGAAGTGTTTTTGATTTTGCTTAGATAGGTATAGTATTCAAATTTTAAGACAGTTATTCAGAATTGGGATATTTTCAGCTATTTGTTTATTTTGAGAGAAAGCTCCACTTAAAGTCTAACTGTGGTTGGATATTTTGAACTGTCCATGGTCTTTGTGTTAACTTACCAAGCAACCAAGCTCCCTTATTGTGTCATAATATAAACCTTATTATTCATTTTCCTGACAAATATTTTTTCTTTCCTGAAGCAAAGCTGGAAGTTCACTTCTACTAAGTGACATAACTAGAGGAACTGACTGTGCAATGCACAAAGCTAATGGGCTAGGTGTATGATACTGTGATTTCTTTTTTTCAGCGTCATTGTGAAGAGTAACTTTAGAAGATGGTATGCCTGCCACTGCTGTGCATGTCACAGGTAGTGGCCTGGTTGGCAAGAAATGTCCTAGCTGTTTTTCCATGGCTTTTATGTTTGGATATTATTATATCCTTTTAATCAGATGTCTCCCCTTATAATTTAATTTATCATTCGCTTGGTAATTCTGTCGTGTCTACTGCATACAACACCTGGCGTAGAATCTGTGGGTCATACAAAGAAGCATAGGCTTGGATGCGACTCTCAAGCAGTCTAAAATCCTTTTAGGAAGACAAGCTTTGAGAAAAAGAATGTAACTCTGTGTGTGAAGAAAAGAGAGAGTATCTTAAGATTAGAAAAGAGAACAAGTCATCTCATGTGAGCATGCGCACACCATGCACATGCTTGCTGCATATCATGAATAACTAATGCTGAGGAGATTGTAGATCAGTTATTAACTGGTTTTAGAAAAGGCATTGAAGTAAACACCTAAGAACTGAGTAATTAGAATGCATTTTTCCAAACGATGACACCAGACAAACTCCCCCCAAAACAAAATACACAATGAAAATCCTTGTTAAGAAATTCTCTAGGAAATCACTAAATGACATCATAAGACTTTCCAGAATTAATGGAACTTGCCCAAATGTCGATGATAATTTTAAGTTTAATCTGTTTGATGACACAATTTGGAATTGCCATTTTGTGAGTCTAAAGGGTTGAGTATCAGCAATTTCCTATGATTAACCCAGTAAAAGTGACTTGGGGGTAGGGACTAGGTGCTTTTCCTTTGTGCAGGTAGTACCTAACACATGGCTTAGCACATAGTAGGTGTACAGCCAGCGTTTATGGAATGTGTGATGTGTGTTAATATGTGACACGTGCCAAAAAATGTGGATTTTTTCTAATACAGGCATCAATGTCTTTAATCTCATAAAGATCTATGTCACTGAGAAATTAATTGCAAAATTGCTCAAGTGAAACTTGAGAGTGGTTTGGTTATTTTTAATAGTTACAGAAGTTACAGAGGGCTAGAGGTGTTGTTAGTTTTTTAAGGAATGTAAAAAGGAAAAGGGGTCTGAGGCCCTTGGCTGTTCCTTGTTTGGAAAGGCCTCTTCTCCTGCCCCTGATGGGTAGTGTTCTGGAGTGTTTGGTTTTGCCTTATGGTGATCATAATGGCTGCTTCTATGGCTCTTCATGACATCACATAGTATGACAGAGCTATAGAGATCCTCAAGTTCACACCCTCACTTTGTGGGTGAGGAAACTGAGGCTCAGGGCAGCTAAATGACTTGGTCCTAATACAAGTCATGTGCTGGCAGTATAGGAAGCAAGACTCAAGTTACAGACTCTCAGGTTGGTGCTTCATTCTTTGCATTGTGATGATCCAACACAAATTCAAGGCAGCGACCCCAGATTGTGGTATCAGTGGTTATTTGTGTCTAGGACAAGATTTGAGGCACATATCCAAACGGGATCAGTTCTGGTATTTGTAACGAAAAGCCCTAAGAGTCCTAATAATAAAGCATATATTTCTTTTTCACTCTGATATCTTACAGCTTTCTGTTCCTTTATATATGTAACTGTCACTGATTTCCAGATGAAGTTAATTCTTTTTTTTTTTTTTAAGATTTTATTTATTTATTTGACAGAGAGAGACAGCGAGAGAGGGAACACAAGCAGGGGGAGTGGGAGAGAGAGAAGCAGGCTTCCCGCAGAGCAGGGAGCCTGACATGGGGCTTGATCCCAGGACCCTGGGATCATGACCTGAGCTGAAGGCAGATGCTTAATGACCGAGCCACCTAGGCGCCCCTGGATGAAGTTAATTCTTGATAGATAAAGCTGGAAAAGAAATGAGAGTATGATTATATCAATAGTTTATGCCTCATTGTGAATCTTATTTAATGTATTTTGAATGTTTTATCAAATTTTCTGATATTTTTGCAAGAGTTAAAAATATACATGCATACATATTTTTATGTTGATTTTCAAGATTGCTTTAACGTTTTTTAATTTAAACTTGTATATGTCATCCAGGCCATTTATCGTTTCATCAAAAGAATGTGCTGCTGCCTTGCTTAAGATACAGTTAGGAAGAATTCCTTTTATATTATTATTATTTTTTGTTTTAAGTCTTGCATGTTTGTAGAGTACAGTTTTAGGGGAATTCCTTTGGTAGTCTTCATTGAGTGTCAGCAAAAAATATTATTCTTGGCTTCTGTCCTGATTAACCCAGACGTTTTAATGTGTGTTATGATGGGTTGGTTGATGGATAGTCACCTGTACCCTGTGATCAACTAAAACTTGGCCACTTGAGTTAAACCTTAGTAGCTGAATGTCATAATTTCCCATCTTTTGTTTGATTAATACTTCCTTTTGAGATCTGAAAGGGAAATGTCTGGAGTGTCTTTCGATGTACAGCCACACTCAGGATGAGAAGGAAGACATGTCTTTTATGGGGAGAGAATTCACAAAGTTGGTCATAACAAGCCCATTCAGGACAAAGCATTAGGCACCTCCCTTTTTTAAAAGGAAAGAAGAAATAAACACTTTACTCACTCTTAAAAGTGTTTTTTCCTAAAAATTTTACTGATTTGATGTCTTTATTTAGATTAAGAAAGGAATAGCATGTGCAAGAATATAAGTGAAAGAAAATTCTTAAGCAACAAATGACAAAGACCTTTAGTTACAATGCATGAAATTCTGTGTGGTAGCTTTAGATTTATGAATAGATTGTTGTAAGATGTCATGTGAAAATATGTAATTCTTATGTGTCCTTTAGTTTTGAAGAATAGATCTAATATTTGTTGTGGCTGGAGCAGCCTTTGTGTACAAAACCGTGGCATTCTTCAACATGGAGAATTTTTAAAAAAATTCTACCTCTTCACTTTTTTGGAAGAGTGAAGAGTTCCTTTTATATCTCAATTGGTGTGTGTTTCACAGCATCTATAAATGCACATATTCAGGAAATGTCTAATTCAAGTCTCAGTGTTGACACAGATAGAAAGGATTAATTAATTCACTTCATTTAATATTCATTGAGTCTCTAAGGTGGAGCCCATCTTCTAAGTGACTAGGTGTCACAGCTGCAGAAAGCTAAAATACATAGACCCAGTGCTTGCTCCTTTGGAGCTGATCAGCTAGTGAAAAGAGAGAGTCGGGGAATGAGCAGATACATTGACATATGCTTATAACTTGTGATCAGTTTGCTAAATAAGCAGCAGAGGATCTAACTCGCCAAGAAATGACATTTAAGGAGAGGCGGGGCAAGTATAGAAGAAAGGGGAAGAGTGGTCTAGCTAAGGCAAATAGTATGGGTAAATACCTGAGGCAGGAAAGAATTCCGTTAATTCATGAGACCAAAGAAGGTCAGAGAGTAGAGCACAGTGAGGGAGGAGGAGCATGGAGTGAGAATGGAGAAGTAGCAGGGTCGGCTCTGGTTGGGCTCAGTAGCCAGAGCAACATGTTTGCATCTTACTAAAACTGCCTTATTAAAAGGCATGAGAACATAAGAACCTAGGAGCAATGGTTATCAATGGGCATGGGAGGGGACGAGGTGGGAGACAAGGCAGAGGGGCTTTACATTGTTTATTTTTTTATGCTCTTTATTTATTTAGAAATATTTGAATGTTGTACCTATTAATTGTTAAACATTTAAAACATTTTAATGGGAAGACTTATACAGTCTTAAGGATGTATCGACATGATTCTGACTTTAAAAAATTAATTTGGCTTTGTGGAGAATAGATTGGATGTGACAGGATTAGGAGTGAGACTGTAGCATATTCTAGGGAAGTGATGATCAGGCTGGGACTAGAGAGAAGATTGGAGAGAAGAGGGATGTAGGATTTATTTTTGAGGGAGAAAGAAAAGCTAAGAATTATGGATAAGATGTTAAGGGTAAAGGAGGGGGAGAGAAACTAAAGTATTGTTTGTCCAATGGAGATATGTGCCATGAAATAGAATACTGGGAGAGAAACCAGTTTGGGGAGGATAAATCAGAAATTTTGTTTTATACTTGGTAAGCCGGGTGTGAACCCTAAAGAGATGCTATCAAGCAGCAGTTGGATATATAAATCTGCATTGAAGAGAGGATTGGAGATGGGAGTTTGGGAGTCATCAGTTTACACATGCTATTTAAAGCTTCCGTAGTATATGGGACCCTCCAGAGGAGGAGGAATAGGAGGTGGCAAAGGACCGAGCCCTAGGTCTTGCCCACCTCGGGGGCTGGAAAAGTAGGAGAAATCCTTAAGGAAGATGGACGTGTATAGATTAAACAAGAGGAGGGAAGCCAGGACAGTGAAGTGTCTCCGAAGTGTTTGAAGAAGGGCAAGAATCCAGAAGACTAGTTCTTTTCTGGGTTCTGCTACTTCTTATTTCCATTTTGGATAAGTCATCTAATTTCTTGGGATATTTCATTTTTCATCTGTGAAATTTGTCTTGTCTGTCACACAGGCTTGAGATGTTCAATTTTGAGGAGATTGAATATATTTTATTAATCTGTACCTGTGGTACATATTAAAATATAAAAATCTATTGTACTTATTATATCATATTCTACTATAATTATACGAAGGCAGATGATAACATGAATCTCTTTATCTTGATAATGTTTCACTTAAAATAGTTGTGCATGAGTGGCATAAAAAATTTAAATCAGAATCAGGTTACCAAGGAATATTGAATTAATATAGTTGCTTGGAAGGAATGAGGAGTAGCAATTTAACTAGATATATTTGCAAAGAAAAATCTTGTTCTGAACTGAACTGGAGTATATTGTTTGAAACCAAAATACATTTTTCTACATTATCTTTGTTAACAACAAATGTGTCTAGGTAGAGATTCATCCTCCAATAATCATGGTTGTTATAGGGTTAAAATGCTGAGTTAAAGTCAGTCATTGGGGAGGAAAAAAGAAAAAAAAACACAACCTTTACACACTTTGTTAAAAGAAGAACAAAGAGCCCATGGAAAGCACCAGGTGTGACATGGAAAAGATAAGGAACAAATCTTCTGTGTACATATCACTCTAAGATTATTTAATGACTCAAAAGATGACCTCCACCGAAAGGTGTGGCATGAAAGTGAGCATGGAACAGTACACTAATCATATATTTCAGCAACTCTGATTTCCAGTGGGCCGGGCCTTGGTGCTGACAGTCACTGTGTCCATTGTGAGACAGGTTTATTTCTTGCATAAGTTTACCATTATCCTGGAAGCCCCAGTTCCTGGCAGGCACCCTCTGCCTGCCATCCTCCATGCTTTGTTTTTTTCTTTCTCCTCCCCCCACCCCCTCCACCGTGGAACTCAGATATCTGGTCTCAGACCCCTTGTTCTGAAGTGCTTTGGGTTTTCTTGTATTGTGATTTGTTTTTCCAGCCCTCACAATTAGGTAATCATTTATTAGTCCTTGCCTTGTAATTGAGATGCAAATTATAATTCCCCTTGGCTTTTGAGATGACTTGTTGCACCTACCTTTTCCACCTCCTTATATCACGAGATTAAAGCATTAAGTGAGCTCAAGTAATGTAATAAAATCTGGAATTAATTAACGGCACTGAAGATGATTATACTATGAATTAAGTAGCTCCTTCTTAGAGCGCACTGTAACTACCACAATAAATAAAACGTATAAAATGTGGTTTTCGGGGGGTTTAATTTTCAAAAGAGCCTTTACTAATTCTATTAATATTTATTGAGTCCTATAGGTACCTATTGTATCTAACCTCATTCATTCTGATTAGAAATGTCTTTCCTTTCACAGTAATGCAAACTTACCGGTGACAGAATAAAGAAATCTTAAACCCCTCCCCCCACCATAGGATCTTACTGTAATTAGTGCTTATTGAGCACCAACTGTGTACCAGGAACCCTAGCAGAAATGCCTGACACATAGGAAGGCCTAGGTATAGCTTCAGGAGAGACTTTGGCTGGGAAGAGAGAGAGCTGTTAACAAAAATTAACTAAGAGAACATTTTAAGAGCCAAGATAGAAGAAAATAAGAGACAGGAGCAGGAAAAAAGGACACAAAAGTTATGTTTGTAATCAGCCAAATAACTAAGGACTTTCTTAATTATATTTTACATCGTGGTAAGAAAATGTTTTCGGGGTTACCTGAATATTGAGGGGATTGAGTAATGTGAAATATTCTAGACAGTGGTTGCTTCAGGTGTCCTGCTCTTTGTCTTCTGTGTAGCCCAGTAACGCTTATATTTAAAGTATAAGGAAAGTACTTTGACTTCGGAGTAGCCTGGCGGCTTTCATCACCATTAATTCACATTAGATCATTTATATTCAATTTACTTTTCATGTATTTTGATACCTGTCAGTTGGCTCCGTCCAGAAGAATATGGTTGGGAAACAGAAGCTGAGGATACGTAATTTTTTTAGGTGTGTTGATTGGCTGTCTTGTTCTTTTGGGAACGAAAGACAAAGTAAGTCAACACTAAAATTAATTTTTTTATATTAAACCCCCAACTGAACAGGTGATGTATGGAGATGTGTGGAAATAGCGTAACACAGAAAATTCTTTTAAAACATCAAGGCTGTCACTAAATACACAACTGGATTGACCATGACAAATATTTGCTGAGCCAAATATTATGCTGTTTGTTTGATTCAATTGATTCACTGGCAGGGTGGGAGGACTGGAAAATTTCTCCGAAACTGATCTCTCACGTATAAAAGGTGATGAAATTGCTTCCATTGAGCAAACATGAAAGTAACCTCTCGTTACTTTGCTTTCTAGTCCCTTGGGCTTAATATTCATATTTTTAAAAGCATCTACTTTTCATGCAGCCGTTCTCCAGAGTCCTGATGTCTCTCCCTGGGTAGTTGGCAGTGTGTGATCTCATTGTCCAGAAACCCATCCTTTTCTTCATAAGACGGGACTGTTCATTTGGCATGCAGTCAGTACAGCAAATAGGAGAGAGAAGTAGAACCAAAAAACAAATTAAACCAATAAACCACCTCATATAATGAGCTGGGACAGTGAAGTAAAATGGAGGAGACTGAGGAACATAAAGCTTCCAATTCATTGGATTTGTGATATTAGAAATAGTAGATGACTCTTTGATTATTTGAAAAAAACAAAGAGGTTAGATGAAATCAGGATCGCATACTCCCAGCTTGTGGGCTGCTTCTGGCAGGTGTTCAGAAGAGAAAAAAAGAAATTGGGTTTGAATGTCTTGAGAGGGCCCCGTGTTTTCAGTTTCACCCAGACCTCACCACTCTGTATTATCTTACATCGGACTCTTCCCATTGTGATGCTCCCTGCGCCAGCACTGCGGCCCCGGAGATGGCAATACCTGCTGTGAAAGACCTGTAATGTGTCTTCCACCGCTGGCGTTTCAGGGTTCTCGGGGCCAGGCACAGAGCATGCATAAACGTACATTGAACAAGTGAGTGAATAGCAGCGGGAAAAAAATGTTTAGTCAGTTTAGCCACATAATTCCATGAATGCAATTTTCTGAAGACACGGTCAGTGTGTGTCCTTGTATGAAGAGGAGGGAATGGCAAGGAACCTTCTTGTCCTGTGGGAAGTGGGCAGGGGGGGCAGCTAGACTTTGGATGACACTACAGATTATTGACTTGGAACTTGTTGAGTGTGTGGAAGATAGGTTTTTTTTTTCCCCCAGTCTTTTGACTGGAAATCCAAAGACCTCCTTTACCAATACTCACAAGTCTGCTGTTATACATACATTGGATTCAGCTTTCTATTAAACCTTTTCCTCCCCCGCAATCCTTATCCTCATCAGAGCAAGGTGTTTATCAAGCTGATTGGTGACACGAATTAGTCAAATAGTATTGTTTTTCAAGTGACTTTTTTAGGTGATCATGTTCTTAAAAAGGTATAAGATATATAAGAGTATTTGAATTTGTGCCACTTCTCTTCAAATACGAAATATTAAAGATGTGAAAATAATCTGAAAGAGACCCCTTCATTGTGTTCAGGTTCTGGTTCTGTCTAAA
Source organism: Leptonychotes weddellii (assembly GCF_054177405.1). Taxonomy (NCBI): domain Eukaryota; kingdom Metazoa; phylum Chordata; class Mammalia; order Carnivora; family Phocidae; genus Leptonychotes; species Leptonychotes weddellii. Next base: position 106,353,307 of record NC_138369.1, on the reverse strand, counting down.
AAAAATAAAATTAAATAAAGGCTTTGGGGCCAGTTCAGCAGAATCTTGGTTGTTTCTAAAATATTACATTTTAAAATTTCGTATTCTTTGACAGCTTTCCATTTTCCAAAAATATTTATTTATTCTTTCAATAAATATTTACGAAGTACCCATAGCATGCTAATTATATGAATTCGCCAGATTTCTTCTTCCTTCGTTTTAACAAAAATGCCAAAAGAAAAGGTTCAAGCAAACAGGATAGGGCATGTGAGACAAACGCCATCATTCCCCAGCAGTAGGAGTAGCCACCAGGCGTCCTGGGCCACACGATTCCACCTTGAGCATCAGTGGGCAGCATGGGGACTCGGCTGATTCTCCTCTGTTATCTAACTCATGCCACATTTCAAACAGGGCTTGGTGCATGGATTTCTTTCTCTCTTTTCTCTTACCTGCCTTGAAGTCACAGATGTAGTTTCTACAAGTTCAGGTCCAGCAGGTATTACCTGTGTGTCTAGTACATGCCCAGCCCTGATCATGTTTAAAAAGGCAAAGTAGTATGACTACCTCCATATGCCGCATCTGAGAGAGAACAGTTCACAGGCGTCCCTGACATCTAGAAAGCCCTGTATCCACTAAAAAACCCCTGTCTACCATCTTCCAGAATAATCACATTCTTCTAAACATTGGCTATTTAAATAGGCTGCACTGATGTGGGTTCTAAGCCCACTCTCCTTTGTGTTGCTCCCATCCTATGATTTATACTTGAAGGAAAGTGACATAAAAGGATCCTGGGTTTGGGCTTTATAAATTTCACAGACTAGTTAGGCTACAAATGAAGGATTAGCTTGTAAGTTTCACCTTGGTTTTAGTCTTAACAATGTAAATTCTGTACATAGACTCTATTTGATTAACATGAGTGAAAACTGTCATCAAAATTAGCGTATCTTTTAAATATTAGAGGCATCTTACCTCTTGGTGATTATATTTTATTGGCTTTCCTAGAGTAATGGGCAAGAATTTAATTTTGTTTAAAATATGAATAATGTGGGGCGCCTGGGTGGCTCAGTTGGTTAAATGACTGCCTTCAGCTCAGGTCATGATCCCACGGTCCTGGGATCGAGTCCCGCATCGGGCTCCCTGCTCTGCGGGGAGCCTGCTTCTCCCTCTCCCACTCCCCCTGCTTGTGTTCCCTCTCTCGCTGTGTCTCTCTCTGTCAAATAAATAAATTAAAAAATCTTTAAAAAAAAAAATAAAATATGAATAATGTTCACACCTGCAAGCCATTATTCTGCCTCCTTAAGTTTCAGGGTCTCATTCACATCATCTTACATTTCATTGCTTTGTTTGGGGATGGTGCTGAAAAAGTAAAATCATAGGATGTGCCACTGTTGTTGATTCTAAGTGAAAAGCCATAGGCTATCAACACTGCTAGTGCTTATTTTCTGTATTATGATAGAAAAAATAAAAGACATATTTTCTCCCAGATTTCCCTAGGGTGGATTGGGTGGCATCTTGCTTCATGTGATACGAATCATCATTTTTCTTCTACTCAAAACTCTGTACTCCTGTAATCACTTTGTCAACTTTAAGAGGGAGAGGAAAATGTTTTGATTGGAGGCAAAAATTCTGTTCAGGTTGGATGTAATCTAGTCAGACACTCACCTTGGGCAGCTGTTTCAGTTTCAGAGAATAATCACAACACTGTGTAGAATGATGAGATGTGTTATTATCTAACAGAATCATACTGATGTTTAATTAATTCCACATTAACCGACATGGCAGTGTATTACACAAGGGCCATGGTCAAGGTTTGAATATTGAACCCACAGAACAATCCAAGAAATGGAGTTAAGAAAGATTGCTGCAGGTTAATTCATTAACTAGTGACAGCACAAGAAACCCAAGTAAAAATTCATGTCTTAGTTTGGGGCTACTTATTGAGGGAGGCCTCGTCAAATCATAATACAACCCAACAAGGTGTTGGAGTGGCTATAAAAACTAATAGAACCCCAGGCTCCACTATAGAAGTACAGTGACCTGATTTAATGGGGGTAATAGTTAGCTCTGTTGTACTCTCCTCTGGTTAGAGCCTGTTTGGGTTATTGTCCTCGCTTTGGTACTGTTTTAAGAGAGGTATTCATGGATTGGAGAGCTTCCAAGGAAAGGACAAAAAGATAGCAAAAAGTGAGAAGGACGTGTCAATGAGTTGAAGAACCTAGGTATATTTTAAGAAACGAAGGCCTAGAACATGAGCACTAGCTTCAAATATTTAAAAGGCTGTCATATAATAGCATGTGTAGATATATTCATTATTGCACAAGTGGTTATAGAATTAATTAAAACTGTGAATCTAAAATTTGAAGGGCGCAGAGAACATATTAGAAACTGGGCTAGCTCAAAAAGTCACAAGATGGCATAACTGTAGATATTTAAACAGATGCTGCAAGACCATTTGTCTTATAAGTAATTTTTTTATTTGAGTGATTTATAAGAAGGTATCATCTAAGAGCTCCTCATTCTAAGATTCTAAGGCTTCTTCTAACTTGGCCTGTAGTTTGATTATTTGATACAGATGATAATCACTTCTTCCTATGAGAGCAAAAACTCAATGTTTAGTGGTTTGTATTTTCTTTATCGACAGAGTCAAATCTGTAGTTATGATAGTGGACTGGACTTCTCTTGAATGAAGGTTATGACTTCATGGCAAGAGGCTTAGGGTCAAGAGATAATGATCTTATGGAGACATGAATCTGAAGCACTCCGTGAAAATGTTGAAAGTTATTGTCAGAGTGCATTCATCTTAAGCAAAGCCAGGACAATGGATCTCTTAATCTTTGCAAGACTTCTTTAAGGGACTCACAGCTCTGTTGGGCATATGGGGGAGTAGAGTGGAAAGAAGGGTGAAATGATGTGGAAGGACTCAAGAGTCAACAGTTTTGTGACATTTGAAATACACATCCATTTTCATATGACAGCTTTCTCTAGCCCATATTTAATAAAAAATTATGTGAGTTGTTTTGTTTTTTTTTTTTTTTCATATGACTTTGGGGGTGGTTAGGGAGTGGGAAACCAAATACATTAGCATCAGGACTCAAGATACAAAAGAATATATCACTATGTTAATGAATTCACAATTTGAATGAAAATATGGTAGTCAGAACTCCCATAGTGGCTGAGCAGTATGCTGGTATATTTGAAATGGGGGCATTAATTCAGCAAGTTCTGCAGAGAAGAGCTTCTGTGGATGAGATTCCTGGCTCATGAGGACTTTGAGATGAGCTCTGGGCTGACTGCAGTGAACTTTACCTCGAAAGACCTTAAAGGATTTGCCTAAGGTCATGCAGCTCGTAAGTGGCACCATGGTCACATAACCCAAATCTGGAGACCTAATCTTATACTCCACGCCTAGTTCTTCACTTAATTTTATCTCAAGAACATTTCAGTCCGGGTGGAATGAGATGAGGAAGGGAAAGCAACCACAGCCTGGGTGGGGAGAGAACTCATGAGAAGCCCCAGTGTGGGTGTGTGCTGGGTGGGGAGCCACGGCCCCACCTCTTTGCCTCAATTTGGGTGCAGGTTTATAGTCTGTCTGCACACTGGGAGAGCTGCTTTCTGAACCATTACCCATCTGTCTGCAATAAACAGCCCTCCCAAGTGTGGTGTCTTGGGTCCCAAGCCTTGAGTAATGGTTATAGGTGGAAAGTGTCTCTGAGGCAATTTCTATGGAGCACTAGGAGTCATAAAACAGATCTATTTATTAAAAATCAGCCAACAGCGATTCCCTTCAACTGTCTTTGAGTGTTTGATTCTTAAATATTCATGAAGCCTGCACTGACTTCAGTTCAAGATCTCCACAAGATGAGTAGTTCCTGGAATCTTAACATCTATGGTGGCATTTGGATTCGTTTCTAAGTTTCCCTTGTAATAGTTTAAAATCCCTTTGCAAAGCTTGTATTGCTTTCATTTACTGAAAATGAACAGTGTCGAGTCAGGGCCCAAAGGACGTTGAAAGCTCATTACAGTTCACTTCCTGAAACCAAGGATTTGCTTATCCTACAGGTAAAATCACTTCCCTGTGTGTACAGGGAAGTGTAGTGTTTCCTTCTCAACAAGGCTGTGATGTCTCTAAGGTGGTGTCTTCACTGACTGTTTGTTGAATGAATAAATTCAGACAATCCCATGCCCCAGGTCTTCTTGTTTTGACTTCTGACTGAATTTGGTTCTTAGAAGAGAGGTGGAATCTAGGTGAAATATTCTGTACTAAATATCTTTAAATCATCACAGTACCCTAGGGCCAAATTCAATCTTTGATTTTAATTAAACACTATCATAATTAAATCAAATACTAGAATGATACAATGAGACATAACGAGAGGAACATTTTATTATTGATTTTCATATTGATAACATTTAAAATGATGTATATTTAGGAAGTGCTTGGAAGTGCTATCTTCTTCCATCCCATTGTACTTTTTGTACAGTGGTGGCATGTAAATACAGATACAATGAGGTTAGTCCGCTCCTTAAATAAAAGACGTTTTTATAACCCAGGGATTTTTTCCAAGCAGGAAACTTGTTCTTCTCCCACCCTCTAAATTGCTCAATACTAAAAAGAAAAGTATTTGTTCAGTTTTATTTCTCTCAATGCTGGATGATAATATGGCTGTAGATGATGTACAATAAGTTTTTATGGGTGATGTTCCCACAAAAGGAATGGTTTAGAAGTGAATGTGTTACCTTATGATATTCAAAGTTCTCACTTTGTCGTATTAGACACTCATCTTACTCTGATTCTCTTTGTGGTTTCAAATCATAAAAAACTTCTGAAAAATTTATTTCAAGCATTAGAGATGATAGTAAGTCTTTCACATTTTAAACTGAAACTCTCTTCAGGGTTTTTGTGTTGGCCATGAGGAAGAATTCCTGTGACAACACAGCAGCTGAGTCGCTGTCTGACTTTATTTTTCTGAGCTATTCTGTCCTTGGTAAGCAAGTCAGTCAGACTTGCCATAGAAGTTAACACTGAGGTATCAAAAGCTGATTTTTTTTTTTTTTTTGAGTATGGGTATCAACAACATTTGAGTCATGAAAGAGACACCTCAAGTTGAACTGTGGGGTCAGTTCCCAACCCATCTTAGTGCTATTGCTGCCATTAAAAAAAAAAAATCGGTGGTTACAAACCAAGGCAAAACAACTTTAGATAGTCAATAGGATTTTTAATTGCAAAGATTTCCTCTGACGTGAGTGTTAATGAATGTCAAAGCAATAACATAAAAAGACATTACTAGTTTAATGATTGATAGAATAAGAAAAACACAAGGGCTTTTGTCAGATAAATGACTACGGTTTGGTGTTCCTTTACCTAAGGAATATCAAAAGTGATCTCAAGATAGGCACTAATGGCCCGGGAGCAAAGGCAGAGAGTCATAATGTAGCCTGTTATGTAATAACCGAAGCAGGGAGACTCATTAGCGCGGACTAGTATACTTGTTTTCTCACTGGGCAACTCCGACAGTACTTCAGCGTTTTTGGCTTGTTTGAATTCTTTGTTGAAACTTTCTATTTCTGAAGATGTTAGATAAACATACGAAATGTTATGCAACTGGTTTGGTACATACGCAGTGTAAGTGCGTAACTAAAGAAAATTTAAATATTGCTCCAGATTGTTGAGAGAGCATAGCGGCAGTGTTAGGTTTTATACAGATGATGCTGTGACACAGACCCCCAAGAGGGAATGACAGTGTAACATCCAATGGTTGCCAAGTGGTGATCATCAAGGAGTTTTGTTTTCAGCAACAGTTTAGATCCCTGGACTGTCCAGTACTTGCTATGACATGCTCTTAGTATGTTGAAAGAATTAATGATGACACATACTCTAAATGATTAAAATCAGTTTTGCTCCATGTGTTGTAAATATGAGAAGTACCATAGGTCAGTTCTCATGTTCATGTCAGGAAAACACCCTGAAGTTTCAAAAGTGCTAAATGGATTCTTGTTAGTTGCTTTTCCTCACTCTTTTATGACTCTTATTTCATTAATTGTTTGTGAATCAAGTCATTTTTTGCTCCTTGAAACTGACTCTAGGAAAAGTTGGTAAACAATGCTAGGAGGAGTTTTAAAAGAATCAGACATGGATTTCAGTTGCAAACTCTGCCAATTCAGCTAATTGCTATTTGCTCAGAATGTCATGTGCCCACCGATGGTCTACAAAGAACTTGTATGGATGCCATCTTACTGACAAATCCATGTCTGATACAAAGTAACTGTGGCTTCTTAAGGAGCAAGTTACTGCAGCTGTGGAGGGACAGTGAGAAATGAACTTTCCTTCTGTGTCCTCCAGCCTGCTACCAAAAATATTCTTTGGCATGTTCATGCCTACTCCCACTCCCTCCGTTCTCCACAGATCGAGGAGTGTTACAAGACACCCCCAGCCAGTTCTGTTGATTTTTTCATGTCCTGTCTGCCAACTTCACCTGAGACCATCACTATGCACAAGGGGAGAATGGCTTTTCAGGACATATAGCCAGAGAAGAGGGGCAAAGGGGGTACATACCACTGGAGAGGGGGGTGATGTGGGTCTGGACAGAGAAGCAACTGAGGATGGCAGGGCTCAGGTTTCATTTTCCCCTTCACTATCCAGGTGCTTCACTTACTGGAAACCTATTCGTGAGTGCTAAGGGCATTTTACCTGAACCAGAGTATTGTCGAATCAGGCCAGAGCAAGGTTAGCATGGCTGGAGTGGACAAAAACAATATATTACTGTTATGTGAGAGCTGAAAGGCCCGAAAAGGAAAAATCTCATTTTCTTCCTCCACTCCTCCATGAATGTGCTTGTGGTTGGAGTTGTACTTGTTTTCTATTCTCTTTGTGCAGTCATTTATAAAGGTCTGTGAAAGGTGTTTTTGCTTTTTTGCTTTGTTTTATTTTGGTGGAGGTGGAGAGTAACACAGGGAATGTCCCGGGTAGAATTTACCCAGGAACTGAGTATTCATAGTGATTCTGAGAAAAAGAAATAAAACTTTTCCCTATGTATTTGAAGGTAAATAATACTGATGTTCAAACAGTAAAACTGAGAATTCTGCTAGTTTATTTTTGCTTTACTGCAGTGTTGGTTTTAAGATTTTAAATAATAAAAATATTTTCTGTAAGTGGTATTACTGGAGAGTAAAGGGGGGAGGGTATCACGCAGAGGGTTATATGAGATCCATACAACAAAGTAATTATTTTATGGAACTTTGACTTTGAAATACTATCACACTGCATTTTGGAAGTGACAGTATACTTTTTAATGCATTTTTTATAATTACATTTAATCCTCTGAGACATTTCTGATACCTCTTTATAATTCTAGGATAGCAGATTCAGTATAATCCTTCTATTAAAAATGTAGGTATTTGAAATTTGGGTATGCTGCCACCAGGTGGTGGCAAATCTTTTGGGTCATGTGTGATTGCAATTTGAAAGTTTTTTTTTAACCCTTTTAGATAAAAAGAGTGAAAAATATTTCTTTAAACAATAGCTTACTCAGAAGCCCAATATATAAAATAGATAAAAGTGAGCTAAGTTACTACAGTAAAAATGAGATAGGAATTTTGAAACCAAATGCCTTGCCCATCTTTTCTCTGAGGGTCTATAAGGAATCACAGGAACACGGTTTGAAAATTACCAATCTCAATTATAATATGCACATTTTATCTGGGATTGAGATAGGAAACATTTTTTAAATTAAAAAAAATAACTAAGCTATTAAAATGATCACCTCCTAGAGCAGGAAGAAGAAACTGGAAAAGCACTTTTCAGAGCCAGGTAGAGAGGAAAGAGGATGTTTGTCAGTCAGGATCCAAGATGATATGGTGAGAGGAACAGGCATAGGCATGAGTAGAAATGTAAGCTCAGACTGCTGAGAGCCCTGTCCAAACAGCTCAAGCTCTATTTGGGCAAAGTTAGAACATATAGGAAATTCTGGAAGAAGGAATGGGGCAAGAGGATGTGATTCTCCTGTGAGTCAATGATTGACTGAATTTCTTCAGATTTTGAGATTCTTCATTGGGTCCAGCTGGAGCTGGGGCCCCAGACTGTCAAGCTCTTGTTTGTCTTCTTTCTGTTTTTCTAGTGCTTTCTGTCCCAGGTGACTAGAGAAGACAGCTACAGAACAAACTACATACCTGCCTGCTGACCCACTCCATGGGTCTCCTCAAGGCTATTGCTACTGCCCCTCTCAGGCCATGTCTTGACTAATGTTTTTGCTTTGTCAGTGACCTCACAACAGCTCCCTTCCACGTGATCAATACCTTAATTACAAGCAATGTTTTTTTCTGTCTTTGGCTGTGTTTGCCCAGGAAACACCTCCCTGTAGAAACTGCAAACTCTCCCGGAAGCTGTTTGTCTAAAAGCATTCTTTTCTCTCAAAATATCTTTAAATACAGAACTTAACATAACCTTTGAATAGAGAAGTAGATAAGGTAAGCATAGTAATATCCCACAATACAGGAAAACAAGATTGTGGAGGGTTAAAAGGGGGAAAAAAATCACTAACCAAACAAACAAAAACCCAAGAAATAGTTAATGATAACAGTTAATGATAAACTAATAAAAGATAAATCTTCCTTGACTTATGATAGGTTTATGTCCTGATAAGCCCATTGGCAGTTGAGTATATTGTAAGTTGAAAATGCATTTAATACACCTAACCTACTGAACATCACAGCCTAGCGTAGCTTACCTTAAATGTGCTCAGAACACTTACATCAGCCTACAGTTGGGCATAATTATCGAACACAAAACCTCTTTTATAATAAAGTGTTGAATATCTCATGTAATTCATTGATTACTGTCCCGAAAGTGAAAAACAGCATGGTTCTAAGTGTATTGGTTATTTATCCTCACGATCACATGATTGACTGGGAGCTGTGACTTGCTGCCACCACCCAGAATCACAAGAGAGCATTGTACCACATATTGCTAGCTCGGGAAAAGATCAAAATTCAAAACTAGAAGTGTGGTTTCTACTGGATGTGTATTGCTTTTGCACCATTGTAAAGTCTAAAAATTGTTGGTTGAACCATTATAAGTCAGGGACCGTCTGCATAGATGCCCAGATTCAGTAATGAGTTTCTAGGAGACATAATTGTCTGTGGTTGGGAAGAAGGAAGGTTCAGTAACTAAGTAAAATGGTAGGAAATGCAATTAGTCCTCAGCCCCTCAGGGTGAGGTCTCCACCTGAGGACTGCCATAGGCTTACTTCAATGACTCTCACCTGTTAGCTGGGGCCAAGAGGGTCGATTCACTGATTTGACAAATATAAACTGAGTACCTCGTCTGTTCCATGCTCTGTTCTGGAGTTTAGATAAACTCCATGTCCTCCTGGAGGACAGAGGAAGAAGAAGATAGTGAAACACAGAAATGTGGGAAAGAAGATAGTGAACACAGAAATGAGTCAACATAAAATGCTTGGTGAGGATAAATGCTATAAACAGAAATGAAGATGGGGAAGAAATGAAGCTGGAGAGTAAAGGGGGAAGGGTATCATGCAGAGGGCTGATATTCAAGACAGGGGACAGGTATAGCCTCTTTCAGAGCAGACATTTGAGAGGAGACATGGAGGCAATGACAGAGTGAGGCATGGGAGAGATGTCGGAAGAGACTTCCAGGCTCAGGGAAGAACAGGAAGGGTACAGGGGCCAAAGAAGGAACAGCTGCTTCTTCAAAGAACGAGTGAGCTGCCTCTCTAGGTGGGAGGGAATGAATGAGGGAAGAGTGGTGAGGTCAGAGAGGTGGGGCCTCGGAGGCCATGGCGAAGAGTTTGGATTAAGTGGGAAGTAAGGCCAGGGTTAGAGCCGCCTGCTGTGTGGAGGGAGAATGGACTCCAGGGGAAGCATGGAGACAGGGCAGCGAGGTGGGAGCCTACTCTGGGAGTCCAGGTGGATGTTGATGGCGGTTTAGACTAGCACACACTGCTCATGCCAGGCAACTCTTCTCTCTGAATCTTTGAATACTCTGTTGATTCATTCTAGCTAACTCCTCCTGGGGTAAGTATTTAGAAGCCAAACATTAGCTGCCTGTTTAGTGGTCACATCTACTGTTGGTTATAAGATGGCCTGGTGCTGAGGTCTTGTCCAAGTCACTTCACCTTGCTGAGCTTAGGTGGTCCATGTATAGTCTGTCTCAGGTCTGACATCCTCTGAGTCCTAATTTTTGTGATTGAACCTTAATGAGCTACACCACCCAAGGTGTCCACAGGAGTAATGGAAATCATTAGACTGACCCACATGCCTCTGAATTGAATATAATTTGATCCAGATCTTTTTTCCTCTCCCTGGGAGCCTGCAAACATTCTGCAATACCCAAATTCAGATCTTCAATCTTGTGTCAGACTGATGTGGGGAACTCTGATGACAAGAATGGTCACTGGGTAGAGAAGGCCCCATGAGAAATCCCCTCCCCTCCCTGTACCCTAACCTCATGTAGCTTGTGGTCCTTATGAGCTTCGTTAGGGCCCTTCTTAATGTTTGTTTGTTTCTGACCTTCAGGATCTGGGAGATACCCTGAGACTTCCCTGCATCTTCTAGGATTAGTACAGAGCTCACAGTAGGATTCTGGCCTCTTCTTTAGAAAACAAAAAATAAGGGGAAATCAACAAACTCTAACCATGAGTTTCAAGAAGGGAAACTGAAGCAGCATTTCATCCTTCCACAGTAAATAGATGTTGCTCATCTATCAGTTCAATCTCCTTAAAATGCAAAAAACCAGATCAGTTGTTTAAGCATCTGCGGTCCCGTGTCAGGATCACGTTTCAGCCCCATACACAAAAAATAGGCAATAAATTAGAAAATATGAATCTGTTGAAATGAATATCAGCTCTTGAGTTTTTGCCTGAAGTATGTGGCTCCCTCTGGTGTTAGTCACATGATCAAAATCTGCATATTGGATGCCTGGTATTCAGGGTGACACTAATTTAAATCCAGAATCTAATGCCTGATATGAAACATGCAGAGACATCTCCTCCCAAAACAACTAAAGCAAACTCTTACTGTGAGGGTCAATGTGTAAGCGCAGCTTAAAAAAAAATTCAGAAAGTTTTGTACATTTAAGACTTCAAATACAGCCCACTTTTACTATAGATGCTCTGATGATGACTATATCAAATGGATTAATTAACCTGCCTTTTAGTTTTTGCAATCTTGGCTTAGGTTACAAGGGAACAGATTTCCCCGGTTTTAATGTGTTCCATACCAGACATTTGCCCACTTCTAAATATAAACTGATCTCCCTGTCACTGGCACAGAGGATTGAGCATGTCTGAGGCAGGCTGAGGTAGTCGGGGAGAAATTTGAGAATTTCCTGAGGAACTTGGAGGAAGGTATGAGCCAAGTTTTATGGTAATGGTATTTAGTATTTAAATTAATAATTATTATAGTCTTATATGTAATGTTCTAATTAGTCATTATATATGTCTAATTCTCCCAGGACCTCAGTTATGCCTTGATAGTGAGTTGGAAGTTGAGTATTGTGGAGAAAACCCTGGGGAGCTGGGCTTATTCAAGTGGGGGAAATGAAGGATAAAGAGTGATTTATTGAGTATTTTTAAATAATGGGTTTTTCTCATAAAGAGGATGACGTTGGACTACCGTTCACAGAAGTTTGAATAATATGAAATGAGCTTCAACTGAAGGATGCAGGATTTAGGTAAAGTACACAGAAGGATTTCCTTGTAATAAGTGGAATTCAGCATAGATGGATTCTAGGCCACAGAGGGGGGTGTGGTAGTAGGAAGGTAGCTGGCAACTGTTGAAAATGTGAGAAAAGCACCAAAAGTAAATGAAAACATGGAGCGTAAGTTATGGTTTTGTTTGTTCTGATACATTCTACTAACTGAACATTTTTCATCAGGATGAAACATGAAAACCACCACCATATCCAAGTACAGTCTGTGCTCCATTGAAGGGGGCCCCAAATACAGAGTGATAACTGACATCATCCAGCCAGAAAACCAAAAGAAATGACTTTTGGCCATTCTCAAAGGATGCTTAGAGTATTTATGAATCTAGAGATACTGCCTTATTCCACTTTCATGGCATAATTTCATATAAAAATAAAATGTTGGCATTACTAAAGTTTGTTGAGTCCCCCAGCAGTTTCAAGAGTGAATTTCTTCATTTGCATGCACAGTATCTGAGACATATCACTTTTAAAATTTGTATATGTGGCTGTCATTAGGAGGTTCATTTTAGATATTGGGTAATCATGTAAGTTCAGGAATATTGTTTTTTTTTTTTTTTAAACGTGTTCTGTATACATTCACGGACTCTACAAAGTAACTTCTTCTTATATACCTTTAAGGGTTGTTTTTAAATTATGGTACAATTCATTAAACATTTGCAATTGTGAGATCATATCCAAAGGGATAGCTAATAAATCTGGGTTAAATATTAACTCATCTTAAAAATGACTCTATTATGTGACATCTTTAAACATCCAAATCAACCTTTGATTTCAGTTTTTCTTTCTAGCTAATGTGTTTTTCCATAAGTACTTGAGCTTTTCCCCAGTGTATAAAGAGATTTTGTTAACACTTGAACATAGCATGCCTCCTCTCTTCTAAGGGAAAATTTCGAGGAAAAGACTAGTCTTTTATTCGGCCATATTAAGGCATCTGTGCTCTCCCCAAAACAGTTTCGTAGGGACTATCAGGGTTGATATGCTTAAGGTTAGTGATGTTGGCTTCTAAGATGTAGTCTAGGCAAAGAACCTTTCATTAAAGGGCAAGGCTTTAGCAATTCAGAATAGTTAACACAGCTTCGGGAGTTTTCTTTCACTAGAAGGGAAGTATGTCCTAGAGGCTGACTCACAAAGTTACTTTTAAATTATATTTCAGTCTGATAACTCCAACAGATTTTTAACCTCACTCAGTGGTAGGGTTTATTTTTAGGTTTCCATATATGAGACACGAAGAAGCAACTAGCTAGATAAACTTCCCAACCTTGAATGAAAAAGTTAGAATTCTTGCTTCCATGTCCTAAGCTAACTACCTCCCCCATCCTAGCACTACAAAACTCAGCAGTTTTTTGGTTTTTTTTTTCTTTTTTCTCTCTCCAACTGGTGATCATTTAATTTTAGTCAAACTCCCAACTGGCCAATATAAATGCCTAGAGAGAGAGCAGAGGGTTGCATAGCCCGTGAGGAGTAGCTCAAGTAGCTGTTTGTTCAAAGAACTTGCTGAAGCAGAAACAACCCTTTTTGTTTTGAAAGCATGTTAATGTGATAATGAAATGCACAAAGCAAAGAGGTTCATCCATATAAATGGGTCATTTAAATAATGAGCAAGGAGGAAGGATGTGGTTTGGTGTCAGTACTGATTAATTAGGACATAAAAATAAATAACCATCTCAACATTGGCTGCCTCCCTTGAAACTCACTCTATTAGTGGGCAATGAAGTTAATGCAATTGACAGTATAATTACAGGTTAGTTAACAGAACAATCCATGAAGAGGCTCTTGATTCTTTTACAGCTTTAATTAGCTAGATAGCGTCTCTGTTCATTTGCTCATCTTCTGGTTCTCGTAGAGAAATCGTGTTTTCAACTAGTCTCTTAGACTGTATTGGATACTAGATATAAATACATATTATTGTTCTAAATATTCAATTCAACCAACTTCTACTAAATGCCTAGATGTGACATTCACTGTACACAAACATGCTACTAAGTTTACAGACCTATATTTCAGAAAAATACGTTTGCCAGTGACTTTCTTCCACTATAATCCTTTTCTCTGGAATCTTTGTACATTTCTTGGGCAAAGTTCATGTTTTCTAAGGTCTGATGTTAGTGGATTGTATTAAAGTTGATGGCATATTGTCAGGTTTATTCCCTCACCAAAGAGGTAAACCTCGAGGCAACTTTATTCTGTCTATTTTACACAATCATGATTGAGGATAATGCAAGGTAGTTGAAAGTTAATAATCAACTCAGCTTCAAACACTGAAGGAACACAAAACTTGAGATCTATTAGTATCACTAGACGTCATTGAGACTACTGGAAGGGCATTTGGAAAACACACGCACTCTTACACACACACCAGGTTACAGGAAACAACAATAAAATCCCACATGAAACCACTTGAGAGTCCCTCTCATCCTCATAGAATACCAGTAAGTGTAAATGCGATTTGGTTCATATTTTCTTGGTTCTGTTAAATGATGAATCTGAGGCTGGTTTGGGCTGAGGATGGTGAATATTCTCAAAGAACTAATTCCATTCGGATAGAATCTCTCTGGTATTATCTTCAGAAGCCTATTTTATCCTATCAACGTAGACGTAACTTTCTCATATTGTGAAATGAGAGAAGAAATCAAAATTGAATTGTGTTTTGGAGAATAAACAAGAGAAATGCTCCTCATGTTGCAGCAATGATTGATGCCTTCAGATGACTTCTCCAAGATTTAGACTTTTGTAGATTTATTTACTTAGTGATCCTGCATGTTCCCCAGGTTTTCAGTTCAAAGTAAATTACCAAGATTTTTTTTTTACCCAAACTTGCCCCTTTACTCTTTTTCTCTCTTTCCCCTCTCTCTTTCCCTTTTCCTGTTTCTCTCTCTCTCTCAGCGTAAAACATGAAGAAGCCAGAACTTTCTGTTTTCTTCACAATGGTTCATTTGTACTCTCTGAACCCAAGACTAAGGCAGGTTCTAATGTCTTACTGTTTTATGTCACCACTGAGGTAGCAGTGACATGCTGGCTGCTGATGAATAAATACATTTATCTGGCGTCTAAACCTGCATACACTGTGAATAATGAGCAGATGTTAACAATTACTCTAAATGTCCTGGATATTTTGTAAAACTTTTATCAAACTTAGGGTGGTTTATTGATTTAGTCAGAATCCTGCCTTGGGCACAAAACATACTGTCATTTGGGATTCCACGTGGGCAAAATGGATGTCCATTAACATTTTAAACTTCAGCCACGAGGGTCTTGCTTCTGGAACCTTCTGAACAATAGGTCTCTCTAATACGTTCTTACTCTTCCTGAATAAAATAAAGTATATCCATTAGCAAATTTTCCATAGCCTCACCTTTTAGGATGTGGCACACAGACATCAGGGATGGAAAATAATGAATATGCAATTTGAACACCAGCTTCGTGCCTTTTAGGTAAACATTACAACCCAGCACAACAAAAACTACCCAGGCTTGTTTTTCAAAGAAATGAACAAAAATCTATATTCCCATTTCTCTGGAGTTACGTTTTGTTGTTGTTGTTGTTGTTCTTTTCTGTAACATCAAGCCATTTTAGTTGAATGATACAGAAAGTCACTTTGAATTCAAATATAAAATAAGGCCATCCATCATGTTAACAATTTAATTACCTGAGTATATATTTTTCCAGCAAAAAACCCCATTATTTGTTGTGTATCTTATTACTGAGCCATTGCCTCGGGACAACTTGGCTGTCATCAAGCAGGCCTTGTGGTAAGAAATGGCGAAATAGGGAGCAGATAAGCCAGGCAGTCCTCTGCCTGCTATCCAGGCCAGCTCTGTTCCGTGTTTGCTTGAGGCCTCACCTGTTAGAGTCCCTGTAAGCTTTGTTGCCACAGTGAAATGGTGACTTGTAAAGGCAGCGAGGCGTGGCAGAGAGAGTGAAAGGGTCAACTGAAATAGAAATGTGATATTTTCTATCTTCCGAGGGCCCAGGGAATAGGATTCCTGCGGTGGGACCTGGGCTGGCATTCACTATCACACGGGGTGCAAGAAAAGTTGTGAGGTTCCCCGTTAGGACTCAGGGAAGAGGCAGAGTCAAACAATGCACTGGCTTTCTCCGCTTGTTGGAGCATCTGCTTTCCCAGGGATCATGGATCCAGGAATAATTTCGAATGAGGAGATTAGAATAAGGGAGGCAAAGTGGGAAAAAGCAGCTGATGGGCCTCCTCAGGGCACTGGGATTTGGGGGACCCCACACCCCCACCCTCAGCACTCACCGGGTGATGGATAAATATCTGTGATAACAAACCTATTGTCGTTTGCTTGCTTGCTTTTTTAATCACATGCCCTGACTGCCACAGATACCTATAACAGCATAAGCTAATATGATGATGAGATAGCAACAATCCTCTCTACTTTGGGGGTTTAGTGGGCATAAAGTGGTAAGGAAACTTCTGCTTTTATGCAACGTGATGGTTGGTGGTTTTATTTTGGCTTGCTCCCTTGCAGCAAGCATTGTCAACTGAGGAGGACAGAAAACAAAGACCAGACTTCAAGCAACCATTTGTGCGTGCTGCCTGTTTCCTGGCTGGGTAATGTTACAAGCAAGAAAGGTGTTCTTACCATGGCTCTGAATCGAGGATAATTCTTCCATTTCAGAGCAGTGGCTTGATAAATGATAGAGACAATAGGGCTTGGTCTACAGCTTCAGGTATGAATCTCCCAGGTAGCAGGGGCAAGCTGCCTAGTGGAAAACTTTTGCTTCTGAACCTTGTCCAGGTGGCCCTACTGTGTCGTGAGCTCTCTCTCTCTCTCTCTTCAACTTTGGGACACATAATTCAAGAAATATGCTCATTCTAGAGTTTGCCTGAAGAAGAGCTGCTAACCATTTTATGGTAAAGCAGATGCATGGAAGTTTCTGTAGAGCAGATTTCACTGGAGATGATTCACCGACTGCTGATGATGAGTAGGAGAGTTCCTCGATAACTTTACGAATGCATCTGATTTTCACAGTGAGCGCATGTTTTCATAAATGGAAACAAATAAAACAGTAGGCAAGGGCTGTCTCAAAAAGCTTGCCAAGTACATTAAACACACAAAAGTACATTCGCAGCAAAAGTTGGTTGAAAACAGCTGTTTTAAAGGATTTTTGGTGAATGCAGTTAACAGCATCATCGTTATAAGGCCTGAAGCAAACGTGTTACTGATTACACCCCATTAAGAAATTGGAATGTGTTCCCCCAAGGAAACACCACCGCACATGCTATTTGAAAGTAACAACCAGCTCCAAAACACGCAGCTAAGACTTTCTTATGGATTGTGCAGCCTATCTATAAAGATAAAACTCTCAGGAAAATGAGAGTACATCTTATCTTAAGCCATCAGAAGATTTTTAACAGTATTGTTTGCGTGGAGGTTTCCTTAGCGTCTTTTACCTTTCCCCCGAACCTTGCTGTCTCCTCCAGTCCTGCGCTGTGTGGAAGTTGTGCAGAAAAACAGAGACGAAGAAGTTTGGGGTTCGGTTTGCGACAGCATGCAAATCCAACTGTGCAGTCTGTTTGCATGGGAAACACGATGCAATTTTAGGTTAGCTCCTTCTAGAACGTGTGTGCCCTTGGAGCAGAGAGTGCTCTTTAGGGTGGGGCCGAAGGCTGTGGCCGGGTCTGTGGGATATGGAAAATTTAATAGGGACCATGGGATTTGTGCACGGAGAAATAATGTTCATGTGTCGAAAAGGCACTGTCAGAATGCCACGTAAGCAGGGCCTGCCGCTTGTCTGCAGCTCGCCTGTTACTGTTCACCTTGTGTCTGTCCACCATGGCCCCGAAGGGGCTCGACACTTTTCATAATGGCCCAGAAGCCTCCCAAGGGCCCTTGGGGGTTTGGTGGGAAGGAATTTAAGTCCAATACTTGGTAAGAAAAAAAGGGGGGCTTTTTCACCCTTTCTACACATCTGAAAGAAGGGTCAGATTTCTCCTCACGATGAAAGAGTCACTGCTGGGGACTAACCTCCTTTTACACGGCGGGGCCACACTGCGGGTCAAGTGAGGAAGGGCAGCCTCTCGTCTCCCACCGCCTGAAAGGGGTGGTGGGAAGTACCCCGACGCCTGTGGCAGTAGGGGTGTCCGATACACTCAGCAAAAATGATAGGATGATACACTAAGAATTTTGTTGTCATTGTTTCACTCATGTCAGGCCCATTCCAGTCCCGGCAATGGGACTTTGGATCAGTTCTATCAACTCTGTGAGGCCCTACATCCTTAGTTTTAGAAAGAGCTTATTTTTAGAAGACTTATTTTTATAATAAGTTTGAAGTAATAACCTTGTTTTTATAATAAGACCTACCATACGCAAGTTTTGTAAGCAGCACGCACTAGGCAGATAGATCGATCGATGGATCGATCGATTGATCCTTAAGGATTTAGGGACCATTTGAGATTTCAGATTGTGAGAGAAGCCTCATTGTTGATGGGGAGAAGGGCTCCTGGGAAAATCCTTCTCCTCCACACGTGTGGAACTTTGGAGACCACCAGGGTTAAGCTGAGGCAAAAGTAGACTTTTTCGGCTCGAGCATACCCCTGCCCAGAGTGAGCAGTGATCCTAATCTAAACACTCAGGATTCCCAAGCCCTCAGAGGAGGCTGCCAGAATGTGACCTAGGGATTCCTGAAAGCCTATTACATACTGGATTATAATATCTGTGAGCATTAGGGCATCATAATGCAGCTCCTTATGTGCAAACTCGCATTCACCTTCCTTTATTGCATGGCTGTCGGAGTGAGGAAGGCTCTCCCCTGGCACCGTCTTGGTGGGGGAGCTCTGAATTCCACCAAGGAATCGCTCCCAGAACCTGGCACTGGTGTGTGCACCTGAAGGAACTGTTTCTCATGGGGATACACTTTACAAAGCACCTTTTGTCCAAGTTAACAGTGAACGTGGGGGAAGCTAGTGGAAATGGTGATAAGTTTATTACACCAAAACTTTGATGTAACAGATAAATATATTATTGATAACACTGCGACCGTGACTCCTAGGAAATGTTTTTGATAACATGACACAAATATTAGTATTACCAACTATCAGTAGAAGTCATTTGCCACAAAGAAAATACAGTTGATTTTGAACAAAGGAAATGGTTGTAGGTTGTCAGCTGTGAGGCCGTGAGACTATGTAGTCTATCACCATTTCCTTTTTCAGTGAATTGTGAGTGAGGTAGATAATTTTAAGGAACCTGCATGTAAGTGCATTTTAAAAACTATTTGATCATTTATGGTAAAATTAATTTATCGCCTATTAAAAAAAGAAAAGGAGCCCAGTAAAATTGTACCCAGAGATTCTGGAGATGAGAATATTGATTAGGTATTTCAGACAGCCAAATGGAAGTAAGCTGGAGTTTGGTTCTTCCACATACGAAAATTTTACTGTTTTATTATTATACTATTAGTGTTATTTTAATAATCAAGATAACTCATTTTTTTCATGGCAAACAAGCTATTTTTTTATTTTATTGTAAAAATAGTTATTTTTTATAATACATAATCTCTCCCTTCATCCCTCATTCTTCCCTTTTCTTAATTCTTTTATCATTTACTAAACGTCTGCTATGTTCTAGGTACAATTTAAATGACAAGAGATACAAAGAGAAAGTAGATTGAGTCTTATTCTGACTCACATAACCATATAATTTCTTTTGTTCAAATTCTGGAGGTGATTGAAGTAATCATATACTCTGGATAACATTGTTCCTATGGGAAAAAGCATCCTCATAGCATTACTCTAAAAGAGGGGTTTCTCAAGTGGGTGCTTATATGCCAGGGGCTATAGAAGATGATCTATTGGGGTACAGAAAAATAGTCAGATTTGTTTCTATTATTTTACTATCATATTTTGTGTGTTTTTTTTTTTTTTTTGAGAGAGAGAGTTTGAGAGAGAGGTGAGGGGAGGGGCAGAGGGAAAGGGAGAGAGAGACTCTCAAGCAGGCTCCACACCCAGCGCCGAGCCCAACATGGGCTTGATCTCAAGACGCTGAGATCATGACCTGAGCTGAAATCAAGAGTCTGATGCTTAACTGACTGAGTCACCCAGGTGCCCCAACAATTTTTTTTGACAAGGTTTGTGATAAAAACCCTGTCTGAAGGCTACTGTTCCAGATTATACTCTTCATGAAAGCAGAGAGCCTCTCCATCTTGTTGGGCCTTTCACTGTGAGTGAAAGTGTCTGTCTCGTTTGGGCATTTAATAAATAGCAGAAGAATGAATAAGTGAATGAGTAAGCCAACAAATGGTTTCTGTCCTCTTTCTTCAGAGCTGCTGAATTAAAACCTGCCTGCCCTGGGTGCCTGGGTGGCTCAGTTGGTTAAGCGACTGCCTTCGGCTCAGGTCATGATCCTGGAGTCCCGGGATCGAGTCCCACATCAGGCTCCCTGCTCAGCAGGGAGTCTGCTTCTCCCTCTGACCCTCCTCCCTCTCATGCTCTCTGCCTCTCATTCTTTCTCTCGCAAATAAATAAAATCTTTAAAAAAAAATTAAAAAAAAAACCTGCCTGCCCTAATAAACTCATTAACATGTAGCAATGTTACATAGCATATTTTTTTTTTAAAGATTTTATTTATTTATTTGACAGAGAGAGACACAGCGAGAGAGGGAACACAAGCAGGGGGAGTGGGAGAGGGAGAAGCAGGCTTCCCGCAGAGCAGGGAGCCCGATGCGGGACTCGATCCCAGGACTCTGGGATCATGACCTGAGCTGAAGGCAGTCGCTTAACCAACTGAGCCACCCAGGCGCCCAGCATAGTTTTTTTTTTTAAAGACTCTTAGATGGAAATATAATCTTTCCCCTAGGTTTGAGTTTAATTGTGGGTCTACACAGCACCATACTTAGAGGGGAAATCTTGAGGAGGAAATAGAGACGTGATCCCGCTAACACACCTTATGGGCAACTGTGCATGCCGCTTATTGTTTGGTCTTAGAAACAATGAGCTGTGGAGCCAACACTTGAAGGAACCTGAAGAAGGTCATCATTTCCTTTCTAGACAGGATGATACAGACAAATGGGTTTGTACGCTACATTAAATGATCTCCACATGTTCCCCCAGAAACCTAGTTAAGTGCTGGAATTTGGGTGTACTTTCAAAGATAATGGTTATTTGACCAGGAAAAAAATATGAGAAGGATGAACTCCTTAGGCTTGTTGAATGAGCAGTGCTTAACACAGCCATTCTTTCTCCTCTCATTTGTTTTCAGTAGAGAGGAAGATACAGGTTTTGTGAATAAATGGAAGGCTTGGAGGGATGGCATATAGTCCAAAGGAAATAATATGCAAATAATAATAATAATAATAACTCCAGACCAGGCACCTCTGGTGACCAGTGTTCTGATGCAAATGTGTCCCTTTGACCATTTCTATATTTAGGTTTCAAAGAATTCTTGTTACAAATAAATAATGCATATGATTTTGTTCTGAGACAAGATGATCACAATGATAAAATGAGCTTACATCTATTGGGTATTGTACTTCAGAGTTCATGAAACATTTTTATACTGGTTGTTACATCTAACTTACAGCCAATCAGGCACACAAGCACAAATGTTTCTAATTTTATGGAGAAAACAGTGGAAATTTCAAGAAGTAAGTGACAGGACCAGGGCCTGGATCTTTCTAGGCCCAGAGATGTTTCCTTTACATCAGTACTCCTCTGACTGTAATGTGAATGCAGTTTCTCTGGGGAGCTTGTTAAAATTCAGATTCTGAGTCAACACTTCTGGGGTAGAGACTGAGATTCTGTATTTCTAACAAGTTCCTGGTTGATGTTGATGCTTTTATCCATAGATGATACTCTGAGTAGCAAGATTCTGCATCATAACTGGTTCCTATGTGATATGATTAAAGATGGTCTTGTTGAGCAGCTTGGTGTAGTATGTTTAGGATACTCAGAGCAAATGTTGTGAAAGTGGTTAGCATGCTTTTCAGCTGGGCTATCACAACAACCCAGACTCTGGTTAGCATCTCTTCCCTGCCCTTAGCTTCCCTCACTGCCATTGGTCCTTTCTGTCTAAAACACAACCTTATTATGCCATTGCCAACTTTAAAGGCCCACATGGTGCTCCATTTCCTATAGGATGGATTGCAGCTTCTGAGCATAGCAAGCATTAAGGCCTTCACTCTGTGCCTTACCCTGTTACCTCTATCTCCTATCACAGCCTATTCCATGGCCACACCCCTTTCCATCCTCATATCCTCTACCCCATCTACCCCAAATATCTTACACTTCCCAAATGTAATATGCTTGCTCTTTTGCTTCCATGGAATTTCATTTCTAAATCTATTCTAGTTCTTTACATAATCATTAGTTTATAAACTTCTCTCAGGTTGAGAAAAGTTTATAAACAGTTGTGTTTGTAAACTTCTTACAAGAGAGTGATGGGGGCTTAAACTATCTGTGTGTGTGTGTGAGAGAGAGAGAACGAGAGAGAGAGAGATACCTGGCACTGTTTCTTACATAATAAGCACACAATAAATATTTGTTGAATGGATACCCTAGATGCCTGATACAACCACAATCATGTTGGATTAATATGTGAGATTGGTAAATAGTTTCGAAACAAGTGAATTAATTAGGCTCAGACATTTACCTGGGTTTCACAACAAATTGTTCAATGTAATCATTTTAGGATTAAAGAAATGCATGAAAATTGCAGGCATTGCAGAGCGTTTATTTAGCTGGTCCTGACCAGTGAATGGCATGTTTAGAATAAGAGAGAAAGATGGCTCTAGCTCTAGATTGTGCCTTATTCTGTGGCATGTTCCAGAGATTTTTTTTTCCCCCTCTTCCTGCCAACTTTATTTCATTCAGAAGAGTTATAGTTTGGGTGACTTATGGCTGATAATGATAGCTGGCGCATTTGTCTTTCTCCCCTCTGCCTCTGTTCTATAATTTCTATCTGTGGGACTACTGTTCATTTCAAAGACATCTCTGTGGAAGAACTTTAAAGGGGTGGCACTTTCAAAAATCTTGACTAATTCATAACAACAATGACACACTAGTCTTTGGTTTTACAAACAAAATAGCAGAGCTTTTGCTTTTTGGCAAGCAACAGAAATGACAACCATCAAAAGGGTAAACTTGTTCTGTTAGAACATCAGTATTGTATTTTGGTGAAGAAAAGAAACAAAACAGCATCATCAGGCAACCTTATTGCTAATTATTGAGTAAGATTTACTTACTTACTCAGTAAAGATGTACTGAATAAGCAGGTGTTAACTAAATAGCATTATCTTTGATGATGTTATCATGGAACACAACTCTATGTGTGTACAGTTATATTTTCATACCCACAAATACATACCCATGTACATATACAACCATGTAAAATATCTTCAGTTTGTCAGAATGGAATTCTCTAGCCTTTCTGTTACTAGAAATCTAGAGGACTTTCTTTTACTTCCTTTTCTCTTCTTTCTGCTCTCCAAATTCCCCTTTCTGAGCTTCTCTCACCACCACCCACTTACGTACTTCCTCTCCTCCCCTCGTATGTATCACATATTTCCCACTCAACAAGTATTTAACAGGCAACCTCCTCTGGTCTTCTTGTGTGTGGAGGGAGGAGGGAGTAGAGAGTGGTATTGAAGAAATTTACCCAGCAAATTCCAGTGTTCCAGCCAAGGAATAAGACCCTTGATTCTAAATACAAGGCAAAGGCGTGACTCAAACCACGAGATAGATTGGGATTTGTGGTTGGGCCCCAGCCCTACTCTAGGTTGCTGAGGTCCTGATTATTATGGTGGTGGATGAGGTGTAGGGAAGCAGAGCTCCTGCTCAATTTGGAGGAAGTGTTTAGAAATCCAAATTGGAGACCAAGCTAGAAACACGCTTGGGTGAACTAAAACTAACCCTGAACTGATCACTTAATCTAATTTCATCTAAAGTACTATCAAATATTGGGAGTGAAGACTCTTCTTCTACCTTTTCATTCAGAACTCACTCAGCCTGCCCAAGACAGGGCATCAGCAGCTCCTCCTGAGAAGGGTTGGAAGTGGCCAGCACTGCAGCATAGTTCATGGTTGGAATGTGGTGTTTTCAAAATACTGAGTGTTTTTTAAGTGTCTTGACACCTCTGGAAAGAATCAGACAATTCCCAGTATTTGACTTGTCTTTCAAGGTCAAGTGAATGCTGAAGTGGTGGATTAAGGCAAGGGAGAGGGAGTTGGTCACTCATTAGGAGCCCTCATTGTGGCCTCTGGTTGGTGCTGGCTGAGACTGCTCTAAAGCAGCTCCATTTGGCCAACCAGCTTCACCTTTTGCTTGTTTTGTTATCTGTCATTCTAGCATATGGGTTATCAAACAAAGTAGAAGAGAATTAATATGAATAATCTTATAGCTGTATGGATGAACCTAAAAAAACTTCCCATTGAACCGTTGGAAACAACCCTTAGAAATAATGTTTCTGAGATTATACAAAAACTTTTATTTTCTATGTTGACAATTCTTAAAATAAATTTGGAAGCCTACTAAATTTTTACTGCATTAGTTTGGCATACCATAGTTTAAAATTTACATTCAAGGACTAAAAATAAATTGGACCCTGTTATAGGCACTTAGGATTGGATCCTGATTCATTGTACTGTACCTGTCCAATGTGCAGACTGACTACATCACCAGAGATTTTGGCAAAATGAAGACTTGCTTCAGGATGAGCACAAAATTCGGATGATAGCTGAGGGAATATCAGGAGGTTAAGGCTAATGTAGTCCTTTATTTATTTTTTATTTTTTAATTTTTTAAAGATTATTTTTTTATTTATTTGACAGAGAGAGAGAGAGAGAGCACAAGCAGGGGGAGCGGCAGGCAGAGGGAGAGGGAGAAGCAGGCTCCCCGCTGAGCAGAGAGCCCCATGTGAGGCTCGATCCCAGGACCCCGAGATCATGATCTGAGCCGAAGGCAGACACTTAACTGGCTGAGCCACCCAGGCACATTAATGTAGTCCTTTAAAAAAAGCAAGAAATAATGGAGCATTTGTGTACATACTGGTACAGACCTTGATGAAAAATATAAATATGATGCACAAATGAGATCCCTATACATTGTGTTTGTAAAAGTGTGTTTTTCTCAAATGTTTTTTGAGAGTTTACTTTGCTCCAGGAACTGTGCTTGGTGCTGTGTTTGTAAGTGTAGCATGTATGATGCTTCTCCACAAAGAGAAACTTGAGTTGGTCTATTCAGAAACACTTTGAGCCAGGAG
Source organism: Leptonychotes weddellii (assembly GCF_054177405.1). Lineage (NCBI taxonomy): Eukaryota > Metazoa > Chordata > Mammalia > Carnivora > Phocidae > Leptonychotes > Leptonychotes weddellii. The sequence goes on along the minus strand of NC_138369.1, from coordinate 106,328,392 downwards.
AATAATTAAGATTTCTTCAGGGTTAGAAAAGGAGACTCTGAGACTGACATGATTAATGGAATGGATTTGAATTTTGCTGAAGCAGATGGTACAGGGGCATCTCTTTGGGAGAAACCCTGGTTGGAGGTGAAGAAGAATGTTTTGTGGTGCGACTTCCGTTGCTACAGTCTTATTTAGTAGTTGGAGCAGAGTTCACGTCTGGGAGCCCTCTGAGAATTAGCCATTGTAGAGAATGGTGAACCAAGAGGAAACAGAAGTAATATATATTGAAAGGCTTAATCTGATCTCTTGCCTGTCTTCAAAGGAAGCTTCATTTGTAAAGGACATGCATGATTGTGAAGAAAGGACCCCCATTAGGCAATGCAAGAATAATGAAAGACTCTATGTCCAAAGCCTTTGGTGCAGGGGGGTTGAGGGACTTGCTCTGTGCCCAGTTGGGAGACTGATGGAGCGGGACTAAAATTCACCTCTCGGATCCTCTGCTCAGTAGAGCACAATTCCTTTCTTTTGCTATAAATTAAGATTTATCTGACAAGAAGCTTCCACATGGAAACAGAAGAGTGAGAACCTGGCAGAGCAGGGTTCATGCTCATTCAATTTTGTTGGCTTCTTCTCTTGTATCCACGTCTTTGTTTTGGGGGAGGAGTTATGTTTGAATCATCTGTTTGCTTATAGAGTCAAGGACAAAGTGAACTAGCCTTGAAGCTTCTAAGATGAAGAGGAGAGAGACACCACTGAGGCAGAGAGATGCACATACCTGTTTCCTGTATTACTCAATGGTGTTTGGAATTGTCCTCAATGACCTAAAAGAGAGGAGGAAGTCTCGTGGAGAAAAGGGAATCTGGACTCCTGGAAAAATATGTGGTGTCAGTGTGTGTATGTGAGTGTGTGTGTGTGTTTAACATAAATTGGCTTATACTCTAGGTATGCAGTTTGTGTCTTTCACTTAATATGTTGGTTACATATATATATGTATATGTACACCCCAATATATTATTGTTAATAGCAAATGCTGTATGTATAGTGCTCACTCTGTGACATATATTTTCCAAGCACTTTAGATACTACAAATTATTTAATATGGACTTAGCACGTTCTTTTAAATCACAATTAGGGTTTGGTGATTTCCTAGTTGTTAGATATTTATTTATCCAACTTTTTTTGTTGTTGCTATGAACAATGTATCAAATCTCCCTATGAATGCTTTCTTGGATATGTGTGAGCAGTTGCAAAAGAATGAAAAGATCTAGTACACATCATCTGATAACAGTGGTTGCCTCTGAGGAGGGGGAGGGGATATGAACTCAGTTGTGCTTAGAGGGGCTTTAGCCTTACATATAATGCTCTGTAAGACTTTCTAAGAAAAATGCATTCATTGTATTCCTAGTATAATTACAATTCATTTTTAGAAATAAATATGGGGTTAGAAGTTTTTAGGCACATAACCTAATCAGTCTGATCGGTTTTCCCCCTCACTTTTAAAATACCACCTGCCATAAAATCCTGGATGTGTGGTCATAGAAGACAAATGCAATGTGTTCAGTGTTACTGGGTTTGTAAAATGCTTCATACACTCAAGTCACTTTGATTCTAACATATCTGGATGTTAGCAGTAAAAGTATCAGAGAATCCACAGGTAATAAATACACCAGTGAGTGTTTTCTAGTTTTGACAAAGATGTCGTCTACACTGAAAAAAAAAAAAGAATTTAAGTTGCCTTAGGAGATAATCAATTCAATATGATAATTAACATATAGTTTTGAAGTTTCATAATCACCGTGTGTAAATATCAGCGTTCTTATTGTATTACAAGTGTACTAATTAGAGTTAGGTATACTTTTAAAAATTCGTGTTGTGCATTGTGAACATTTTAATCTGTACCTCACTCTGAATATATAGTTTCTGGAGCCTTAGTTCTGTACAGCTGTTATAACCGTTTAACCACCCTGTATGTGTGAGCATGTGGACACACACCATCACAAGCGAGCAGTAAAAATGGAAAAGAAAAAAGAAGAGGGTGACTGATTTCACAAAGAGTGTTTTTTAAGTTGGTGTTTGTACTTTGCTGGAAAACTGAGATATTTACTAGGATATCAATGTTCCAGCACAGAGAATGACCTTGGGATGTTATCAAGCCCTCCTGCTCACAAGATATAGCATAATTTAAATACTGTAGGCAGGAGACCTTCCAAAAACAGGCCCAGTGACGACAGTTGGATAACCATTGCAGTCCTGAGTAAATCTCAGTGGTGAAAATTTCTTTGAACATCTACCGTTGTAAAGATAGAACATGTCTAGTCGCTCTATTCTGTTCAAGAATGCCCCTTCCTATAGCCACCTGCTGTGAGGTCAGATCAGATGGTACCAGTTAGGTTTGACTTCCCGGTTTTTGTTTTTGTTTTTTTTTTTAAATCCTTACCTTACTATCACTACTCTGGGACATCCACACCATTTTGACAGGTCCTACAATGAGCATTTCTCTGTGTAAGGTTGTGCTCTGAATACCCCAGAGGGTGTTTGTGGGCACACCCACACACACTTCAACTTTTTCAGGTTGAAGGAAGGATTTCAGTGTGAACGCTCTCTGTAACTTGGCTACTTAGCCTCAGTATTGCCCTACCTGTTTTCTGAAAGTTTTTCTCCCTAAATAGGATTGGGCCAAAGCAAGAATAAACGTTTTTTATGGTTTGAACATGCCACTCCCTATTATGCACTTTTATGGAGTCATCACCTTTTATTTTAGCACATATTGTATATCTATGCTCACTTTGAAGTCCATTATGAACTCTGGAATCTGAGCTGTCCAATAGAACTTTCTGCAGTGAGGAGAATGTTTTATAATCTGGGCTGTGCTATAGCACTTCAGTAACCGCTGGTCCTAGTAGCAGTCGGGCACTTGAATGAATGTGACTAGTGCAAGCGAAGAACGGAATTTTTAATTTTACTTTGATGTTCAATTGAAATAATCCGATGTGGCTAGTGACTACCGGATTTGACAGTGCAGCTGTAGATCACATCACATTCATTGAAATCTAAGAAAATCTTCAACATTTATATTATAGTCTTTGCATGTTAAAATCTATCCCTTTGGCTCCATTTAGCATTATTTAATTTAATTAATTAAGCCACTTCATTAATGTATATAATTTGCCTGCTTCGAATCCAGGGTTTATTTGTACTCTGGGGTTTCTTTTGCCCCAGATTTTTGTTTTTTCCCTGCTCAACCGACCACCATGCTACCTTCAGCTAGTAGATATTTTTGAAAACTTACATTTGGAAAGTGGTGTAATGCTGTGAAGCAGAAAAACATGTTTAGGTCATGAAGTGTGTTATAAAAGTTTAGAGAATGGCTTTCTTAGATTTCTAGTTCTCACAATCAAAATTACTTGGATTTAAACAGATAACATTTATTGAATATGTATCTCTCATCTCCCCCTTCTTGAGAATCAGACAGATTTTTTTAAATTAGCACTAATCCTCACTTGTCTTTGCAGACCTTTGGAGCGGTGTGACATTCTTCCCTGCCTGTCGAGTTTTGGGAACTGGCTGGCTTAGTGGCCTCCACACAGCCATGATTTAGCACTCTGTGACAAAGCCCGTCTTCCTCCTGGGGCTTCCAAGGACTAAGTTGCCAGTAAGCAGGAACTTCCTGCTGCCCGTTTGGGGCTCTTGAATGATTAGGATGAGCAATGATTCTCCAGAAGTGGGTAGAATGTTGAAACAGTAAACACGCGGATTGCATGCTGTATCCACCCATTCTTCACACATGCCGCCTGAGATAACAGTCCTATAGAGAAACCGCAGCATTCTCAAGCTGTGCGCACAGGGTCCTTCTCTTTACTTAGAGGCCAACCAGGATGCACAGAAAACATAACTGATAACGCCTAGATAATTATTGACTAGTTTTAGTATTAATGGTGGGAGCTGTATTCATTTTCTCTTCCTGGTTATGTTTCATTGATGTAGTTTGCTTATTTCTGTGTAGAAGCATGATGATTTTCACTCTCTGGGATGAGAACTTCAGCGCCGGAGGCAAAGGTAATTTGGTCGAGCGCACCTACGTCTGTGGTTTTAACGTTTTGAAACATTCTCTTGTAAATCTATCTCTGATTTTGAATGTGCATGTGGGGGCAGATGTACAGCATCATCTGGTATATTTTGTAAACCTTCCCTTTTTGACAGATGTTCTGAGTTGTAAAGATGCCTTCTTTGTGGCAAAGGGATGAGGTGGAAAATGTATTTAATATCTAGATGTTCACCTAAAACACCACGTGGGCAGCTGAAGCACAACTAACTCAACCTTGGGGTTTTTTTTTGGAAGCAATTTTTCTCTTCTGCCGCTGGCTACCCCTTTTTTTTCATATTCCTGCATCTCAGGCTAGATGTTTCAAGCAGAAGTTAATGGGGTAAGATGTCTTTCTTTGTCCAGTGGCTCTCCTCTGCCCCTGGCTCCTGCTCTTCCCCCAGCCCTGTCTGCCTCCCCTCCTTCCTGCCCTCGCCAGATGTGAGGAAGGGCGAGTTGACCTCCCGCACCTGGTGCCCACCCTATGACCCTTTTCTCTCTATTGGGAAAGTGTGAGGGATGGAGTGTGGGGAATTACATTGCCAGACACAGAGGAGTTGCTCAAAAGTGAATGCTGAAGTAAAGACGTAGCCACTGACTTTCCAAGGTCATGAGGAGCCAGCCAGGTGTGTGAATGATTTTCTTTCCCCTTTTTTTGACACTTTCACTGTGAAGTCACCAGCCACCTCCAGCTTCTGTGATGGTCTCCTCAGTATCCAGAGATAATTTAAAAAAGAGAGTAAGACCTTATCAGAATGTTTTAGGGATTATCTTGATACATGATACTTTATCTCCTTTTACTGTTATGTTTCTTTAATAATATATAATGATAATTTCTTTCTCTATAGCCAGATCTCTTCTCCCCCTATTTCTCTCATCTCAAAATATTCTGGGGCAGTGGAAAGAAAGCCAGAAGGAGTTCCTGTCACTAACTAGCTGTGTGCTACATGGAAAGGGCTATGCTAGGTCGTCACTAAGGTTTTCTGTAGCTCCAGAAGTCTGTGACTCTATTCCTTCCAGAGCGTATGTCTCACCCCCAGCTCCTATCTCAGTCTCTTCTTGTCTTTGCCTGTCATGAATCATTTCAGACTTCCAGCAGTCCCGGGGGCCTACTCTGGGGACTAAGGCACTTTCACAAGCCTCAGGGGGGGCTCCCTTTGTGTTTAGCAATGTGAACTCATACTGCCAAAGGGTTAATCTTCCAAAACTAAGTGCAGATTGGGTAAACTCAGAGAAGATCAATGGTTGTACCCTGCCACGAGTGGGGGTGTTCAATCATGCAGGTTTCCAGCCAGATTTTTAGAAATCTGCATCACAGAAGTCACCTGGGCGTCACACCCTGAGGAACTCTGGGTTAATGTGTGGTGAACAGAAACATAAAGTTTATGCCTATAGGGCAGTTTTCATTGGCATGGGCTTCAGCACAAAAAAAATGGCCTTGGTACTGTTAATTTTTTTATGGGCAGTTGCACGATAGCTGGTCTTGGAATGTTAGCAGCACTGTTGCCGAACTAAAAATGTTACCCTGAGACATTTTAAAAGAGCACTAAATAATCTGGTTTTAAAATACAGGCATTAAAAAATGATAAACTTGGAAAGTCTTTTTTTGGTTGTTGTTGCTCTAACGTGGGAGTGTTAAAGCTGCTTTTTCCTCCCTGAGTTCTCAATAAGCAATTGTAGGGCTTGGTAAGTCAGTGATGACTTGACTACTTTGACGTTGGGATGTTTATGCTTTAACAAAAGGATGCCTAATGATGAGACTCTGTCCCCTTAAAAAGGATAATTTGGCTTCACCCTGCGAAGATGTGGCTGTGCTTGGGACTGGGGCTGTACACCCTCTGGGTGCTGTGCCAGGGACAGTCCTTTGATATGGAGGGAGTGGCTCCCAAGGAAGGTGGGAGTCATTACCACCCCTGGACTACACTGGTGTGATGCGTGCTCTGGAAGCAAATTGCAGCCAGGGGCACTTGGGGATAGCTGTCCCGTGGGATTGACTCCCATTGGAGAAATGACACCAGTCCCTACCACTGTCTACATGGAGAGGGTGCTTAGGCCAGGGAGGATGGTACCTCACACTTGAATGTGGCCAAGAAGGACTCAACTTCTTGGCATCACTTTTAAAACATAGAAACAGTATAGAGGCGCCTGGGTGGCTCAGTCGGTTAAGCGTCTGCCTTCAGCTCAGGTCATGATCCCGACATCCTGGGATCGAGTCGCGCATCGGGCTCCTGGCTCAGTGGGGAGTCTGCTTCTCCCTCTCCCTCTGCTGCTCTCCCTGCTCATGCTCTCTCTCACTGTCACTCTCTGTCTCTCTCAAATAAATAAATGAAATCTTTAAAAAAACCCAGAACATAGAAACAGTATTACAAAAAATTTAAAAATCGAAAACAGTTTCACTCTCTCAAGTTTTGCTTGGCTCCGCCTAATTAACTTTCTTGTAGTTTCAACATTTTCTCACTTAACATTTTACCATAAATGTGGCCTATATTTCTGCATTAGCTTTATGATTGCTATTATAATTGTAAATATTAGTGTATTTATGTACAGTAATTTATTTTTCCTCCTATTATTAGTTTCTTCCGTGGTTTATAATTTTATGCTATGAAATGTAACACCACAACAAATAAACTAATGAATACAGCTTTTCCTTGTTGATATGTATTTAAGGAAAATTTCTGATGATGGAATTATAAAGAGAAAGAGTGTAAACACACTAATGATTTTATACATATTAAAAAATTTCTTTTCTTGCTTTCCATAAGAGTTCTAACAATTTTCAAAGCCTCTAGTGTATGAGTGTACTTACTTATACTGAGTTTAACATTTAAAAATTGATTTTAATATATAAATTAAAAAATTATAATTAGATACATAAATCATATAAATTGAATACATGTATATGTACAGATAGAACATGGAACCTTGAAATTTCTCTGTGATGTGCTTCAATAATCTGTGAAGGTGAGCAATTTGTTCATGTACTTAGAATTTGTTTTTCCCTTGTTTGAATATCTACTTCTGTCTTCTTTCTATTGTAATTTTTATAAACTTGACTTAGCAAGCTAGCTAGATGCCAGATGTTTGATACAGTTCGTCTTTTAAAGCTTTACCATTTATTATCCAGATTCTGATATCAGGCATGAGGCTAGAACATTGTCCCTTTCTGATAGGGGGTTAGTGAATTTGTAACCACTTTGTATTGTCCATTTTTATTGGGTGTACTTGAATGTGCACAGCAAAATGACTGCTTTTTAAATGACTGTTAGGTAAATGCACACAACACCTATGCTTTGAAACAAGAATAAAAAAATATATAATATATATCTAAATATATATAAATAAATATATATATAAATAATATATAGATATTCATTTATTTATTATTTTATATATAGTCATTCATATATACACACACCCCTGTATATATATGTGTATATATATGTGCAAAATTTTGACAGAAATATTTCTGAATCCCTTAATGGCAAGCTGTGCCATAATGAAAACCTACTCTCTTTTTAAAGTCCAGGTAAACCTGAAGCAACCAAAGGTTTCATGTAACTGAAAAGAATCAGGATACTTAGCTTTAGGTGTGAGAGAGATCTTAAATAAGTTGAAAACCTACTCGAGATATACTTGGATGCCAAAGGCAAGTGATACCTTCATTTTCCTGGCATTAGGTGAGGGTAGATTAAGAATTCCTATTACGGAGAGCATGATTAGGATTTTTATTGAGCAGGATGCCAAAAAATTAGGAAACGTTCTAATTTGGAAGGAGATTAACAGGAACCCAGTTGTGTTTTCTGCCACAGTAAAGCTGGAAAACATGGTCATCATTTTTATTTTCCAGTCACACCATGACTGTGTTTTGAGTTCATTATAACTAAGTTCAGTGCAGTCTAACTAGAGCGTTTTGTGCATATAATATTCAGTATTTGTTTGCAAAGAAGTTCTTTAATAGGTGACTTCTATTATAATGAATCAATCCACAGATACATGTATTTCTTAAAGATGGATATAAAGATACAGGATAGGGGCACCTGGGTGGCTCAGTTGGTTGAGCAGCCTCCGACTCCTGATTGCAGCCCAGGTCATGATCTGGGAGTCATGAGATGGAGCCCCATGTGGGGCTCTGCCTTCAGTGGGGAGTCGGCTTGAGATTCTCTCCCTCTCCCTCTCACTTTATACTCCCATTCGCGCATGGACACACATGCTCTCTCTCTCTTAAGAAAAAAATACAGGATAGAGAAATAAGCAATCTTTTTCAAAGAGAAACTTAGTCTGGTGATTCCAACCCTCATTGAATCATTAACTTAACATCCTGCCCTGGGTAGATAGAGCATTCAACAAACTCTCCATGCCTGAGTGTATTAATATCGAAAAGGAGAGCAGCAAAATCATGACAGCCTGACCACCGAGGAATTGCATTAGTACACAAAAGTAAACACAGGAAAGGTGGACTTTGTGTGCACTGGGAGTCACACCACTCACAGATGCCAAGTATTATTAATACTTGGATATGATAAGGTGCTTATTGCCTTTATTCCTTAAAGAACTCCTTGACAATTCAGCACCTTGGTCTAACAATTCCAGACCTGAATTGCTGCTGCTTACTAATTAAATCCACTTAGTAATTAGAAAGAACTTGTGTGTCTCCCCCTTTCCCCTCCCTGCCTGAAATTCTTAAACAAGCATTGGGTGTGTGGTAAATGGCGCGTTCTAATAAATGTTTTGTAAAGGCCAATTATTCAGTCAATACTGAATCGTGTGATAGGAAATACGGCTGCTTAGCTACAGGGAAGATGTCTACATGCTATTGGCATCTGTTGGGTAGGTGATGTTCTTAAACCACCTGGCCTTCTTCCAAACTTTGATTATTCATAAATCTGTTGAGTCTGGTACGTTGCACTATTAGCATTTAATCTTTTATTGAAGCAAACTCAGGAGACTGAAATCTATTTGCTCTAGCAAGCTTGTTCACTGATAAATGTACGATTTAAAATTTTCCTTTTGTGAATTCCTCAGGGCAAGAAAAACACAGCTGGGCATAGCACAGATCATATTTATCTTTTCATTAACTAAAGTACAAGAAGATAGTGGCATTGGAGGCTTATAAGGAGGGATTGCTAAAGAACAGTCCTCCTCCTGTTTGCACACCCACTTGAGAAAAGCTTTCCAAACAAGTATTTGAGATACTTGTGAGAAAAGCTAGTTGAATTGTCAAAGGAAGACCAAGTGAATGCATATGAAGTGGTTGGATTTCAGATAACATTTTCCCCCTGAGTGTTCAGATTGGTTAAATATTAGAGGAGGGAGATAATGACACTGTTTGTTGCCATAAACTTAGACATACATCTTTTTTCACAAGGTTGGTATGAAAGGCATATCAAAGATTTTCCATCCCAGTTGATTGAGTTTCAGTGTGGTAAAGGGCATTGTAGGTACAGAAAGATTGCTTGGATATTAAGTGCCAGACAGGAACATGGAAACTTTGTATAGACTTTATGATAGAGAGAATTTTTTGTTTTGAGAATAACACAATAAACTGATTGGCTTTCATGGGGGGGGGTTAAATATATATTTTTAAAAAATTTTCTCCATTATTCTTTCTGCTAGAGGGAAGATTATGAAAATTTTTGTGAGGTTTTGGGATACTTCTTTGCAATATGCACTAAACCAGGCCATTAGGTACAATCTTCCAGAATGAAATAAGTGACTTCTGGCTTATATATGTTAATAATAAATTCTCCACTTGGGAGAGTAAGATGAAATTATGGAGCCTCCCCTCACCCCCACCTTTTTCTGCATCCCTGGATCATGAGAGCCGAGATTGCTTGTGCTTCTGTAGTTCCTCCAAACCCTGGCAAAAGGGCATGTACACAGTAGGTGACTAATAACCACAGACTGATTTGTGGACCCCTGTTGAACTGCTGGGCTCTGTAAAGATGGGCTATGCTGTAGATCCGTTCTTCTGTCACCTTCTGTCACTCAAAAGGAATAGGAAGAACAGAAAAGGGAAAAGGGAGGCTCCTTTCCAGCCAAGTGCGGCAGAGCTCCAACCCCCTTGAGCTCAACTGTGACCAGGGTTACCCGCCATAGGCTAATGGTCCATTGTATGAATCAGACAAACATGACCTGGGCTGGGGTTAACCTCTTCCCTGTTGCCCATCCTCCAAGCCCCAGAGATCCCTTTCCTACGTGGAACCAGAGGCAGGCAAGGACAGCTTTTCCCTGCGTCTATTTACCAGTCCTATTTAGATCTTCTGAGAGTTAGGCCGAAACATTTTCTGTTAGTGGTGGCATTTATTAAAACATTAGCTTACTTTAATTAAAACTTGTTTAAATGGTCATCTGCTGGTTTATGGATTCTAAGGTTTATAATTACTTGTCCTTATTTTTCTTTTGTTTTAAAATTCACCAACACAATATCAAGTGTTTTTATATATATATATATATATATATATATATATATATATATATATATATATATACATGGGCATTTGAAATGATATTAGAAAAGTAGAGATGAGCAGTTGAAAAGGACAACTAGTGAAATGAAAGACATTTCCTTAAGATCATCCAGCCCAACTCACTTAGTTTATGGAGAAGATAACTGAGGTCAAGAGATAGGAAGAGAGCTTCTCAAAGGCCACAGGGTTCATGGAAAGGCAAGGACTATAAAACAAGCCTCAAGCCAATACTTTTTGAACTTCCTTGTTTTATCTGAATGAGTAACAGAGACTTCCAAAACCAGAGGCTTAAAATTTAAAAGAAATATGAAGGCTGGAAACCAACTATTGCAGCTCTATGATGTCGTCAGGAACCCTGTATCCTAGCTTCGTGCTGTATGTACTGTTATTAGGTGTGATCTCCATCCTCATGTTCTCAGGATGGTTGCAAAGTGCCAGCCATCCTGTGCATATTCTAAGCAAGGTAAAGGTCAAGAACAAGAAAGAGTGGTGTATGCCAGTAAGTCAGCTCCCTCTGAAGGGCTTTTCGAGAAACCCCCAGCCGGTGATAATTGCCTATATCTAATTGACCAGAACCAGCTGCAAGGCAAGCTGGGAAATATAGTCCTTTTTTTCTCTTCCTGCATTCTCCCTTCCTGCCTTTCTCTTTCTCTCATTCTCTCTCTCCCCCACCTTCTCTTTATCTCCCTATAATGCACTGAATGAAATTGGACTTATTCTTAGTAAGATAAAAAATAATTGATATTGGTAGGCAACTTCTTGTCCTTGCACCCTGCATTTCTTATTAAGTAATTCCTTTAGGGTTTGGAAGTATAAGATTTTACAACATGTTTTCTTCTGCTAGCATTTCCTCAAATTGCCTGTATGAGAAGACCAAAACATAGCATGGGACCAGAAATTCAAGTTGCTTTATGTGAGTGAAACAATGGGAGGAGAACTTAGGAACTGTCATCTCTGATCTGCGCTTTGGCTTCCCATGTTCAGTGAAACACTGTTCCATTGTTTCTGTTGGCTTGAAAGTCAGCCTGGCAATGAATACCATGCTCACTTCACCTAGGCATGCTTCATAGCTAGCTAGTGAAAGCTGTTTAAATATTTGGAAGTAAATAGCAAATAGTTTGTTTAGTTCACCCTGCATGTTTAATGGGTACACAATTTTCCAAAGCCTGAAATTACCAACCGTAGTAGGTAATTTAGGACCATGACTAACAATGACAGAATCTCCCAGGTCCTGCTGAGGGAAAGGAAGCATACTCACACATAACTTTACTAGCAGATACATCTGTGGGCAACACGGAAGAGGATTTATTTGCCCATATCTCATTGGTTATGAGATTTATGGTGCTGTCTGGCTATGAGTTTGTCTGTAACTAAAGTTAGTTTCCTTTGTTGAGTTAATTTCTTTTATTCATGTTGATTTAAGTGTAAGATAATTATTTAGAATAAGAAATTTGCCAAAGTGAAAGCCCTCCTCAGTGTCACACTGGCAGCCATGTTACCTCATAACTAACACATTCTATGTATACTGTTTGTTCTGGGCAGGATACAGATTAGAGACCTCTGGAGACATCAAGGAGATTTCAAGAAGCAATAATGTGGGAAGACTCCCACACCTTAAAATCCATTAATGTCACCATGTCCCCTAAGTGAAGAATGGCTTTACAGCTCAGTGCTACTGACTCCTTAGCCCCTGACTACTGTAGTACCATAGGTCCTAGGGAAAGGGAAGAATTGTGGAGAATTAGAATCTGATATTTTACCTGGTATGCAGGGGAAAATGTATCAATGATGAGGATAGAACCCATCCTCTCCCATTAGACCTCTTCTAAAGCATTTGACCTGATATGCATTCACTTACCATTTTATTCTCCTACTGGTGTTTCATTGCACTCAGGACTGGCCAAGGGCCTTTGGGTTCCCAGCTCTCTGATGTCACACATCCCTTCACTCCAGATCTCTTTTTGAGCAGAACCTAATGACAAGGCTTGTCACCCTGAATCTTCAAGTGATGACTGCTCTGTCAAGTCCTAAACCTTCACTCGCCATTTTGAAAATTGGATCTTTAGAAGTTGGCAACATTAATATTAGTATTCATAATATATTAGAGCTTCTTAAGTGTACTTTACCAGATAATTGTTGCCCATTTTTGCCGTTGGGCAGGAATCTTGTGAATATACTGATTTTCAAATAACAGAGTTTCTTTGGAGCCCATCTCTGTCTGCACACATGGCATGTACGGCTGTCTGGATTCCATCATGCCTGCCTGCCATATCTTATCAGTGCAGAGCCCTGTGAAGAGGATCCTATATATTAGCCACAACATGACCTGTGTGGCCAGGAGCAGCCCTAGCAATTATCCCACCGGTGGTGCAGTGATTTAGAATGAACACCTCAAGGATGCCATTATTTACCATATATCATAGCCCAAGATAAGGTTAATAAAATCTTCCCCCCAAATTGGTGTTGTTTTATATATCAAGAATATTGGCAACCAAGCTTTTTCTGACTTCTTTTTGTTTTGCTGCTGCTTAAGTGGATCCTGATTGGTAGAGATCCTGACAATTCTAACTCTTGACTAATGTGACTACTCAGAGCAACAGTTAGCCCTGAGCACAGTCCCCAGCCAGGCTCCTGGCAGGAGTCCATGGGAATAATCGCCTTCCCTTGGCAGCTGCCTGAGCAGCAGTCTGTGGAAAGGACTGCTGTGGGTTGGCAGGATGAGAGCAGGTCTGTAGAGCACATTAGGTTTAAATACTTACTGTTTACGTAGACAGCTTCAAAAACTTGTGTAAAACACATAAAGCAAACCTGTAATAGTAGGTGATGATTTGGATTTTGTATTTGAAGCAAAGATACATCTCACGGTAAAAGGGGAGGAGATGATGATTCTCTGAGTCTGCTTTCTTAAGGGTCTTGGATTAGATAGCTTCTAAGACCCTTTCCCTTCTAACATTCTGTGGTTCCATATCACTAGATAGTCTCAGAAATGTAATCATATTTGTACCTGATACTTAGCTATTTTTTAGCTATTGTTTTTTAATTTTAGCTTTATTATTTCCATAAAGCACTCGAGGCAGCTTACAACAAAAATACAGGTATAAAGAGGAAAAAAAACAACAACAAAGACAGCCAGCATGAGGTAAAAGGAGGAGAAGGAGATGGGAGAGAGCAGTATATTTAAATCTGAAGAGAACTATAAGAAACTATAGACTCTGTCTGAGCTTCCCAGTAGCCCTGGGAAAAAAAAGCAACAGCACCAATTTATGGAAGAGAAAAGGACACATGTTTATTTTTCCTTATTGCATGTTATATTCATGTTTTTCCCAGAGATTTGGAAATTAAGTATATTAGAGCACTTTGCATACCCTACTTAGATTTCAGATTTTAATTCCATAGCTATTAATCCTTCACCTAGAATACCTGACATCTGAATCTATCCTGTGTGGAAGTGATCATGCTCCTATTTAATCTATTAATTAATACCATAGTTAAATTTCCTATCTCAACATTTATTTTATTGTCCTGGGGGAATAGTTGTTTTTTTACACATGGAATAAAAATCAATTTTCATTTTTTATCCTTCTACTAACATGTTGCAAAATTTAACATATTAAAAAGAAGCAAAAATAATTTTATTTAATAATAAGCTTTCATTGGGAGTGTAGGATTTGGACCCATATCCCCCCATTTCTCCAATTCCTTCATGCTAAAACAGGGGGAAGACATTTTATGCAAGCAAATGGGTTGTTGTTTTTAGCTATTATAAATAATCTTTATTAATCTTTGATAGTGTAACTTCTAGTTAAGACTGCAAACTCAGAATTTTATTTAATATTTCAGTGGTGAAATTAATTGGGATCTAGAATTAACATATCTCCATTCTTTCAACCATCTTATTCATGAGTCAAAGAAAATTTAAAAACAGACTGTGCGTGCCGCGTGCATGTGCACACGTGTCTGAGAAGAAAGTGCTCTGTATATTTTCTAAAGAGAGATTTATACGTAGGAGCTCCTGCTCTGTCAGTTTTCAGTGGCAGGACTTACATGCCTTTTATCTCAAGAAAAAGTAAAAAATAGCTAATGTAAATCCAGTTTATTGTTTAAGGGAAATTTATGGGCTTTCTTGTTTTGGGTCAGGAGAAAAGACAGGACAAAGTATTGGGGAAAGAGGCAACTGAACTGGAGCAAAGGAGTGATTGTCCTCAATCCCGCCCCTGGCCCATGGAGAGGTGGTAGCAACCTGAGGCACCCATAATGTCACTCCTTGTCTCCCATATAAAAGGTGTACCTCTTTGGGGCAAAAACAAAATAAATTCATTTTTTTCTGTCACTGTATTAGTCACAATAATTAATGTCAGTTCTCTCAACAGATAAATTCCTTAATCTCGGGCGCCTGGGTAGCTCAGATGGTTAAGCGTCTGCCTTCGGCTCAGGTCATGGTCCCAGGGTCCTGGGATCGAGTACCACATCGGGCTCCCGGCTCAGCGGGGCGCCTGCTTCTCCCTCTGACCCTCTCCCCTCTCATGCTGTTTCTCTCTCGCTCGCTCTCTAAAAAATAAATAAAATCTTTAAAAAAAAAAAATTCCTTAGTCTCATGGCTTACCACAACAATAGTACAGTTTTGTTCAAACTTTGTTTTGTGCTGACTGGGGGGGCGGGAGGAGAGCAGTTCCAGAAATGGGCTTGAGGCCCCTGGTTTTCTTGTGCATGCTCCCATTGCAACACAAGGTTTCTAAAGTCATGCTGGGAGAGGAAGAGAGAGATGAAAAAGAATCACTGACTGTAAA
The DNA here is from genome assembly GCF_054177405.1 of Leptonychotes weddellii. NCBI lineage: Eukaryota > Metazoa > Chordata > Mammalia > Carnivora > Phocidae > Leptonychotes > Leptonychotes weddellii. The sequence goes on along the minus strand of NC_138369.1, from coordinate 106,313,075 downwards.
GTGCCCAGACAGAAGTCACCATCATCTTGGTTTATATCCCATTAGTCACATGGCCCTGGCTCAGGGCAAGCAGAGCTGCGAAGTGAGGGGATTAAATACAGGAATTAATATGGGATGAGAAAATTGTTTTCCTTGATATCTGAGAAACATCTTGTGCAACAAAATTGCTTTGCATGGTATGTCACAGAGGGCTTCCTGGAGGAAGCATTTGACTAGGAGTTTGGGTCAAAAGGGTACTTCAGTCACAAAGGCCTATTGTCCCGTTGTGACAAATAGCAAAATATGTGCTATGCTATGAAATAAAGGTATATTGTTATTACTAAAATGCCTTTGGTCAGCAGCATTCTTTGGCCAGGAGTGGCAAAGACTTATTATTTTTAAAATTTAGACTGTTGTTATTAGTGGTTAGAATGGAAGCTCCTAGAGAGCAGCGTGTTTTTCATCTGATCTGTTCATTGACTTACCCAAGCACCTAGATCAGGGCCACAAATATTTGATGAGCAAATAACTTGCAAAGGACTCAACCAGTGTGCTTGTTTCCTTTTCCCTGTAAAACCAGAGGTAATAGGTTCTATTAAGATTGTCTTTACAGTCAAAGATGGAGTGTGGAGCTAGTATTTAGAAAGTAATTGTGTCCTTCTGTGCTGCTTTTTTTGTGAAGATAAAACCAGAAAGGTGGGCACTGCCCAGTAAGTGGTTAGAACCACAGACACTGCACCACTGATATATCTTCTTTTTTAAGTTTCTTAACTTGTAACCTGTGTTTAGGAGAAAGCCGACTGCGGCTCAGCTACACAGAACTTTCAATATTTTACATCAATAATTTGACATGGCGCACAATTAGTCAATAAACACAGCACTCCATGCATATCAAATCTGTTACTGAATAAGAGCCAAGGTAAAATAATTTCGATCTAAATTTAAATATCTTAGATGTTAATAAAGCATTTTTTTTTTGTCTTCAAGAATATCTCTTTGTCTCTTACAATAAAGTTATATTTCTTTAACTTTTATTTGGGAGCTAATATTTCAGACAGAGGCTGTTCATGTTTACACTGTTTGTAAAGGAACAACTTGAAAGGAAAATTTATTAGGCGACTAGGATCCCAAAGGGAATGAACAAACTACTTAGGGAAAAAGTAGTCTGTGATCATGGAATGTTATCATTGTTTCTTTATCACATCTTTGGAGTCATTAGAACTAGTCGCCTATCTATACACTGAATTCTGACACACAGTACGTGCCATCTTTTCACTAACGATTTGTTAAGCATCTGTCCTAAGTATGACTAAGTAGTTTAAAATATTTGGTAACAATACTCGTTAACAAGTAATAATTAAACCTGCTTCCTCTGCCTGCAAGGAAATTTAAGAATAACTTTTTATCTTATCTTGTTTCTCTCAGCTACCTTGTATTAACCAACAAATAGAAAAATCTAGATTTTGTTTCAACATATATTATCGTTCTTGACAAGTGCAGAAACCGAAAAGGGGGAAAAACAAGCTCAGTGTATAGCTATTTTAGCAGACTTTGATCATGTTGGAATATGGGCAGTGAATAGAGACTGATAAACTTATATAGTTCTTTGCCATGAAGGCTACTTTAGCGTGAAGCCAAAAAATGAGAGGGGTAGGCTTACTTTTCGCAGATTTAACCAAGAACAATGACACCATTTGCAACCACAGTGCAGAGCCAAAAAAAATCATTGCCAGCATGCCAGTGTATACTCCCTAGAGAATAAGTGGAAAATGAGAAACGCCTGTCAGAGATTAAGTTCTATTTCTAATGGAGGCACAGAGCAGACTGATGTCTTTTTAATGAAAATGAATGTATCACAACAGATGAGTTTTATTTGTGAGTTTCAATGTGAGTTCTTTAGAACTCCGTCACTAGAGATATTCTTTTTAAAAGCAAATTTCAGAATGCGATAAGTAAGTTTGGCGAGTTGAGGAACCAATCTAGATGAAACATTTAGTGGACCAAGTGTCAGGGAATCTAATGTTATCTAAAAATAAAGGGGCACAAATGTATTAAATACCAACTAATAAAAAATTAAAATTAGAGATTAATGAACATTTCCTCATTTTATACTTGCTCAGTTATAACTGGTAACATATAAAGAGTTGCCTTGTGTCAGTCACTACACTAAGCACTTTAGATGCATGAACTCATTAAACTCTCATAAGAACCCATTTGACAGGGGGAAACATTGAGGCGCAAAGAGATTTAATAACTTGACCAAGGTCACACAACTAGTGAGCTGTGAAGTTGAGATTTGAACCCACAGAGTCAGGCTCCAGAGGTTGTGCACTTAACCCAATACATTGCTCTGTTTTTAGTGAACATATTCCTTGTTGAATACTGTTAGTCCATATGCCCTGGACTCAAGGAGGCCCTTCTTTGAAAAGTAGAAGATATTTTGAGGGAATGAAAAGAAAAAAAAACTGACCACAACAGAACCCAAAATCCTAAACATAGCATTAAATGATGTTCATAGGACTGATCTTGAAGGGAGTTATATTGGGTAACATAAGATTTGAGCCACTACCTTAAAACATGTGGGAAAAAGAAATTGAACCATGGAGAAAAGTGGTAGTTATTAGGACAGCCTGAATTGTTTCTCTAAGAGAAAGCAGCCAGGAGTTAAGAAAACAAAATCAGAAAAGTGTAGGACACTTTTCCCTCTTGTCTTGGCTTCTGTCTTGGCTCCCTTGACCCCATAGTGTTGCCTGTTAAATATGACACGGCCCATTAGGGCAGACCTTGATAGAGGATGGGGTTGGCCATAGTAGCTCAGTACTTCAACTGGGAGAGTTCTCTCTACCCCCGGGAGAGTAGAAACCGCCTGAGATTCGGGATCCCAAGCCCCAGACAGTGCATTGTCAGTGTTCCATGTGTGGTCTCAGGCTTATCTATAAAATTGGAGTGCTAAAATAACCACTTTGTGGGGTTCATTTTAAAAATTAAATGAGATTAAACATGGGAATACAGTGTGAAGACACTTTTAAGTGAATATAGACAGTAGTTAATATTATTAAACTTAAGTGAGTTTTGGAATTATTTAGGGCAGTGGAGGTGCTTAAAGTCTTTGTGACGAAATTGTCATTTAGTGGCTTTGCTGGCACAGACATATTGATCACTCCCCATTTACAGGTAATTGGTATGGGTGTTCTCAGAGTGGCTAGACATGATTCCTGAGGTAAGTATCATCTGAAAGGTGAGCAAGCAGAACCTGACCAGAACAACAACAATAAAAACAACAAACATTTAAACAAAGAAAGAAACAAAAATACTCAAAGCAACAACAAACTCAAAAGCACAAAGTTCAGAGAAGGGAGCCAAAAAAGGATTCGGTGAAGGGGTTGGAGCAGGTGATGTTAATCCATGGTTTAATATGGCAATTGACTCAGCAGAATTTAGGAGACCCGCAATGGAGAAACCAATGGATTTGTCTTTTTTTTTAACGAGCCATTAAAAATAACCTGTGACTTGGGCAAGTTGCCCCACTTTCCTGGGCTTCAGTTTCAAAACTGAAAAAAAAAGTGTGATTATAATAAACTCTGAAGTCCCTTCTAGCTCTACACCCTGGTTTTTAAGATGTTTCTATGACGTGTTTTATCATGAGTTTTCTGAAATCTACTTTTTCCTTTTAATGCGTTACCACAGCTTACACATGGTAGGAGCCTTCTTGTGAGATAAGCTAGGAAGGTAAGTGTGTATCAAAATACAGTAGGTAGGGAGCTCCCCTCTAATTGCTAGATGAGATGCTGCCTAATTCATGAATTGTTTAACAAAGCCAATTAGGTCTTCAAAGAAAAATACAATAGACAGGGTGTATCTCTAAAGAAGTAGAAGCAATTATCTACACAATTCAGGCAGCTTCTCCACAGCTCGCTGGTTTTACTTGATTGAGAAAAGACCCAAAATATTATGTGATAGAAGGGAAAAAAGGGAAGAGAGAAGCGAGTAAATGTAATTATCCAAGGTCTTTCTCTGGGGAAGTAGTCATTTCACCCTTCTTGGCTGAGTTGCCATGTCCCTCAAAACGGAAGAATTAGAATAAAAAAAATTGTGCAAAAATTAGTCTATACAGAGTTTTGGGATTTTCTTCAATGAGGCCTTGAATAAAAACCTGAAGATTAAATAGCTTCCTAGCCCCAGTCAAATGTTACATAGAATCGACTATTACACCAACATAAATATAGAGTGGTAACAGGAGATTGATCAACTTTGGTAGAGAATTTCAGCTTTGATGCCAGAAATTCAAAATTATCCTGGCAGAGGAGAAGGATATACTTAATGTTTTCTGGAAGAAACATGCAAATTACCTCATTCTTAAACATTCCCTAGAGACCATTATTATTTTTTTATTCCATTCCCAAGTATTACTCACAAAGTGGAAAGGGATGACCAATTTCTTAAAATGCTTTTGACACTCTTTGGTGTTTATAATGTATACTGTAGCCTTAGCTGAAGGGCAGGTACATTTACACCAGCTATTTATATTTCTCTGGCTTTGCTCCTTTCTTTCTTTCTTTCTTTCTTTCTTTTTTTTTCTTTCTTTCTTTTTTTTCTTCCTTCCTTCCTTATACCATTTTAATTAAATTAGTTTTAACCAACTATAAGATTTTTAAAAAATTCTCATTTTTGGATCACTTATGAGTCATTCTTTTTACATCTGTTATCATTGTGGTTGACTCCACAGCCTCCCGTGAAGCTGTCTCTGTTTGCTCAGCTCCAGCTCTTGCTACCCTAGGACTTATTTTAGAACAGTCAGCATCTTGGCCCCTGAGAAGTTAGGAGATGGCTCTATGCTAGCTCTGCTAGGACTGGGACCCTTGGCAAATCACAGTTCTTGGCCTCAGTTTCCACATCTGTAAACTCACTGAGATGAGGGTATGAGAAGCAAAGAGCAGGGAGTCTAGACACTCTTTCCATCTTTCCTGTCCTATGGTTCAGAACTATCCTTTCTGAACCTCCTGCTGATGACTGAGCATATCTGCTGGGTACAGCTTAAAACACTTTGATATCGACATCCAGTATCTCCTTCTGTGGAAACATGTCATCCCCTAGACTAGCTCCATCTTCTGCCAACTTGAAATCTGTGCTATTGAATCTGCTTATTTTTCCCTTATATTCTCTCAGTAAAAGTCATGGCCTTCAGGACACTTAATCCTTGAAATGACTGTTAGAAATAATTGATCAAAGAGTAAAATCACATCTTGGTGCTGGAATGTATATGCCACGGGATTATTTTTATTTCAGGATAACTTATATATAACCTTGAATTTTAAGTTCAGTAGAACAGGCAGTGTATTTGTTTAGAGGGCAGGACCATTAAAGTCAACTATTTTTTTTTTCTTGTTTGAATTGGATAAAATTGTAATATATCCTTTACGTCACAGTAGCACCCTAGTGGTTATCATATTGCATTAGTTACATGAGTTTTCAGGGAACATTATACAGTCTACACTGCCTCCAGTAAATACACCAGTCATGCTTATGGTTACATAGCCAGGGCCAGGAAATTTAGGATGACATTCCCTGCAGGTTAGTAATTCTACCCATTATTTATATTGGTTTGATTTGAAACTAGATGAGGCTAAGTATTTTTGAAGAATTTTCTGACAGAATTCTAGAAAAACTAGGGAATGAATATTTAAAATGGGTTAAATATCTTTGGATCTTTTTTTTTTTTTTTGAGATCACATAAATTTTGTCATAAAGTCAAATCGTTGAGAAAGTCAGGAGAAGGCTTATTCTGAACATAAGATACAAACGCATCTCACCTATAAATTGACACCACTTATAAATAAAAATCTATCCTGGGTATAAACTTCTGGCCTGCTCCAGAAAAACAAAATTATCCCAGTTCTTAAAGAAATGGAGAAAAGTTTAGTAATGAGACTGTGACAGAGTTACTGAAGCAGATGTGGAAATTGTGGAACATCATCTTGGCAGATGAAGTAGCCTCACCAGCTGGATGTCTTCTGAAAGTGGGAATTTATCATGTTGAAGCCACAATACAGAAGTCAGTACTTGAAAATGGTTGTCATAACAGCACAAGATTTTGATGCAAACACTAGATGATTGTAATGAACTTGACCAATAAAGTCTGTGCTGCCATAATGAATTAAGACCAGATTATTTTGAGCTTCTAAAACAGCTTCTTACTTCCAAGGAGACCAAGCTTATATAGCTTATATATCTCAGGAGCAAACAGAAAAGTAAAGAGGCTGATCAATGAGACTTCTTCTGAGCTACACCATTGTGTTTAGTTCAATAATCTAATAATCTAATCCCTAGTATCTGGGAGAGGCAATACAAGCGTAGAGAAAAGTTTGTTTTTGCCTGGTATGTGACCAGGAAGGACTGCACTGCATTTTAATTTTAGAAAGTGTGATACTACTCCGTTCACAAGATTGGTGTGTTAAGTGAGATGCTGTAGTTTTGTGTCCTTGGCAATTTCTTTTCTCTTCCAATGTATGCCGTTTGCTGCTCTGTCAGTTATGAAAACCATCATAAGTAATGTGAAGAGATAGTAGCTGTGTGATTATGAGTAAGTTATCTAAACCTGAAAGAACTGGATTATCAGGGAAGTCAAATGGGTTTCAACTCTCAGGTATCCCTTCTGTTGGTAGATCTCTGATCCTTTGGAATATTTCAGAAGCTGTGGTCTGGCTCCATGGCTTGCTAGCAGCAAGGCCAGCCATGCCTTGTTAGGGGGGAAGGACACTCACGGGTTCTGGTTTTGCCACTGCTGGACTAGATGAACTCCCAAGACTCCATCTGGATCTATCATTCTGCCCTCCTGAACCACAGTTGGTTCTTCTGTGTCCACTTCCGGTGGTTTTCCTTGCCCTACAACATTCTAAATCTTCTGGAACTTTTCCATTTTTTTTTCTCATTTTCCTTGTGATAACCCAGTAGACATCGCCTTCCTTTTTCATACTTTATGGGAGGTGTTATCTGAAAATAATATTGTCATGTTTGTGGAGAACAGAACGTGTTGAAAACATCAATTATTTAACATGAAAGCTCAGGAAAGTGTTGTTCACTGTGTTTTCTTAATATAAAAAATAAAATGAAATATGCAAAAAACATTTTGTTCCTGAGAGAATAGGTTATTAAGGTGGTGAAGCCACTAGGATGTAAGCGTCAAGTGGGCAAGAACTTTTGTCCTGAAGAGTGCTTGGAACCAAGTAGGTGCTCACTAGCATTTGTTAAATGAATAAATTAGTATCTGCTGAATCAGGTAGAAGAGACTCTTAGAACATCTCTTGGCTTGAGAATCTCAGACAGTGGGGGTAGAATAAAAACTAAAAGTCAGTTCCTAGGTTTAGAGATCAAGTCCATGGATGACACATTCCTGGAAAGGTTATTTGGGTAATGCTAGATGACCTCCTACACTATAGATCTCAGCCTTTATTTTGCTTCCCAACACTATCTTCCAGTTGGTTACAGATGTTCACTCCGAGATATTCACCTTCCCCTCCCCAAAACAGTATGCTTAAGTTGTACCCTAATGGCCATGGGAACTCAGAAGTGAAAATTTTAATTGATAAAAAAAGTCATCACATGATCATTATGATGAATAGCTTATACAAATGGTTTTGACAAGAAATTGTTAAATATTTTATAGAAATTATAATATCATTATTCTTTGGATCATCACAATATGACTTACCACTATTCAATTAAACTTAATCTAATAAGAACGTAATGAGTACCTACCATGAACCTAGCTGTGTTAAATATGGTTGGGGACAAAGAAGTATAAAATGTGATTAGGGTAGGTTGTTTGATTACTCCTTTGTTAGGGTTCCTTTTCTATATGCGTTTATGTTGACTTTATATGTTCGCATTAAGGTGTGTTAAGAATTATCCCTGCTTTTCCTTTGATCCAGGAAAAAATGTTCTACAAATATGTAAATTAAGAAAATAATATGAAATATATATATCTATGTGTTCCATAAGCAATAACATTTTCTTAAATAATATATAATTACATGTCTTCTTACAGTGAAAATCTGTAACTTTAAGGTCCTGATAATTAACATATTTTATACTGATGTGTGTTCTAAACAATTTTTAGAAAATGAAATCTTATAATTCAAGAAGAAAAGAAGCAACAGTGAACTTTCCTTAAGTTGACCAATGACCAAGAAGAAAAGAAGCAACAATGAACTTTCCTTAAGCTGACCAATGAGAAGGGCAAGAAACATCGTTTCTTGCCCTTCTCATTGGTCAGCTTAAGGAAAGTTCATTATTTTAAATTCAAATTCTATCAGTCACTGTCTAGATGTAGACAGATTCACAAAGGTGCACACACACATGCATGTGCACACACACACACATATATTTTAAATTGTGGGCACTTTTGTGAAGTTGCAATTTCCAACCTTTTGGCATTTGATTAGCATATTGTGCTCATGTTCATATTCATTTATGCTTGGCAGAATGCAACTTCCTATTTTGAGGGGGAGAGAAATACTAAAAACCCCTAGTTATAAAAAAAAAAAGCTAAAAAACCCTCTAGTTTTAAGAAAGACAAGGCTTTTGAATGTCAAATGGCTCTTACAGAAAAATATTTAATAAGTATAAAAAAAATAAACATATGGATTAAATTTCACTGAAAATGCACATGGGCTTAAAAATTAAGGGAGAAAGTACTTGGCAAAATATGGTTTTGGTTTTGCCAAATCCAATGTTTGAGAATAGATTAAGACATTGAACAAACCCAAACCATACCTGGTGTTAGCCATCTGCTAGCCTGCTGTCTACAAAAACCTTTTGATGAGGACTGGCTTTCTAAAACTGTTAATGACACCTGAATTTGCCATGTGGTGTCTTCTATCTTCTAGTGCCTCTGTAGGCCAGCTACCTTGATGGTATAAATTTATAGGCCTAAACTTTGTTAACAGATTTGTTGTGATGATACATCTAAGGGTGGGCTTTTAATAAGGAAGAAATTAGTTTGAGACATGATTGTATTACTAATTCAATGGGTGTTACATTTAAGTATACAAATTAAATAAATAAATAAATACTTATTTTTAAAAATATACATTACAATGATAAATATTATCCTTGTTTTATATAAAATTTAAATATTTGAATGTTACTATATTGAAATATTTTGCTATATTATAGTACAGATTTATTTCTATTAATATGCACTTTTGCATATCCCCAAAATCTCTACTTTCGGATCAACCAAAACACCTTTTCTGTTTTTCTCTTCTGATGCCTAGCATTTAGATCATTTATTATGGTTATCTACATGCATTGCTTCTCTCCCCTCTCAAACGAAAATTCATCTTGTGAATAATTTCTGTATGATGTGTATTCTTATGTGTCAAAGATATCTAGGCTACTATATTTAAGTTAATAGCTTTAGATGAAAGTTGTTACATGCATGGATAAATATTTTACAAAATATTTTAATAGATAGCCTTTAAAAATGAACTATTTTACCATCTTGTCTGGACCTATCTCTTTTATATTTCTTATATGTTTATAAATAGTATAATTTTATATTTGACTAACATTGCCCTATACCCACTTATGATCATGAACAGGTTTATGTGAATTTCCAAAATCATGATCTCAGTAAAAGAAATGTGTGTCAAAAACTATACAAGAGGCATACAATAAATGATATACACCGTTTGGGTTGTCTTTCCCCTCCCCCAGTCTGTTTCTTCAAGGACAATGTAGCAGTAAGTTCATAATCTGAGTAATTAGACCTCCCCTGAAACACATACATGCTCCCACAGTCAACAGGACTTTTAATAAGTGAGGACCACTTCACTTTGCAAGCAGTAGTATGATATGCCTACATTTTAATTATACACATATTCAAGAGTTCCAAGTCTCTCTGTAGTGCTGTCCACATTTCATGTTGGAGACACTTGGCCAAGACTCAATTCATATGTCCGACAGGGTTACATATGATGTGGCTCCTCTCCCACTGGGTTACACAGGATATGAGCTGGATCCTGGCGGCTTCTGAAACAAGAATGAGAGAAGCTCTTGTGGAGTGAATTTAAAGAGAGAAAAAACCTCTCTCTGGCATTGAAGTCATTGGAAGTTTGGCATGTCTAACTGGGAGTAGACCTTGGCTCACAGAACTGAGAGATAGCTAAACAAAGATTTGTTCAATTTGATAAACTCCCTGGCTAAGACTGCCTTGCCAACTTTCTTTCTAAAGCAACTTTTCACAGCTGAATTATAAAACCTTGAAAATCAAGGGTTTGTAATGGAAATGCTGACAGATGCAACTAACATGAAATTGTACCAACCAAGCATTGCTATCATATTTTATAACTGTCTGAGAAGCTTATAGAATGGAATGGTATATTTGCTTCATGGGATACATTTCCTTTGCTAAAAAGTGCCAAATGGCCTCATGGTAGACTCCTTCACACTTAGAGCTGTCTTGATAGAATATATATATATTTCTAGATAGAATATATATATATATTATGAAGAGAAGTGTCGAAACTACCAACATCCTATGAAGCTTGAAAGTAACCGTTGTCTCATCCTATATTCTGGTTTTAAATTTGATAAAGAAAGCTCAGATCCTGCCATTGGTGCCTAAGTATTTCTTACATATTCTTGGAAAGCTGGTTAAACTTTTTAACAGTTTTGTGAAAACATATATTCATAGAGATGAATCTTCTTTGTAACTTTTAAGCAAATAGAAAAATGTACTCTAAAATAAAAATATCCATGGTGGGCCAGTAAGTGAAAGAAAATTTCAATGCAAAGTGTTACCATGAGCTTAAAGGTGGTATACTCTGGACAGAGATATGGGTACTAACTTCCTCTGATACATCCTTTTGAATTCTTATTGCTTTCTACTTAGTTTATCATATTTCATGCATACTCAAATTAGAGTTCACAAAAAATCATTGGTTAAGGACCACAGGAATAGTTAGGAAATAATTACGGAAATAATAAGCTACAGTGTTATTTACCCCTCTATAATAGCTGAGAGTTGACACTTGGATTTCTGAGACAATGAAGAAGGTTTAAATATAGTTTAAATTCTAGAAAAATCTAATGGATAGAATTTACTCTAAGAGTCATGAGTGAGAAATGATTGCTCTGGAGGCAAAAGAAGGCCTGGTTGGTCAAATATTTGCCTTTTATATAAAGGCTTCACTTGGTCTGTGGGTTCCTTAGCAGAAAGGAGAAGTTACAGTTAACAAATTAATGAAAACCGAGTGATGCCTTTGAAGAATTCTTAAGTGAACCTTAACCAATGCCTTGGGCTACATGTTCAATGTGCACAAAAAAATTAAGGTGAACTGGCCGCTGCTACTAAGAGTCAATTGACAGAATGCATGGGTCATTAATTTTGTGTCCTTTGTTTTGTCAGTGTGTTTTTGTGAGGCCTGGTAAAGAAAGTAAAACCACTGAAGCTGAAAATTGTCTGCTCTGTAGCTCATTTCCCCTCCCAGCATGCACTGACCCAAGGGAGTGGGCTTCAGGTCAGCCGCCCCCATTTCCCTTCGAAACACTCCTGGCTCCTGCAAGTTTGATAACAGATCCATTGGGTTGGTGGAGTGGTTAATTCTTTGCAAGTTTGTGCTTAATCATATGCAGAACGTAAGTACCAATAAAAATAAGATGTCTGCTCACACCATTTTATTATATTTTAAAAATAAACTCTGAAACAGCCTCTGTAGCCTTGCTTCCGTTCAATTACAGAAGGGGAGAGAGTGAAACTTAAATTGGTTGGTTCACCTTAATTCCCTTGTTTCATTACCAATAATCCTGAGGGCCACCTTCTGGCTTTTTGTGCCATGAATGAGCGATATAAAATGCCCATAATGCTGGGGTGGCATCCTAAGGCCCTGGTTGGCTTTAAACTTATGTTCTAAGTCACTGGGCCCAAAATGTTATTGCTTATCAACAATTCCATAAATCCGTATCAATGCAATCCAGACTCTTTCACATTTTATTACCACATAACTTATTTAAAAACAGATTTTTTAGAATCAAAGTTTTTAGAAGCTGGTTGCCATATCAGGCCAGATTTTCAAATCTCAGCAACATTTTTACAGCCCTTAAGGTAGAAAAGGCACACATTGGCCTGAATTAGAGTGAACATACCTCTGCCTTGGGCAGGTGTCATAGAAGTTTTGCAGATCTTAATTAAAGAATATTTGTAGGTTTTGTTGATTGAATTGCTCATGGTAGTCCAGACATCATAGAATTGTGTGTTGTTATGTCCTTTTCTTTGAATATTTACATCTGTGTGCTTACTCATCAGTAGTCGAGTTGGTGGCACCACATGTCAGGTGTAGGGTTGATTTTGATCCAGTCAGAAACGGTTCTGTTATGGTAGTTTCTCTTTCAATTTTCCTAGGCACTTAGATTTCATTCATTTGATTTGGTAGCCATTTGGGTGTTCGGTTGTTTATTCCTTCACTCCTTCACTCATTCATTCAGCAATTATGCCAGGTGCATGGTAGGTGTTAGGTAGACAGGATAAGTTAGATGGTCCCTAGCCTAAGAAATCTTAGTTTTGTGCGCTTTCAGACATGTAAACATACATTGTAGAATTTGCTGGGAGGTAGGGCATTTGGGCGACAGGAGGAGCATATGGCCCTCCCTATGGATGAGCCAATGGATGGGGTGATAAACGTACTTGTATTAGTTTGTTAGGGCTACCATCACAATACCACAGGCTGGGTGGCTTAAACAACAGAAAGAAGAGCCAACTGGAGAGATACCAAAGAGACATGACACACAAGGGTATTCCCAGAACAATGCCTAGAAATGCATCCTGGAATATGTTACACCAAGTGTACAAACTTTATTCCAAGACCAAGAATTTATGCAGTTCAAATTGAGAGGTAGATATAGCAGCTTTCTATTTTATTACGTAATTGCATGTCTGCTATATGCAAATCACTGAGCTAGGCTTTGCTACATACAGGAGGATGCAGGAAGTAGCCAAAGCAAATCATTTAGGGATCACCAATCTTCTGAATTAGCACATCTTCATCAGAAGTTCCTAATTCTGGCTACATGTGATAATTACCCCTGTGGATTCAGAGTAATTTGTTTGGGACAATTTTCACAGATAATTCCTAAGGTGATTTTAATAATGTTATATGACTTAAAACTTGTTAAAAGTTCTGAATACACACACAATAAAAATTATGGCTAGCGTACTATTTTTATGCATACCAGGTACTGTATTAAGCTCTTACACATATTATTTTATTAAAGCTTTACAATGATTCTATGTCTGAAGTATCATTATAAGAATTCCCATTTTATGGAAGGAATTGAGCAGCTCCTCCGTAGGGCAACTGGCAAAATTGATAGTTGATGTCATATGGACCCAAGTTCCAGTTTAATTGAACTCCATCACTTTTTTCACAAAGTGTTTTAGAGAAAAGTACGTTTTGTATAGTCACAGTCTTAGTGTCCAAAGATTCAGTTTAAATGTATATCGGTAGGTTTTATTTACTTTTTTAAATGTCTTGGTGTCCGGAGTACCATAGAATATCCACCACATTTCAGCCCACATTTTAGGGGTCATGGGCTAATAAGCACATAGTAAGTATTTCATCCATGTTTATTGTCTAAATTGCTATAATTTTTAGAAATCGTTTTAAGGAATAAATTTAAAACACGTCCCACTGTTACATTAAGGTATCTGTTAACTCCTGAATACAAGAATTGGGTAGAGACTTTTTTTTTTTTTTTTCCTACACGGGAATCTTTTTAAATGGTAGGCTATCGGGCGCCTGGGTGGCTCAGTTGGTTAAGCGACTGCCTTCGGCTCAGGTCATGATCCTGGAGTCCCTGGATCGAGTCCCGCATCGGGCGCCCTGCTCGGCGGGGAGTCTGCTTCTCCCTCTGACCCTCCCCCCTCTCATGTGTTCTCTCTCATTCTCTTTCTCTCAAATAAATAAATAAAAATAAAAAAAAAATCTTAAATGGCAGGCTATCACCTGAGAAATGGGTATGTGTTTCCTAATAATATGCATAGGTCCTGCAGCTAGCCCACTCATAAACAAAGAACTGGCCCTGTGTCTTTCATAGAATGAGACTGCTCAATGCAAAGAACAGAAATAAGAAGCAAACACATTGGAGGAGAGGTAAACACATGAAAAGTGTATATGCCCTGTTTCAGTTAATAGCTAGGATTATTTACTTAACTTTTATAGGGATATGATAGGATTTAACAACGTCAAAGAGTGATAGGCTGGCATGCTATATCTTAGGAAAGTGACCCTGTGACAGCTGTGGCTTGGGACATACCCATCGATGGGGCCTCTTGTCTTCCAGTTGGGCATCATCTGCAGGATGGATGTGCAAACACAGGCTTCCAGCCTGAGATTGCCAGCCTCCTGACCCCCCAGTTTTGTATTTATGTAGCTTACAATGTGTTTTTCTAGAGGTTGGAATAACTTGTTCATTAGCCTTCATGATTTATCAGAGCAAAAGCTGTTTTGTTGATCTGATGGTGCTTTTAGAGAAATCCTTCTTTTTTGTTGTTGTTGTTAGTTAGGCTCAGAACTTTCCTTTATGGTATGGATTACCTTTGGAAAATATCATATTTTAATTGCATTGTTGCTTATTATCTATTAATCAGGCTCAGGGTCAGTATCTAAGAATTCCCATTAATTCTAAAGAGCAATGCTCACTTTTATTTCAGGAAAAAAAAAGTCTTGGCAGACAAGTGGGGAAGTACCAGATGGAGAAGGCTGCGCCACATGGATTATAAGTTTTTCCCCTCTCTTCTTATTGATGTCTTAAGTTGAACATGTTCCATCTGTCCACTCTCAATAATGAATAGCGACTTTTTTATTGTAAAGGTAACAAATTCCATATAGGATAAATTAATTCAAGCATATAATGAAATGTACAAGACTCAATGCTCTGTACTGTGTAGATATTGAGGATTATGTGGGGAAGTGTGGAAATCCAATACAATTTCTAAAGCAAAGCATACTCCTACTTGGGGAAGGCATTTAAAAAATTCTCTTCCTTGGGCGCCTGGGTGGCTCAGTTGGTTAAGCGACTGCCTTCGGCTCAGGTCATGATCCTGGAGTCCCTGGATCGAGTCCCGCATCGGGCTCCCTGCTCGGCAGGGAGTCTGCTTCTCCCTTTGACCCTCCCCCCTCTCATGTGCTCTCTCTCATTCTCTCTCTCTCAAATAAATAAATAAAATCTTTAAAAAAAAAAAAATTCTCTTCCAAAACCTCAATTTTGTTCTCCTCTGGGGATTAAAGATCTGAGTGATGGGTTGTAGGAATTGTCTGAATCTGATTTGTCTTTGAAATTATTAATTTTATGAGAATGATCATTTCAAACTGATTAATTTCCTATCACCCACAGTAAATTATCTTCTTATCACACTAGTAAATAATTGAAGATCATTAAACCACCTTTCTTATGTGTTGACTACTGTCTAAATCCAGCTTGTCAAATGCAATATGTAGATAATGTTTTAAAATTTCTTCCTTCATAGCTCTGGTCTTTTTGAGGCTAACTCCTCTGGCTTGAGTCTTTTCTTCTATCTTGTGGCAAGGATGGTGGTTTTTCTACATTCAAACCCTAGTGTGGCTATTCTGTTGCTTTTTACATGTTTCATTATTGATGCTGTTATTGATAATCCTATGCTTTATAATAATAGCAACAGATACTATTTAGGTTTTGCAAATTTTAATTAGTTTTGGTGGGACTAAATCTTTATTCTGTCTCTTGTTAAATGGGTGTCCCAAACACTTCCAATGGAAAACCAATAAAGGAGTCATAAGATCCTTTAATTGTTGAAGCAGGATTAAAATTTAAGCAGCTGTTTGGCCTGGTTACTACATATATTTTTAAAGCCTTGTTGTGTGTGTGTGTGTGTGTGTGTGTATGTGTACATCAATTATTTATGGCAATATGCTTTGAAATGCTAACTTCTTAAATAGCTCAAGACCCTTGCTTTTAATTTTTGATGTGACAATCTTTTCTTTCTTTCTGTGTGTGTGTGTGTGTTTGTGTTTTCTGGTCCCCCTTAAATCTGGAATTGGAAGTTACTCTTTTTTTTTTTTTTTTTTGCTTACAGATAATTGAAACCGACTAAACTTGTTAAAGTCAAAACCAACAACGCCATGCTTTATTACATGCTCCCGTGTTTGGTCACAGACTTTAGTAGATCCTGCAAATGGCACAATTTATGCAGTGGCATGTCAGAAACTTAATGCTGTGATTTTCCTCTTCCTAATGGAGAATTAAGAATCTAAAGGGCCTGAGCCGTTCACATGGACTGAATCCCCACGGCTTGGGTGCAGAGGTCTCGCAAAAATTTAGTAAGTGAGAAGGAGAACAAAGATTCTTAGTTGGAGGGGGAAAAACATTGGATCGCCTGTGGCTGAGAAGCTGAGGGGGACAGGTAGGCACAGTGGGGTGCAGGATAATGAGGCACATGGCAAATGTGATGTACAGATGTTAAGCCAACTGTAGCTCCGGCTCCCAAAGTTGTGCATGCCACAGCACCATGCCTTGGGGCTATGTCTACACCAGAACATTTGGAGCAGTAAACGACAGCAACATTAGGTTCAAATTAATCTATTACTCCAGAGCTGTGAAATGTTGGTTGCTTGTTTCAGAATTACATTGCCTGTGGGTGAAATGTTTTAGGTAGATTTTAATGCAAGCTCATGGCTTGCTGAGGAGATTAAGAGGAGAAAGGGATATTAGAACAGTTAGGAGAGTTGTGGAGGGGCACATTTCTGGTTAAAGTATATGAAAAAGTATTACATATTTCACGGGCAGGTCTGGTCTCCTGTTGGCCACCTGCTGGGACTGAAATATCCCACATCATAATGAAGGCAGGTTTGCAGAAGCCTTGTAAATACTTGAGCCCTGCAATTGAAGAAGGCAGACAAAGGCAGCTTTGGGGTCTCCTGGAGACTTTTGAGGGTTAGACCTGTCAGGCGGGTGCTCCAAATGAATTTGGTAATTTATTATTCTGCACTTGTTAAGTGGCACATGTAAAACTTTGCATTTAGGTTTTTACCCTTATGAGTTTTAAGTAAACTTCTCAGTAACAGGTAGCCTTGTGACTTTTCAGAGTATGTTACAAAGTGATCTTGTCCTCCTCCCTCTGCCCTTGTTCCTTCACTGATATTGGCAGGTCCGTTCTCTCCCACCTGTGTGGGACTCAAACCCTCTATTTTTCCAGTGGAAAAACTAACCCTTGAATTAACCTGGATTTTTTTGTCAATTAAATAGAGTTTATTCAATCAGAGGGGAAAAACTGTTTGGAAGTATCTATAAAGAATTTTTTTTTTTTACAATATTGTAGTTTTTCTTATAAAAACACTTAATTGAAATGCCTAAGAGCTGCCCAGCACAAAAGTCAATAAAAACCCTAGAATAGAGTTTATAGGGGTTGTCTATGTACATAATTAAATCCTTCAGGCACTTTAAAACTCTGCAAAATAAATGGTTATGCAAGAATAGCCTGCTGAGAGAAGAAATGCTTGTATCAGCTTTAACCAGCTGTGCTGTGTTCCATGTTTCTGGGTTGGAATGAGAAAGCTATTAGAACACTGGAAGACTGCAAGCCACATACAAATCATCTTTGTTACTGACACTTGGGGGGAGTACTTTATAGTGGCTGTCAAGACCAATACAAAACATGGTTTGTGCCTGAAAAAAGTCAAGTGCCATTATTTAAGAAGATGTTAGGAATCCAAATAACTGAACAACATCCAGGATCTTCACTGAGTTTAGCTGCTCTAGGAACAGATTTATTATTGGGTCTGACTTAAGTAAATTAACATGCAGGTTCGCATTCTAGATTTGATGGAATAACAAAGGTTAATTACTCGCAATGATCTATGCTGGAACAGGAGTAAAAGGGGAGAACTGTATTTAGATTTAATTTCACCAGTCTTTAGGGAATACTCCTGAGGGGATGGGATTATTACGGGGGGCAAAGGAAGGAGTGCAAAGGAAAAAAAAAAAAAAAGCAGTCTAATGAATGTAACCAATAGAAAAATTGTAGGTTTGTTTCTCTCCCTGGCCCTCAAAGTTATGATAAATGATAGCACAAGGAAAAGATAACCTACCATGAGAGTAGGATCACCAAGGCCAAATACTAAAACTCCCAGCTGACTGGCCCATACACTGCAGCCTCTGTTCGTGTTTATTTTTTCTGCTCACTCTTGGTTTCGTCAATCAGTATGATAGACGATAAGTCCTGACTAGAGCAGCCCGCGTCCTGCTCTCTCACGGTGGGTAGCATGTTGTGGTTGGCGCCGAGCAGTCGGAGGATCGCCCGCATCAGGAGCACCAAGGGGATGAGGTTCCGAGCAGACTTCCAGCAGCCGGCTCCTCAGAGAATAGCAGGCAGGAGCGTTATCAGCCGGGAGTGTAGTTGCCAAGAAACTGACCACACATTAGTAGCTTTGTTTGGGTAGAGTCTAAGGGGGCTGTAGCTCACCGACTTGAGACACTTTCTGTTAAATCATCCCTGGCTTTAAGTGTTAAAAGAAAGCTTGTTCAAAAAGAAACCATGGCTGATTGCCGCAGGCAGTCCTATGACAAGGATCGCGAGTTAGGGATCTGTAGGGTTACTTGAGGAGTGCAGATGGACATCAATTAAAAAAGAAAAAGAAAAAAAAAAAAAAGGAAGAAGACTCCCTTCTTGGGTCTGCCATTTACTTCTAAATAAGCTATCTCCTCATGTGCAAAAAGACATTAAAAATGCCTTTAAAAGAAATCTATATGCACAATGGGGAGCTTTACTTAGTTGGTGACATATGAAACACTGCTCAGTAAGCCAACAGCTCATCAGATAAATGGAATTTCCTGAATGCTATTCACAGATCACTAATGTTGTTTATCTTCTCTCTCAGTGCTAATACTTTTTTACATTTCGTTCTAGAAGAAGATTTTTACTTTATTTCACTCATTGGAAACTTTTAGAAAACCTTTTTGAGTATTGCTCGTTTTTTTGTAAACCCATTTTGTCAAAGCTCGGAGACTGAAAAAATCAAGAATGTCCTGACTTGATTCATTGAAGTAGCCAAAGTGAAATTCTTTTGATATCTTGTGATGCAACATTGGTCAAACATTTCCTGTTCAACATTTTTTTCCTAGGTATTAGTGGTTCTTTTCCCAAGAACAAATGCTTTGGAAATCTGGGGCTGTTTATTTTTGTAAGAAATTTCAAATAAGTGATCAGCACACCTTACCCCAAAGTAATACTTCTTGATAGGAAGAGTAAGACAAACTTGACAGTTCTCTGTGTAGACAATTTCTCTCTGTTTTAGAAATTACACTAATGTATGGAATGTTTCCCCCTTACCTTAAGGTACACTCTGTAAACAAAATGAATACTTTCTGATTATAACCCTCTCTATCTGGTGTTATTACTTATAACTGCTGATGTATGTTAAGGTGAAACTTAACACTGGAATATTAGTTTTATTTCAGTTAATTATGTTACTAAGAGCTCATGAACCCAAAGATTTAGGGTTGGTCTGTTTCTAGTTATCCTGCCAAGTTTTTTACTTGATGGAGGGGGTCTGTTTCATTCTACTTGGCCTCTCCACCTTTGTAACCCCTGGTTTCCTCTTTTCCTGAATCACAAGGCTACGTTCTCCCCTTCTGTGAGAAGATTGAACGCTTGTTCAACTCCAAAATGACTATGGTCACAAAATATCAACAGTGATTTTTAATAGATCTTTGCCTAACAAAATATTGTTGCTGAATAATAGGGTAAAGGCAGTTGTGGCTGCTGATAGGAAGGAATCTGACTATTAATAAAAAGCAGACAAGGGTCTTGAAACAGTACTTCCACTGTTACAATTTAGACACTTTATATTACTTTATTTAGTGCAACACCTGCAGCTACTCACATTGCTGGTGGCTGAAATAATCCAGGTCCACGCTGAGAGAGTATTACAATTTCATTGTGCTATTTGTGCTTACTGTTTAAGCCTTTCTCACAGGAGAAAGCATTAGCTAAGTGTACAGTAGACAATAAAAAGGGGGATTGGGGCTCATCTGTTCCCCTTAAATCTGTCTAATAAAAATCTCCCTTTGTAATGAGTGTTTGACTCCTTTTCTACCACTGGCTGGCACCTGGAGGTGGGTAGTGGCACAAAGGACTGGCATTTTTTGAAGTTTTTTTCAAATGTCCCCCCATTTCGTGGTTTTCTGGATTATGCCCTCTTCTGAGCCTTGGAAACAGTATACACTTCCTAAGATCCACTTCTGCGGATGCTGTAATAGATTTCGGATGGAAGATGTTTGCCATCTCAGCAGAAGGAAGAGGGTGCCTCATTTTAAGGCAATAATAACAAGCCATTCTTCATCTTTAATTGACAACTTAATTTGGATTTCAGACTGGTTCCTTTTAGTGATGCGCTGGTCTGATTTTGACCCCAAAGCGCTGATAATCATGAATCCAGAGTCATGGTCTATAAAATGTTCAAGTTAAGCAAATTTCTACTTTTAGGCGTAAAGATGTGGAGTGAAGGGTGGGGGCCGTGGGCTGAAACCAAGCCAGAGGTCATTTCTTCCTCATCTATGTTAGAACAGCTCAGAGTTCAGGGGGATTCATACCCTTTTGACTTTAATTGCTCTGGGCCCACTGAGGCAAAGCAATGGTGCTCTATTTGTTTTGGGGTCAAGGAGGCAATCACAAAGGCTTTCAGAATATTTTCAAACATTTGGGGGAGATAAACAGTTTTCAGACATTTTATAATCATAAAACTAGTTTCTAGATAGTTGTCTAATTTCCTAAACCATGCTTGCTGAAGTTTATTTGGTTATTGAAACATTAAGCTTAACCAGTCATGTTCTTTCTACTTTATGAAAATGTAGACAGGAAATTATCAGCAAATTGCTCGTTTAGAATTAAAGACAGGAAATGAACTTCAGCAGTTGAATTCTTATAGTAAAAAGCTTCTGCCTAAAGCATAAGTAAAGCCAGCAAACCTTGC
This sequence comes from Leptonychotes weddellii, assembly GCF_054177405.1. Classification (NCBI taxonomy): domain Eukaryota; kingdom Metazoa; phylum Chordata; class Mammalia; order Carnivora; family Phocidae; genus Leptonychotes; species Leptonychotes weddellii. The sequence continues at coordinate 106,292,091 of NC_138369.1, read as the reverse complement.
TTTTATTTTTAAGTCTGGGCTTTGTTATATAAACACAATAGATTTAAATACTCTGTCCTTTTTCTCCTCGATATTTCCATATTGCTTTTTACAGTATCCACAAATGTTTCTGTTACTAATTTCCTTGTAATTTTTAAAATGTAACTTGTGCTTCCATACTTTACTTCTTTGGAAAAATACCATTTCTTAAATTACATTAATGGATCAATGTAGGATATGACTCAGAAATAGTAACTTCGCTAATTTATTTATTAGGGCATCCAAAAAGGTGAACATCTCCTTGTTTCCATAGTCGTTTTTATCTGAAATTCCAGAACTTGTTATTGAAATCTTGATTATAATATGTTTTAGTACATATTCCTAAATAGTTAATAACTTTCCCTGAGGTGAACTTTTGAAATTATTCCTTTTGATAGTTATTACCTAGATTTTATTCTTTATATATTATATTGGTAGTATGACCAATATATCAGTGGTATCTACAAAATAATTCTTGTACTTAATTTTCTTTTATATTTTTGTTTTGCCATTTTTATTTCTTTCTATATTTCAAATACTCTAATATTCTTTAAAGTTCCCTTTATTGGTGTTACATTATTTAAATAAACCACAGACATAATTCTCCTCCAACAAAATGATTTGTACCATGTCTGACTATTTTGATTACCTTTAAGGAGAAATGAACTGCTGTGGATTAAACAAGAAAGAACCTCAAGCTGTAGCCAAACTTTGAAACATTTACTCAACTTAACTTGAGGAAGTTAGAAAATTCTGGTTTTGTGATCAGTTTAAATTTCACTTTTATAGCAATTCATGTTTATTAACACTTTGTTTAGAATTTTAGAACCCATAAGCGGTGAGAATTACTCTACATTCCAAACTACATATATTATTAATCTATTATTGTAGGTTCTTATTGCATATCTGTTAGTGTGAAGATGTAATATATTCAAATGAGATTTAAGTAATACAAGACATTCTTGGTATTTATTTGGTGTTAAAGTTTTATAGGATCAATCATATTAAATTTTAGCACATGTCAGTTTATAGTATTTTGTTAAATGACTAAGTAGTGGATGCAAATATTCTTGATGTTGTTCTACTGCCATTTTGAAGGTGAAAACTCACTTTTTTTCTTTCTTAATATTCAAACTAAAAATTCCTTTAATTGGTTTCCATAGAAGATCTTATCCAAGAGAAAGTTGATTTTCTAATCAGATTTGGTAGGTGGGGTCAGCTTTATGCCTGGTGAAGATTTTTTAATGAGGTCCAGGGGATATGCTAGCTAAACCTTTGGGAGAGATTGCCTCCGAATTGTTTCATTTAGTATTAGTTTTTTCAGTGGTACATTTGTAGGGTTTTTGTTTGTTTTGTGATTTCTGATTGGGTTTTCCTTACCTTAATATGAAGTACATTGTAAGTTTTGTCTTGAATATGCCCAAGTATAATATTTTTGTGGTCAGTTCAGGTAGCAAATTATTAAATTTGATGTTTTCCAATGTTTCATAACTCTTTTTTTATCGCTGTGAATTTAAACTGTTTTCCTAATGTATGAATCCAGACATCTAATGGAAGAAACATGACATATTCTAATTAGCAAGAGGTTTGACTTAAATCTTAAATTCAGACTAGAGCTGGCATATGAGGATAATTATCAACATTTATTAATTTAAGAGATTTTTGAGGAAGTCTTTGTTTTTGTAGGAGAAAAATATCTTAATGGTAGAGAGTAATAAAAGTGAAATTAGACGCTAATATTGAAAACCCCAGGATAAATTTCCAAGGGTGTTGGACTTTAAAGAAAATGAGTGAGCTGTATTTATAACTTTAAAATTAGCTAGTAAGATTTATTTTAGACTTTTGCTCTGCTGTACAATTATGTGAAGTGATGTTTGGAGGGGACCCTTGCACTTACGGTGGATATCCTTTTGTTCATTCAACAAATATGTTCATTCAACAACTAGAAGGTGCTGATGGGGACATGGCAGTTACCAAGGCAGATGAATTTCTTGCTCTCATGAAGCTTATATTCTAGTTGAGGGAGCCGGTGTATCAATAAAGATTAGTTGACATGGTAATTTGGTGCTATGAAGATAATTAAACTGTTACGAGAGCAAGGGGTTGAGAGTGATGAGGTAGCACTTAAATTATACCCGATTTTATAGTGAATACTGTAGTGAGTTATGCACTCTTTTTCTGGAGGAAGTCTTTTCGTACTTACTTAGGCAATAGCTCTGGCCCCCATGCTTGAGTAGTGAAATGATAAAATTCAGTGTCACTTACATTAAAGCTGTTTCATTTTTAACTGAAGTTATTTAGTTTTTGTTTGTTTGTTTGTTTAATGATCAGATTAGAGAAATGTTCTCATGGAAGCTAATTCTGAGGGTTTTGCTGGAGTTTAACAGTTCTGAACCATTTTACGATAATTTGATATATCGTTGTTGTTTCTACAAAGGTTCTTTTCTACTATTCACATATCATCCTAGTGGATGTCACATTACTTATTGAAGTTTTGAAATGTTTGGTTCTGTTTCATCTAGTCAGACTTAATTTAGGAGGAGCTTCATCCAGATGTTTTGTTTATTTGTTCCCCAATTACATGTATGAGATTTCAGAATTTATGAGATCACAGGTCAAGTGAAAGGTCACAGTTGAGAGGTCAAGTGAGAAGCTAAAATTTACAAAACCAAAGAAATGACAGGACAGTGCCAAATGAAAGGTCAAAAGTCAAGTGACAGACTCAGTGTAGATGAAAGCAAACGGTGTTTGTTGAACGTCTGAGCGCCCTGAAGTATTCTCAATATTCGTGCACATGAAGTCAAAGGTTCGTAACCTTGGAATTCACAATTAATAATCATGTGCCACTAGTTATTATAGAAGTATATGTTATTTATTCACAGAGAAAACATCATTACATTAATTAAAAAAGTTTTTTCATGTGTTGATTATCATCAGTCAGGGAGACTCTTTTCCTGTGATAGCTCTTTGAGATGCACACAGAACACCCACATTTGGGAAATTCTGAATAACTTCCACTTTTTGTCAGAGGTAGTAAATATACACATAGCAGATCCTGTGAGGTATGAAAAAGCTTACATAAAGTCAGTCTGAGAATGGGTTTCCTCTTGCGCTGACTTCAGGTTGGTACTCCCGTGTGGTTTTATTTCTCCGCTTATGTATTCATTTCTCCATTCACTCATTTATTTAACAAACATTAATTGAAAGCCAAGTCATCTTTGGTTACTCCTATCGCAACACTCTAAGAGAGAGTTTACTTGGGAGAAAAAGTTTCTGCTTGAAATATGGCAGGGGCAGCCTTTCCAAGGTTCATGTGTTCACCCACACTTCCTTGATAGTACTTATTTTCTTAAAAAGCAAAATGGTTTGATACTAGAACCTATGAGTGAGAAATGGCAAGTTTTTGTCATTTGGGGGAACTACGAATGAAGATATAAATGATCTGTTTTACGTGACTATGACCTATATTACTACATTATGTTAGTTCTTTCTGTAAAGAAAATATTTTCCTCTGCCCTGGTAACAGAAACATGGCAGTCTGTAGTTCCAACGTGGATGTACTGTCATTTATTCATAGAGCCTATCACCTTTTTTTTGAAGAATAGTAAACATTATTAATATACTTGGGAATTGTGTGTGTGTGTGTGTGTGCATTTGTCATTAGCAATAAATGGTTCTTTGTGGTTTAGGGGCATTTTGTCAGTGATTTGTTTTATAGGTCATACAAAGTGACCATTCTTCAAAAGCTAAGTATTTAAGGCAAGTCTCTTTCCATATTCTGGAAATAAACAGCAACATTTTATGACAAACTCAAAAAGTGAATTAATATATCAGGGATCTCTACTCTAAAAGAAAAATTCACTAAAAAAGAATTTGCTTTATATGGAGCCCTATGCTGATAGAGCACATCAGACTGAAAGCTTATTAACAGGGAAACGTCTCATTGATGATAGTAGAAGTCAGTGGAAAGTGAGTAAGAGTTTAGTCTCTACCAAACTATCAAGCTTTAAATCATAGAATAAGTACTATCATTGTTCAAGAGAAGTGTTTATTTTTCCTAAGTTTTGCCTTTCATATCAGTCTCATAAATTTTTTTTAATATATACTTTGAAAAGTTAAGGGCAAGTCCTGAAGGGTGAAATATTGCAAACCAATTAAAAACAACTGAAGTGAGATTCTAAAATACAGGAGTTTTCCAAACTCATGAACAATATTTAGAGAGCTGGTTAATTTTAATTCCTTTGGGAACCTTAAGTCTGGGCATTAATAGGCTTAGAGTGATAAAAAAAGGCCATATACTGTGCACATATAGATGGTGTTGTCAAAAAAGAAGCAATTAGTGGCAAAGAAAGCGTAAGCGTGTACACATATGGTGAGCAGGTTGAAATGTGAAATACAGCCAGGGATAAGAGCCAATGACAAAAAAGAAGTGGAAGCCGGGCTACTGTTTTCACTTACTTACACAATGGCAAATCCGTGATTTGCACACAAACAAGATCAACTTAGTGATTGCAAATCATGAAAGGACTTTTAGGACGTTTATTAGCTGTTTTTTAAGCAACTAAGAATGTATAGTCCCTGGTTTTCTTTCACATTCTACTCTTTCCTTTCTCTGTGTTGCCCTTCCTTTTCTTTTCCCTTTTCTTCTTTTTTTCTTCTTGAAATTGCTTTATACCCCTTCTCCCCAGTCTTTCACTCTTCCTCTTCCCATGATTTCCTTGGTGACATAATGGACTAAATTGATAATTTAATTCGATTTGCCTAATTTAAAAGTACTGAAGAATCTTGATGGAATCTAAAATGCTGATTTTTCCCAACCCAAAGAAGGCAGCATAGGTAGGGGCCAAATGACTTGACATCTTTCTCAATGGTCACTGTTTGGATGGCACCTAGTACCTCTTTGGGGGATGGTAAATGCACACCTCCCCAAGCCCCCGTCTATTGTTAGGGCTTCTGTGTCCACCCCAAAATCTTCCTCATCCTCTTCTTTGAAGAAAATCATATCTTAAACACATTTCTACAGGAAGTTGACCTGACGGAACACATTTACATTTCAGTTTTTAAAAGATATGCAGCTGTCGGTATAAAGTGTAACAAGCAGGTTGTAACCTTATCTACTATGTTATAGATTTTGTGTCACTTTCAAGAGAAATAAGTGGATGTGAAAAGGAAATACATTTAAAAATCTGATAAGCAGCAACACATATTTTACTCCTCCAAGTCAGGAAATTGGGGGACATGCACAGGTTCATTTCCAGCATGAAAATCGTATTACCGTGACTAATTGAGATGCAGAACGCACTTTACAATGGAAGGCACTATAGTATGGAATAAATAGGAATAATTTTGAGTATCATTCTCCATCTTAACCCTGTTTATTTTGGCTATGCTTCTTCTTCTGGGATGTCATCTTCCCCCAAACCCAATCGTAAAAGCTGGTTTCACTGGCAGAGAAAGAAAAAAAAGACAGTCGAGCGAGGTTTAGAGAGCACTGCAATTAGTTCTGTGTGTATGGAACTGCTTATCTGCCCACAACTGGGTCTGAGGAAACTCTGCTTAGTATTTATTAGGAGTTAAATTTATATGAGAAAAAAACAGATGCTCAATTTTGCTACCTTTCCTTTTAAAGTTTAATGTGCTGTAAAATACATGAATCTGTACAATTAAGAAGAAGGTGCTTTACCCTTTAAGGTGTGCCAAATGCCTTTTGCCCCCCCCCTTTTTGCAGATGCCCTCCTGTTTCTACAAAGCACCCGATAATAAGTCCATCTCCAGATGAGATTCCCAGTCCCATATGATCCAGGTTGCCATAATGTAGGCGAAACAACCTAAAGAGTTATCCAACGTGATGGCTGGAATCATTTTCTGTATTCTCTGGTGTTGGTCCAGGAGTGAGCACCACATTGGAGATCCAGGTACTATAAAGAGAATCCTTCAAAAGCAGCTCCAGGGTACCCCACAATAATTGAAATGTAGGAAAACCAGTATCAGACGTCAGTATCTTTCATTTGGATTTGAAAACAGGAAATGACTTGGCATTTCTAATCTTGACTGGGAGACAGGCCCTGACTCCACAATTACAGAGCATAATTACTCCAAGCTCGGTCTATGAAGAACCCCCAACTGCTTGTTGAGGACCTGCCAGGAAACTGACCTGGGTGAATGGTCTGGAAGAGAACATGAGGTGACAAGAGGCTGAGATGCCATTTTCAAGTAAATCTACATGAAAGGGCTGCTTAGAAAGGTAGGGGTTGTTAAAATCAGTTTGGCACAGGGACATACCAGAGTTTAAGCTGAGAAAAACTGGCAACATGCAGTGTTTGGGGCCTGAATCAAAGATTCATTGAAGCTTTGAATAGTGTGGTGAAAAAAAAATCTTTTCAAGAATTTTATTTTTAAAAATCCTCATTTCCAAACCGCACCACAAACATAGTTGAGAATGATGTATATACACGTGTATGTTTTTCAAATGGTTACTGGATTTCCATGTAAAATGGGGCCATAGTCCCTTATACTCCCTCTGCAACTCATTTCCTCCTGTAAGCATCTTACTCTTTATTGATGTGTCTGATGTTACTTTCCACAGATTCACAACTCGCTGTGGTTCTTATGCCAGTCGCAATACATAAGTTCTTTGAAGCTTTCCTTTTTTTTTCTTTATTTTTTTAAAGATCAACCTTTCAGCTATTAAGTTGGCTCCTAACAAAAGCTTTTGTTGTGGTTTGCTTATATCATGCTTGGAAGGACAGGACATAATAGGTTACAGTAGTAGAACTGGAAAATTTCAAAAGACATGATTCTTGTGTCCAAGTCGTTTTTCACTTTTGTTGTAGAATGGACTCAAAATGGCAATTTTTGGTATGGTTTTTCAGAAAGCCCACCAGAGTCTGGAAGAACGTGAAAAGGTAAATTCAAGAGAAAAATGAGAAAGGAACCAAACCTTGGAACTGAATTCCTTCTCACGTGACCAGAGAAGGGGAGAAGCTTTGAAGTCTTTTAAGGGCTCAAGCCACGCTGGCCAGTCACTTTAACTTAGATGCGTTGGGTTGGGGGCAGGGTCATCTACACACACCAGGGCACCATACATGGTGGGCTTGGACTGCTCAGAACTTGTGCAAGAACGACTTTAAAGGGGCATCATCCAGTGTCCAGTGTTAAATGCTGAAAAGACACAGGACTAACAACTTAGAAGGGAAAAGACTCCTTTTTTTAAAAAAAAAAAAAAAAAGACTTTATTTATTTATTTGACAGAGAGACAGTGAAAGAGGGAACACAAGCAGGGGGAGTGGGAGAGGGAGAAGCAGGCTCTCTGCTGAGCAGGGAGCCTGATGCGGGGCTTGATCCCAGGACCCCGGCATCATGACTTGAGCTGAAGGCAGATGCTTAACAACTGAGGCACCCAGGCGCCCTGAAGGGAAAAGGCTCCTATTGCTGAACTTTGGCACACTGTCCAAACTGGACTAAGTCTATGGGATAAATGCATACATTTGCCTATTATTTCATTAAGCGACCAATAAAAAATATTGAGAACTTGCTCTAAGGAATAATATCCAAATTCCTTCCCTGGCCATGGGGCCATAGATGATTTGTCTTTTACCTTCACTTACTTCCTGTACTTCAGCCATGCTGGCTTCTCTTCTGCTCCTCAAAGATTTCTCTTTCTGGGGTGCTTCTCCCAGCTTTTGGTGTGGAAGGCTCATTCCCATCCTTCAGGTCTTGGCTCAAATATCACTTCCTCAGGAGAGACTTCTCTGACTGCAGCTGTCTAAAGTTTCCTACTTCTGTTTCTTCTAATCTCATCATCCTGTTTGTTTTATTTCCTTCATGGCACTCACCATAGGCCATAAGTATCTTGTTAGTTTATTTATGTATTTCCTTGTTATGGTGTGTTCCTCCCCTCTTGCCCGTCCAGAATATAAGCTCCTGAAAGTGTCTTGTTTACTTCCTCATCCCCAGTACTTACTTAGCTGGTGCTGTACAAGTAGGTGCTCAATAAATGTTTTGTGAATGAATGAATGAATGAATGAATGAATGAAAAAATTAATAAATGAAAGAACAAAAAATATACATACATTAGTGCATGCTTTCTGTTTCTTTTGAGAAGCTTTCAATCTGTTTCAATAGACACAGCAAAAGGAAAAATAAGAGAAGACAATAATTGTGAGAAATTGGAGATATCAAGATGATAGATGCAATAACATCCAGAATGGTAAGAAATACCATTTTGGCCAAGAATATTTTCAGAATCCTTTGTAGAGTAAATACTTCTTATGATGGAATGAAGGGTAAGGGAAGGTATTTAAAGAAAAACGTCTATGAATGATGAGTTCATAAAGCTGGAAGTTCCAAAGCCAAGTTGAGATAGGCTCTATTCTTTATTATATTATTTTAACACTAAGAACGAATTCCTGCTCATGGTGGGAGAAGTCACTGAAGATCCTATTTGAGCAGGGCGTGTGGAGGAGCAATGCTATATGTAGCTGAAACTGTCCTCATCCACTATGAAAGTGAGCCAATGATTGGCCATCACAGTGACCAAGTAAGAAATAAAGTCAAGTAGGCCTAGCATAAAAGCTAGACTATGAACCCTAAAAGGTAAAAGCCCTACTTTCTCTTTTCAGCAAAAACTTTGAGGCCAACCCAGCCAGTCATTACTGCTGCGGGCCCTTTCTGAGCAGGATTTAACCATTCTAGGAAAGACTTAAATGGGAGAGCTGGGGTTCTGAGGAGAAACCTTAATTTAGAGACTGACACTTAATAGGTGTTCATTAAACATCTTTTGAATGATTCACTAAAAATAATGAGAAATTAAATAGTCATGAATTGGTATCTTGGAAATCCATCCAAACTTCCTTTAGGAAGATGGGTCTATTTATAACATCCCCCATGAAAGCAACCTTTGACCTGGTTTCCCAAAGAAAAGTTGAGGGTTCTCTGTGTGAAATGCAATCACTGCATCGTCATATCATCAAGAAGGCAAGATGCTTCCTATCCCATGTATCTCAAGAAAGGAAGAACTGGTATACTTGATAAAGGGAGCCCTCAAGACAGATTTTTTTTTTTCTTTTCTTTTCAACACAAAAAGAGAACCTCTGAGAAAGGCCAAAATGGCAGATTGAAGTAACAAAGGTCTGGGCTTAGGGGGAAATGCGGTGACTATGTGAGTTAGTGGCTTCTGAGAAAAAGTAGCTGCCTCCAGACACCAAAGAAGCTTTCTGTAAAATGAGAGGTAAATTCAAAGAGAACATTTGTATAACCTATAAAGAGGCCCCTGAAGTAATTCTTCCTTGACAGAAAATGCTTTGGAGTGGAGGAAGACAACTCGAAAATGTAATTAAGTTGAGCTCTTTAGCAGTTTTTAATCTTCTTTTATTTGGGCTTTTCTTTGTTTCGTTTTATTGTATTTAATCAACTCCATGTTTCACAAATGTTTTTGATCCACATAAAATTATATGACACATAAGATTATATGACATGAAAAAAATTCATAGCTGAAGAGAATCCATGCAACGGATTAGAAAACAGTCTCATGTTAATATGATTGAAAGCACAATGGTACCTGGTTGCAGAGGCTTCTGGGATATGGAAGATCTCACACTTGTGAGTGCTCTTTCCAGGGCATAAACAGAGTAGCCGCCTTAGCCAAATCACTGAGAGGCCCAGCTTTTAATAGGAGGGCCCTAGTCAGTTCAGCGGTCCCCTTTCACCTCGAAGGACCCTCCCAGAACTCCCTGTCTGGTGACCTCCAGTGATCTGAAGTCGTATCCTCCACCTCGCTGTGGATCCAGGATTAAGGCTTTCCAGTCCCTGGAAGGTCTGATCCGAAGGCCAAGCAGGGGGTGCCATGGCCAATGGAGAAGGTAATTTCTGAGCCGTTGCTTTCCAGGTTTTTTTTGTTAGGATGCTCTTGTAGCTTCTCTGGTGTCTGGTCTGACTGCCTCTCCACATGCCTGGTTGCGCGGTCACCAACCATTTCACAGGCGTGGGTGGCACTTTCTAGCTAAGCATGTCAAATCCCCTTGTGGACTAAGGAAGCCCTTCAGCTCCTTACAAGGGGCTGGTAAGGTTGGCGGTTTCTTTAACAAGAAGAGCAGATTTTTATGGAACCCCTCTGGAAGATTTTACTATAAGTCAACGGACCATTGACCAGGAAGCCAGAACCAGCATTTTCAAGCCAGTGCAGTTAACACTCACATATATGTGAGCGCGAAAAGCTGGGGCCATATAATCAGCATGTATTTTATCAAGTGACGTTGTGTTACATTTATGAACACTGAATAACATCTTCACTATGTCCAACGTTATCACACTCAGTGAGCCAAAATGTTAGTGCGTAGTGTGAGCTCCACGAGTGGCCCAGTTCGGGATTTAAAAGGTGTGTTTGAGTTAAGAACATAAAAAAACCTTAAACTTTTAAAACTGCAGACTATTGTATCCTTCTAACTCCAGAACAGCTCTGTCTAATGCTGTCCAACTTGGCAATAAAAACAAAATGAAGAAAGCCGAAACACTTTTAGACTCACACCAAGTATGCAGTATTTCAGTCTGACAGGATTATTCCTTGGCTGGGGTGACTTATGTTGGAAAGGGAAGTTTGCATGGAAATGCCTTTGAGGTTAATTGTAATGTCATTAGTGTGATGCTATAATCACATCTCTGAATTTCCTTCATAAATTTCTCTTCTATTTTTATCCTGTTTTTATTTTTAATATACTACTTTCTTGAAAAAGTCTACTATAGACTTACAAAAATACACCCCTCTTTTTTTTAAGCCTCTTGAAAAACTGGTCTCTACATAAATTATAGTTTAAAAGAGCATGGTGATCTGTTCTCTGCTATTTTTCAGTTCCCTTTTATTCCTTGCTCCTAACCTCCCCCTGCACAACGAATGATTTTGAATGATCAGAGGCAAGGGGCAGCAGGTATTGCACTGAGGTTAGGAGAAAGAAGTCACGTGCGAGGATTTCCATTACGACTTCCCACTGTAGTATCACCCGAGATATGGCTAAACCACCATAGATAATTCTTTTTAAGAAAATTGTCTGTTTAGCCAAATCTGTGGTAGATTTGTGGCACAGACTACAGTGGAGGAGGAACTCAGTCAAAACCACAGAAATTGCTCAGGAACGCTGCAAGATTGTTCTAATCAGATTGCTTCAAGCTACTTTGGTTGTTGTCCGTCTTCTCTGTGGTGACGGAAGCACAAGGGCTTGTCACTGGGTTCTCTGGCGTTCCCAGCATTGTCTGCTGCCTTGACCTTTGAATCCATTTGTCTCAATTGTTCTTGAGGTCTGGGAGAAAGAATCTCAGATGAGAAAACCATTGTTCCCACTGGGGACACCGCTCCAAACCTACCCTTTGTTTTGGGCTCACTTTCAGAGTGACGAAGTCCCAAATTTGGCAGGACTGCCCCCTCTTGCCTCCTGCATGCTGACTCCCACTTCTGGAAATGTATCTTGAATGTGCTTCATCGTGAAATACTCTCATGTTTCCAATCTTGTTTGTTTTTCAAGACAAGCTATTTTATCTCATGGCTTGCACAGTTCTGCATCTATATCAATAATTCTTTTCACTGATGTCTCCCCCTTCCCCACCCCCCACCCCCGCCCCATTTCCTGGGCAAAAGGCTACGTCTAGCCTGCTAGTCAGAAAGGGCAACACTTTCACTCAGGTTGCTAAGGGAATGGATCTTAAGTTTTCACTGCTCAGGTGTGCTCTTTTATCATCCTTCTTGGAGTCACAGCCTGTTCATGACATCCCTGTCCCCATAGCCAGAAAACCAATTGCACTAATACCTATCAGTTCTTTTGTCTGATACAGAGAAATGACAATCTGTATAGAATTTCTCAGTTAGAAACATTTATTTACCCAATAGGCAAGTTTACCCATTTGGCAAATACATTTCTAGTTTAGGAAAAACTGGATATTGTACCAAAACAGAATTTTGTACCAAAATCACAAGTATGGGACAGAATTTTTAAAAGAATTGTAAAGGTCAGAATCCATTTATATGTGCTTGCTCTCTCTCCCTTTCTCTCTGCGTCTAACTTATAATCAAGTATTACAAAAGGAACTTGCATTTTGTTTTATTTTTTTTCAGTCATGAATTTTTAAAAACTTATGTTGTTCTGTAAAAACTATCTAGTCCTTATTCCCATTAGTAAATGATTGCTGATATTAGTAGTGTGTATGGTCTTAACCTCCTACCTCCTTTCCCTGGCAATCCATCACCACGGGCTATTTTATAAGATAGAATAGTGAGTTTTACTAAATAGTTCAAATAATCTTTTTCCAAGAGGGAAGCTGCAGTGTCCAGGCAGGGACACACAGTCAAGAGACTAAAGACTGATAATGTTAGGTCCCTCTTACACGGAGGGCAGGGGTTCCCTTTTATGGTCTATGAACATCTTCTCTCAAATTGAACGACCTCATCCATTCTCCTGCTCATTGCCGTGTATACAACAAAACAAAAACTTCCTTTAGTAAATGGGGGGAAATAGAACTGCTTTTAGTGCAGTTTGGAGTGTAGCACAAATCAGTGAAACTCCTGCATTCGATAAGAACTTTGTGTAAGATCTCTATATGTGAACCCTGGAGAACTACTTTGAGGCCCCTTTCCATTACTGATCATTGCATATAATCTCTTGAATAAAAAGACTACATCTGCATTATATGTAAATGTGTGAAGGCAAAAAAATGTAGTTCAATCCAGTGTTAGTTTTATGACCTTGGGCGAGTTACCTAAATTCTCTATGACTCGATTCCCTCATGTATGAAATGGGGAGAATAACTGCACCTCCTTGGCACATAGTAGATGCTTGATGTTAGCTCTAGGCATGGACCCAGTATGGAGAAATGACAGAAAGGTGCAGGAAATAAAATTTATGTAACTCGTGACATTTAAATAGATAAAAGACTTTACATGTACTTCTCACACATTGCCTTAGTCATCGTTATAATAGATCTAGAAAAAGAAAGACCCTAAAGGACCATGGTTCCCGTAGGAAATCACACTGTGCTTCCATCCCTTATTCTTTCTTATCCAAGTGAAGTTAGCAATAATGATTCCCTTAATGGGTTCATGGTAACCCATAATGTTCATTTCACTCTCCTTGCACTTGGATTAAAAAAGAAGTGTGGAGCAGGGGTGGTGGAGAGGGGGCACACCTTGAAGAGAACAAGGAGATAATGGGCCATCTAGGGCAACGCATGAGGGAATGTGTGCTCAGAAATTGTTAACTTAATGAGTGGATGAGAAGAGACAATGGAAGTGGGGTACCTGGGTGGCTCAGTTGGTTAAGCATCTGCCTTCGGCTCAGGTCATAATCCCAGGGTCCTGGGATCGAGTCCAACATCAGGTTCCCTGTTCAGCGGGGAGTCTGCTTCTCCTGCTCCCTCTGCTGCTCCCCGCTGCTCGTGCTTGCTTTCTCTCTCTCTCAAATAAATAAAATCTTAAAATAAGAGAGGCAATGGAAGATTACATGTTGAAATCAGGTGCCCTTTAGCAATTTCCCCTTTTTTATCTCACATACACTTTTTGGAGCCATGTCCATTGTATCTCCTAATTTTTTTTACCAATCTGTGGCCCTTCATGAAATGGTTTTAGGGTAAACCACTTAATATTTCATCTGCATCTATAGGGTACCCTTGGGTACAGATCCTTTTTTTTTTTTTTTTTGAGTTTGGTATTTTACATTTGGGAAGGATACAGCTAAGACCACTAGCCTGGAGCTTTTTTCTCTCCCGCTTGCTTCAAAAATACAAGCAATCTTCCCTACACGTGTTGACCCGGTTCAACCTGCTCCATCCTCAGTGGTTTGGAGATGGTGAAGTCCAGGCATGTACTTCTAAGCAGCTGGGCCAGTAGAATCCTTCCTTAGTTAACATTAGCTCTTAACATACAGATTATGGGATATTGAAAATGAAATCCCATTATCTCTCCACTTATATTTAGAACACATTTTGAATTTTCCCCATGGTTTATATATTCTTAATATTAGATAGTAGTGTGGATTTCATGCTAAAATTCACATTGATACTGAATAGTACCATTTCTCTATAAAACTCATTTTAAAGTCTTCCAAATTTGTTAAGATTTGTCAATATTACCTCTGTCTTGATTTACCTGAATACTGTGTTCGTTTAAGTTAAGCAAACATTTAAGTATGTGAAAATCTGACCAATGTATTTAACAGACTTTGTGAACTTTTTTTTTTTTTTATAAAACTTGGTTTTGGAAAATACACCCATACATTTTGCCAAGAACTTGCCCCTTAATGTTTAATCTTGTGGCTTTCAGGGGAAATCTAATTTGTATCCTTCGTTTATGCTCAACTCAACAGATTGTTGCACCGTTAGCCAAGTGCTGGATGGCCTTACAGCCCATGGGACTTTTCAGGTTTCTTGATTCTCTGTAGGCCCCACTGCCTTGCTTCTGGATCCCTGGTGGATCACAAATATCATACATTTTAAACTCAGTCCAGCTATTTTAAAATTAAGTCACACTGTAAACAATGGGCTATCTCAGTATTTGCAAGGGTTGGGGAATTATTTCTCTCCCTTCATCCTATCCCTAGTGGCCTCACTCTGTTTTTGCTGTGAGGTTTGTTGGGGCAGATGGGAATATGATGGCCGAGGAGAGGGTTTTCCACTGAAGTGACTGACTCAGGGTAGAACGGGGCTTTTCTGTGTGTGGATGACAGTGAGGTGTTACATGTACTGGGACTAGGTTTGGAGAGCTTCTCCCTCAAGCCCTTCAAGCAATAAACCAACTCACTTGGGCTTTCATTGTTCGAAGAACACCTGACTCTTCGCCATTGCTTTGAGTTTCCATCCACTCACCTCTTATTCACCTCTGCTTCATCACTGCCAGGCCTTTGTGTTCCCAAAGACACTCCTTTGCCAGTCTAAAACATAGATAGCTATACTGTTGGTGGAGAGGGATAGAGGGGAAGGAAGACTTACAATGGGCCCTGTGGGAGCTGACATTCTTCGTCTTCTCTTAGATTATCCTCCCCCTTAGTCTCTAAGCTACTTCCCATCATGCTTCTTAGTATAGCTATCCCACCACATCCTAGATGCAAAGGCCCAGAGTTGGTGTGCATGGTTTGGTTTTTGTCTCTGAAATATAGCCTTTCAGTGTTTGGGGGCAAAGACTTGGTATTCCTGGTACCTAAGGGGCCTTGTCTTTTTTCTACAAGTATCTGTGTTTGGAAAAAAAAAAAAAAAGAATGACTGGGAAGAACCCTAGGGCACAGTAATCCAATAGAGCAATCCAGAGGCTCAGAAGAAAAATTAAGAGTCGCTGTTTTTCTTTTTCTTGAGAGGAGTTTCTGGGTTTTATACCTGGCTGGACTTCCAGGTCTCTCTCAGTGTTTTCTTTCCTATGCCCAGACCTTCCCTTACCCCCCTCCCCTACCACACCCTCCATTTCTGCTGTTTTGCTTCCCTTGGCCTTACCCTACGCTGCTGGAGGTCCTACCCGAGGTCCTAGGAGGAGTCACTACCAGTGGGTTGGAACTTCAAGGAAGAGAGAAAGGCTATAGAGTCTTAAGCAAAAGAGGTGCAGCTTCTGACATCCAGAGTAAAGCATGAATATCTTTTCCAATGTACTTATTGTTGAATCAAGTGTTTGCATACTATAGTATTATTACTACTAGTAATAGGTTCCTTGTTCTGTTATGGCGCAACTGTATTTCATTGTCACGTCAAATATTACTATGATGTACCATGTGTCATATTGTTTCTAAGGGAAAATGAGTTATAATCTCCAAGCAATAAATAGATAGTGAATTTAGGCAATCTACCCTATCTTTTAATTGGGAGATATTTCGTCCCCAAACCTCATATTAAAAATATAGGACTTTGAATATGAAATTTTCCAGTACAGAAGCATGGATCCTTATAGCCATTCTTCTACCACAGAATCAGTGATTACCATATCCAGTCCCACCATTTTATAGATGGAGAAATTGAGGCCTGGAATGGTGAGGTCTTGCTTCTCTGATTCCTTAATATTCCCTGGCTTTGCATTTTCTTTAAAAAAAAAAAAATGTAAAAAAATCTAATTGTTCCATCGAAGAAGGCTCCACTCATTCTTAATGGAATTTCTTTTTATTCAATTTTGTGGTGTCCACAACAAGATTATAAAAACAATAATTTGATTTAGAAATCTTTCCAGCTTCAGCAAGGTTACTTTGCGGAGTTGTAGATAAATGACCAGAAGAAAACTTCACAAAATTAGCGTTTACACTTAATCTGGCAACGAGCTATAATTTGATTGGTAAAAAATTCATTTGGTGTACCTCTGGCCCTTTGCTGCTGGATAATGAAAATTTATATCTGCGTTTCAGACATCTGGGGAGGACCTGACAGCTTTGGGGCCGGATGAAAGATGATGTCACACTGACCCCTGTCAGCGTTTCCTCACAGACTGGTTACCCAAAACCCAACAGCAGTCACACTTTTTTTTTTCTCCCTGCCAGAGCAGACTCTCATTTTATTTTGGAAGGTTAATGACACTGTAAATCTAATAGGCCATTTTAGTGCCATCATGTGGATATTAAAAAACCATGTGACCAGTCAGGGCACCATATGTGGGGTTCGCTGTTGTCTAATGACAGGAATAAGAGGCTGTAACAAGGCGCTGAGGGCAGCCAATGTTTGGAATTAATTTCAAAACCGTAGGTACCTTTAAACTAATTTGGAATCTCTGCTAATGATTATTGCTTGCCATTTCAGTTACGTTTGCTTTAATAAGCTAGCTAATATTGGGTAATGATGGACCCCAGAAAATTCTTCCTTCCTTATAAATGTGTCAGTAACTCATATTCTGTGGAGCAGCACTGACCAGTAGAACTTTCCGTGGTGATGGAAATATTCTCTACCTGTGCTGTCCAGTTAAGTAGTCTCTAGCCACATGTGGCTATTGGGCACTTGAAATAAGGCTCCAGGAAATCGTGGCCTGAGAAAATGCATGTTTAAATTTAATTAATTAAATTAATAAATTTAAATAGTGACATGTGGTTAGTGGTTGCCATTTGGGGTAGCACATCTATGGAGCAGCTAGGAGATAAGACTAGAATTACCAGAAAACAACAACAACTGAAGCACTTTACTCAGGCCTCTAGTCTGTCTTCGACTAGTGCCAAGCTACTTGGTGACACAGATGAAGTCTGATTTATCTTTGTATCCCTTATAATGCCTTTGTAAAGAGTCAAAATATGTATCACAAAGGAGTGGATAAATGAATGAGTGCAATGAATAAAGGAAATGAATAAAGGAAATGGGTAATGAATAAAGGAAAACAAGAAATTTAAGTGATTATTCTCATTTTAGCATTTTTTGCTGCCCAAACCATCCAAAGCCAGACCATGAGTCTTCCAGAAGCTGCCCGCTGAACCTCCCTGAAACATCTCTTTCAGCCCCTGGAGACCCCAAGGGCCCCAATGGCCAAAGGCCATGAACGAACAGTTTCCGGGCACATCATTCAGATCCTTGCACAGAAAGAAGTTGGGGAGGGAAGAAGCAATTCTCTTTGCATAGCTGGATCATTGATTGTGTAGCCAGACAAAAGTATGTAAAGAGAGACTGGAATAAATTGTGAATTTACTCGAAAATGTCATTTACTGAAGAGTTTTAAGTAACTAGTCATGACTGTTACCTAATGCTATCCTCATAAAATTATGATGATGATAGTTATGATGATATAGTAATAATAATAATTGTTAACACATTCATTGCATACTATGTCAGAATTGATGCTGAATTCTATGCAATGATTGATTATCTTATTTAAACCTCACAATATTATGAGATAGTCCTGGAACTTTCCCCATTTCACGGATGCAGAAAAAGAGGGAGAGTAAATAGCTTGCTCAAGTTTATGCAGTTAGGAAGAGGCAGAAGTAGATTTTGAATCCAAGCAGCTTAAAACTAGAATCTACACCAGTAAGCTTATTTTATTCTCTCTTTCCTTAATCTTCCTCTTTAGTCTCATTGATTTGTTCATTCAGCAAATATATTTTGATCCCCAACTATGAGCCAGGCACTATCTAGACTCAGGAAATATACTAGTCAACAAAACAGAAAAATATTTCTGCCTTCTTGGGCTTTTCCTTCTATTAGTAAGGACAGATAATAAGTTAAAAATACGTAGCTTATTATATAGAAATAAATGCTAAGGAGAAAAAATAAAACAAAGAAGAAGAAAATGAAGTGCTAGCAGGTGGGGGACAGGTAGAAACTGTAGGTATGTCTCACTCATCAGGTAATGTTGAGAAAAGAAGCAAATGAGCTTTCTTTTCTTTTTTTTTTTTTAAAGATTTTATTTATTTATTTGACAGAGACACAGCGAGAGAGGGAACACAAGCAGGGGGAGTGGGAGAGGGAGAAGCAGGCTTCCCACCGAGCAGGGAGCCCGATGCGGGGCTCGATGCGGGG
Organism: Leptonychotes weddellii; assembly: GCF_054177405.1. Taxonomy (NCBI): domain Eukaryota; kingdom Metazoa; phylum Chordata; class Mammalia; order Carnivora; family Phocidae; genus Leptonychotes; species Leptonychotes weddellii. The sequence goes on along the minus strand of NC_138369.1, from coordinate 106,273,632 downwards.
CTCGATCCCAGGACCCTGGGATCATGACCCGAGCCGAAGGCAGACGCTTACCGACTGAGCCACCCAGGCGCCCCGAGCTTTATTTTCTAATTCTCCTTAAACCTCCTGATTTTTTTTTTTCGCCATAAAAAATGTGAGCTATAAATTTATGTTGTAATCTGGAGACGACCTTAAGATTTTTTTTTAAAGACTTGATCTAGAGTAATATTCAGGTCCAGGCAGAACAATAGAAAACTCAGTACCTCTGCTTATAAAATTATTTGCAAGTGACTCCTTTGATTCTGAGGACCTTGAGTGTTTGTTTTTATAGCAAGTGAGGAGAATGGGCTAAATCTTATAGGTGCTGCACAAAAGGCTATAGCAGTGACACCGGAGGTACGGTGAACTACAGACCTGGCGGGTACAACACAACGCCAAGGGCTTGACAGAGCGCAGTCCCGGAGAGAAGCGCGCTCACGTGCAGGGGCACGTGTAGGGTGGGGCAAGTGGCTGCTGGGGAAGGAGTAAGAAGAAATACACGGCTGAATTTGCATCCCCACCCAAACCCATTGGAACAATAAATTTAAATTCAATACTGCGCAACATGCGTGGTCAAAATAAAATTGTAAAAGTAATTACAGAGAGAACATTTAAATTCCCTGGAACGGAGTTAGGCAAGAAGTGTCAGGCTCTTTGCCTACTGGGTGCAGAAGGGTGAAATAAAAGCGGTGATACGGACCTCATTCTGGAGTATCTGAGCACAAAATCAGAACTTTTCCTAATCTGACCTGGGATTCCACAGGTTTTGGAAGTCGGTGTGTGAGACCTCAGGTTGTGGGCTTGATCTGAGAGACGCTCTGCCTCCCCCTGCCTCCCCCTGGGCGCATAGCACTCCTTGGGCCCTTAAAATACTCATTCCAATCAAAAGGGAAGTGTCCTTTTGTGATCCCTGGCATCACTTCCTGTTTTTCCTTGTAAACTTCCCACCCAAGTTGTGGTATTGTTGGGATCATTGCCTAAAGTAACTTTCCATTACATTGGCAGGTCACTAAGGCTTTAGTGCATGCACACACCTGATTTAATGTTCTCCATTAAGATTTAAAAGATTCACTACAAGTTAAATAACAGCCTTGCTCTTATGATCACTCCGTTGAAAATTTTATCTTCTTATATTAAAATGGTACTTTTTTCAGAATGTCACATTCTGTCACACATCTTTGATTAAATGGGTCATTTTTCTGGAACTTTCCTGAATTTGTGGATTTTTAAAAATAATTTATTTTAAAAGCACACCGTAGGACTCCTCTTTCCTTCATCATTACAATAGAATTTCTCTTCTAGATCCTCAACCTACAAGCTGTATTATGAAAGCTTTAGCCTGCTGGCATGATTTATAGTGGTCAAATTGTTACTGTCATAAGCATTAACTTCACTCTACAGTTATTAAAAGAAAAAAGTATTTAATCAGAAACACTGAGAATTTAGGTTGTATAATGAAATTGTTGTCAGTGCCTGGGCCAGGCTGTAAAATACGGATTATGTTTGTGGGTGAGTGAGATAAACAACTCTATGTTGGTATCTTCATAACTTTTCAGTTACTGGCACTATGTTTATTTTAAGTATTTTATGTCAGCGGTGGTGAGTTTACATTAATTGTGGACAATTTATTAAAGAGCTAAAGATTTTGCTACTTCATCTGGACTTGACCAGTATTGTTCTAGTTTATTACAAACCCCAAAGGTAACCCTATATCTGAATCTTTCCTGTTTTTGTTTTATACCTTCCGTGCATCCACAGAAGTATTTTACTGAAAATCAAAGGGAGACCCCAGGAAAATAAATACAGGTCTAGCTATAGTTTACTCGCATAGGCAAGAGGTGAGAAATCTGATCTATGGAGATCAAATAGAAGTGAGTAAGAGTCAAGTCGTGGTCAGTGCCTACTCTGGCCTCATGGTCCACATTGTTCTATCATGAGTTTATCCTCGGGGTGGCTCAGTCAGTTAAGCGGCTGCCTTCAGTTCAGGTCATGATCCCAGCGTCCTGGGATCAAGCCCCGCATCGGGCTCCCTGCTCAGCGGGGAGCCTGCTTCTCCCTCTCCCTCTGCCTGCCTGCTGCTCCCCCTGCTTGTGCTCTCTCTCTCACTATCTCTCTCTCTGTGTCAAATAAATAAATAAAAAGTCTTTAAAAAAAAAAAAAGCTCTTATATCATGAGTTTATCCTCTAAATCTGCGGTGCCCATTACCTGCACTGTGGATAGTCTAGCCTCCTGTATGGGGATGGGATGTTCTGTCAGTCATTCTATATGGAACCATTCCTGCTGATTTGCATGGCTAGGTAGTGATTAAATTAACCAATGGAGCATTTGTATGACGTTGAAGTTATGGGGCAATATATTTATTCTATTTTAAGTAGTCCATGTAAATAGTTGATATGGAGATGGCTTAATGTACTTTTGTTTGTTTGAGAGACAGTTTGCTTAAATAAGTAGTGCATTTATTTCTCTTCAGTTTAGAAATAACAAAAAAAAAAATGAATGCAGGAAGCTGATGGAAAACCACACATTTGACCACTCATAACCTGGTGGCCAGTGGTCAAATGTCACTTAAGAGATTTGGGAACATTTCAACTATTGCTTTTAAGATATACCTACACCTAAGCACCACTAGAAACAACACAACTGATTTCTATTTAGAGTTGGTAGACTACCAAGAGATGATTTTTACTTTCCAAAGAAATTCATCTCACTAAGTTTTCCATACCCCTAAGCTCTGGATAAGTAAGAGTATTGCTGTGAATTTGATTGAAACAGTAAATTCTTTGGGGGGAAGAAAGTTTAAATGGTGGTCATTTTGACATCAAACAATGGCAACCAAATGTTACTTTTGCCATCCCACCATTCGAAAAGAAAGACTTGGAACTTAGGGATCAATGATAGCAGCCAGCAAACTTTCTTATTGTGCAACAAACAAGAGGTGGAAACACTGTTGAGTTGACTTCACTCGGAGGTCCAGAAAAATTAAGGTTGACACTAAAATAACTTTGGCTTACGTATGACTCACAGCAAATGCTAAATAATGAAAAAATATGTCTTTTAGGTCTAAAATTTTCTGGGTTGTGAGAAAACATGAAGCATAAATCATATCAAACTATTCCTGGCATTAGGCCTTCATGATGCATTTGTTTGAAATCAAGGGTCCAATTGCCTGGAAGAGTGAAAACAGCTAGATGCCCGCTGAGGCAGAATGCCAGCCTTGGAACTGACACATCATTTCTAGAGAGATCCAGAGGCATGACCCTAGTTTGCCTTCAAAGTGGTTCCCTTGGATTGATTTTGTAAATTAACAATATTACACCTTCTGTAGGGTAGAAAGTGCATTAGTCACACTGCTCTTACTTTACCCAGCAAGGAAATCTATTGTTCTTTTGTGGTAAAATGGTCCTGGGGAGGGGCGAGGGTGAATTTTGCCACATCAGGTAAAAAGACTCACATTCAGTTTTCAGGCAAGTTTAATGAGGAATTTTAATAATGAGAGTAAAAATCAATGAGCATAACTCCACTAAATGACTCTTAAAGGGAAACTGATCCGGCTCCTGTTTTTACAAGTGTATGTAACCATCATTGAATGGGTGCCAAGCATCAATTGTTCCAAGTGAGTAAGGACATGGGATATGGCAAAAACTCGCAGCAATTTATTACCAGAATGTTTTAAAAGAAATGGAGGATTTCAGAAAAGGAGAATTTCCACGGATTCATGTTTAAATTCACCATAAGTGATTAATCTTTGTGTTCTATGTTTTGTCCAAGGTCGGTTTTACACACCATGTAAAATTGCTTCTTCTAGAAGAAAGTCGGCTGTTTTCAAAAAAGGAAAAGGGAGGGGTGGACAGTGGGTCTCCCGGAAAATACTTCATAAGTCTCCTTTCACATTAGTTATTTGTGCTTTATTTATGGAAGATGTTAATCCACCAAATATTGTCTAAGGAATAATTAAATAGTGTGGGATATAAGGCGAACTTACCCAAACATGGCTACTTTCAGTACATGAAACTGGCTTTCTAAAAACTGCCTTCCTATTTTCAGACTTCTCTAAGAGAAGTCTGGGCATTTGGTTTTCTGAATCTTCACGTGCTCTGATTTTTGCAGCAGGGATTCTACCTGGATTTGTAAAATATATAATACATAGTTTAGGTCTTAATGAATATTTTTCCTTTGTAAATTTTCAGACTGATTTATTCTAATGGTAGAAAACTGCAATATAAAATAATAATTGTCATGTTGTCATCTCTAATTAATGAGAATATATTTATCAATAAACCCAGGTAGAGATAAACGTTTTCAGAATCATCCGCCAAACATTTCTTTTTTTTTTTTTTTTTTTTTAAGATTTTATTTATTTGAGAGCGAGAATGAGAGACAGCATGAGAGGGAGGAGGGTCAGAGGGAGAAGCAGACTCCCTGCCGAGCAGGTAGCCCGATGCGGGACTCGATCCCGGGACTCCAGGATCATGACCTGAGCCGAAGGCAGTTGCTTAACCAACTGAGCCACCCAGGCGCCCCCGCCAAACATTTCTTAAGATTCAGTTTGAATTACTTATCTCATAACATTTACTAGTTATTAGGGTATTCAATCACTTACAATAAAGGCTAAAGAGAGAGAGAGCTAAAAAATGAACAAACAAAAAACCTTTTTCCCTCATTGAAGTGTAACCAAGAGCTTCTGAAAGCTATAGCTGAAAAAATACTTAAGAGTTTGTTGTTAATCAAAATGGAGTTTCCTTGCGTTAGTTTTTTTTTTAATTTAAGAATAAATGTAGTGTTCCAGGTCTTCGTTATTCCTGTTTGCAAACAAAGAAGTGTGTCCCTTCAAATAGGTCTTTTCCATTACTTAATGTTAAAGACCTGATTATATAATTAAATTAATTTTGACCAATACATATTGGGCATCCCCTGGGTGCAAGTTTAGGTTTCAACTGTTAGAGCTGCAAGCTGAGTGAGGCCTGCTTAATTCCACTGACACCCATACATGTTGCTTTTTTTTTTTTTTTTTTAAATGTTGGCTTGTACAAAGCCACAGAGGGGAACAAATATAGCTGTATTGCCTGCCTTCAACCAAAATGCTTTAGCCATTGAAAGATGGGGGCAGCGTAGACACTCAAAAATGCTTTGAGATCTTTGGATAAATGGTATCATACAGATGTGTATTATTGCTAATTCTTTGTTCTCAATCACTTGTTTTCAAGGACACTAAAATCCATGTAGCCCCTAAAAAAGATAAATAAGGGCAAGTCACTTTTCTTCCTCCAGTCACAGACTAAAGAAATTATTTCAGATAATATATAGCCCTTCAGCCATGGGAGCAGGAAGTGTTTACTGCTGAAGTCGGGGTCCCAGTTGGTAAAATAAACGGAAACTTCTGGTTCAGTTTTAGGACCCTCTTTCAAATAAAAACTTTATTTTCTCTAGGCAAATAAATTGATTTAATCTTGCATGATTGGCAAAAAAATTCATTAAGTCGGGACAGTCTTTAAGGAGTTCAAAAACACAACTTAGGCTTTTTTTTTTTGCTTTAAGACTCAGAGAAGTTTATTTAAAAACAAAACAAAACAAAAACAGAAACAAAAAACTAAAACACCAAAAAATCCTATGACATTTTCTTCTCCAGTGATCTTTAAAACTGGTTCAGGCTCATTGGTTTGGAGTTATTCAGGTATGTCCATATTTGAAAACGGACTCCCATGTCACTGTCCCAATAGGGTGACGGTTGAGACAGTGGAGTAGAAATGAAGCGAAAAATGATTAGTTCATATGCGATAAACATTTTTTTTAAGAAAATGTAAAGTAAATATTGAGAGAGCCAAAACATGATCAAGTTAATCAAGCTCTCATATAGTCCTTTCTAATTTTTTTTTTTTTTTTGCTTCTTATTTGTTTTTTTGATCTTTGAAAATACTGCGTGTTTGAAACTAAACCTGGCTCTACTTTTCATGGGCATAATTCTCACTTTTCCACTGCTGTAGAGACCCATTAATTAAATAGGTATATTTTGAGCACTTACAACATGACTAAAGGCTACAGGTCACGTATCAGGCAGATAGACAAAATCTTTGTACCCATTGAGCTTCCATCCCTGTGGTGAAAATTGAAATTCTGTTAGTAAATAAATAAGCAAATTGCAAATAGTAAAAAGTATAAAGGAGACAAAATAAGGCCATGTGACAGTGCCTGCAAGTGAGCATTGTGATGAGGGGCTACTTCAAAGAGGAGGTGGGGGAAGGCTCCCTGAAGATGGGTTATTTGGGTGAGGTCTGGATGACAGAAGGAGTTGGTGATGTGACAACCAGGCAGGAGAGCATTCCAGGCAGAGGCAACAGCAGGGCCAAAAGCCCCGAGGCAAGAACAAGCTTGCCATATTTGGGGAACATCAGTAAGACCAGGAGCACAGTAAGCGAATAGGGAGTGGAACAGTTGAGGTCCACGGGCCAAGTGGAGGCTAGTGTAGAGGTCACAAAGTGGAGGTTGCCAGTGTATTTTGGTTGCCTGCATTGTTATGTCTTCACACTGTTTTAAAAGATAGTGTAAGTGGTCACTTGTTAAGTTTGGTCCCTTACAAGCAGTTAAGCACATGATTTTCACCCTGTCCCTTTTATTCACTGACATAACAGTTAACTACAACCCCTGTTCTGTAGGCATGCGAGTGTCGTGGGGCTGTACAGGGTCAGGCATAAGGGTTTTGGATTTTATGCTAGATGCAGTAGAAAGCCATTGGTTTCTAGATTTTTTTTTTTTTTTTAAAGAAAGCACACCTCAAAAGCTTTTCTGATATAGTGGATGCAGATAGAAAAAGAAGATTTGGGGGCACCTGGGTGGCTCAGTCGTTAAGCGTCTGCCTTCGGCTCAGGTCATGATCCCAGGGTCCTGGGATCGAGCCCCGCATCGGGCTCTCTGCTCGGCTGGGAGCCTGCTTCTCCCTCTCCCACTCCCCCTGCTTGTGTTCCCTCTCTAGCTGTCTCTCTCTCCCTCTGTCAAATAAATAAAATAAAATCTTTAAAAA
>NC_138369.1:106259267-106266098 GCF_054177405.1 Leptonychotes weddellii | reverse complement strand
TGGGTGGCTCAGTCGTTAAGCGTCTGCCTTCGGCTCAGGTCATGATCCCAGGGTCCTGGGATCGAGCCCCGCATCGGGCTCTCTGCTCGGCTGGGAGCCTGCTTCTCCCTCTCCCACTCCCCCTGCTTGTGTTCCCTCTCTAGCTGTCTCTCTCTCCCTCTGTCAAATAAATAAAATAAAATCTTTAAAAAAAAAAAAAGAAAAAGAAGATTTGACTATAACTCCTGTGTGTTTGGCTTGAGAAAATGGATGACAGGTGGAGCCATTTTGGGGGTAGGGATGGCTGACTGAGAAAAAAGAGTGTTAGTGAGGAGTGGGTGGGGAGGGAGGTACTTCAAGAGTTCTATGTGGGGGAGGCTAAATTTGACATAGCTCTTAAACATCCAGATGGAGATGCAAGGAACAACTGGATAGAAAGATCTGGAAATCAAAAGTGAGGTTCAGACTGAAGGTATAATTTGAGAGTCTTTAAAGTCCTGGAACTGGGTGGAACCTCTCAAGAAGAGAGTGTGGGGAAGGGAAGAGAGCTTAAACCTTAACTCAAATATACTATGACAGTCCAAGCAGGAAAGGAGATGGAGTAGAAGAAGCTCTCTTGGAACTAGAAATCAGGAGTGTTGTGTCATGTGAGTCCGTGGAAGAGTGAATTTTAAGATAGAGGTCATGGCCAGTGATGCGGCTGGATAAGATGGAATCAGAGAAGTGGGCAATGATTGGTTAATTTGACAAGGACACAGAAGCATGGAGGAGACCCTTATCTTTCCTGCCGGGGGAGACAGCAGAAGACAAGCAGATACACTAACCAAATACTTGGCATTTGACAGGCAGAAGCGGTTTTTATTTGAGTATTTATTTATTTTTTTGGTCTTTGTTTTTTGCTCATCTCAGTGTGATCACTGAGTTCACACCCCAAGCCCCAAGCGGTAACATTTAGGTCCATGAAAAGTAGAAAAATACATCTCAAAAGAGAGCGATCTCATACAGTCATGGTGGGTGTGTGAAAGAGTGCTTCCACTTTGGAATACCACTCAGCAGCATAGAGACAAGCTATCGATATATCCCAGGGGCTGGATGAATCTCTCAGACCCTGTGCTGAGCTAAAGAAGCAAGACATGAAAGAGTAGACACTCTGATTACATTAATATGAAATTCTAGAACAAGGAAATTAATCTGTACTGATTCAGATAGAAAAGCTAATCTATACACATCAATAATTGCCTGGGGTGGGTTGTGGAGAAGGGAAAATTGACGGAAAAGGGGCACATGGAAGCTCTCTGGGGAGATAGAACTGTTCTCTCTTGTTGGGAGTGGTGGTCACATGGCTCTATCCATTTGTCAAAGGTTATTGACCTACTCCCTTAAAATGAATGAATTATATCTCAATAAAATTGATTGATTGAGAGAAAGTGAAATCACTATTTCTCCTGATTAGGTTCTTTCGCCCTAAGTCATTTTCCTATCACATTTGTAAGATATTCTCCTTCTTGATTACTTTGAGAACTCTTTTTTTACTGTTTTATGTCTGTCAATGTGTCACTCAATTACTGATATCTATTGTATATTGTATAGATTACTTTTCATAGAATTCTTCACACTAATGCCTCCATACCTTAGACATATGCATGGCTATTTGGATCCTTACTTTAACATATATGGTATTTTAAATAAAATGTATCTAGGTATGTTCGCTAAATGCTGACATCATTAGCTTAGGACATCTGTAGCAATGCTGTTGACTTGACATCACTTATGATGCAAATTCCATTATATCTTTTCTGATAACTGACTTCTTGAACCAAAAATAGAAGCTATTATGAAGTTTTATTTTATAGACAGATAACTGGAGGGAGACTTTTTATATAGGCTGCACTACAAATTTCAAAAAAATGATACCCAACTCTTGCTTAAAAACTTATATCACATATATAAGTAATATCTAGAAGGATGTGTTATAATAGAAAGATTGGGGGCTTTGCAGTAGAACTGGGCTTGAATCTCAGACTTGCTGTCAGCCAGCCATGTGAGCTTGGGCAAGTTCCTTACTGGGTTTTAATTTCCTTATCTGTAAGAAGTAAAGTAATAATTATCTTTCTATCTTGTTATAAGGTTTAAAGATAACATATATAAACTTTCTAGCACAGTGCCTGGCTTGTTAGAGGGGCTCAAATGTGAGAGTTGAAATTCTCTATGTTGTTACTTCTGTTATCACGCACATTGTCAGCATGGGTGGGGGGGTCAGGGAACCAGGAAGCCTGCTTCTGAATGTCTAAAGGCCCGCAGATATTGGTTAAAAGAAGTAACTGAATTCTAAACTATAGCCTTTTCAATGACAAAGCAACATTTGATGGACCATAAAAGAAGACAGAAGCAATTAGGCATTACCTAAACCTTCTGTGAAGTTTGTGATTTTTAAGCTCTTGAAATAGAATATTAAAAAACATCAATAACATCTACACTAGGAAACATTCTCTTGTTCTTTGAAATTGATATAGATTTTCACCTGCATACATAATGCCTATCCATAGACACCATGCACACACGTACACACACGTACACACAAATAGGTACAGGGTTTTTTGGTTTTTGTGTTTTTTTCTTAAGAAAAATAGGTCTTCGTATCATGTGCAATCAGGATTCTGAAAGTTAATAAAAGGCCCTCTTACCCTATTACAAGGCTTTCTTTTTACATGGTATCTATATTTCTAAAAGTTTCCTATGTAATGGCTGCTTTTCTGATTTTACCTGTTATTAATTATAGTTTATTCTCTGTTTAAGCTCAACTGTTACTGTAAATGTGACTTCCGTCATCCTCTGTGTATCTAAATGGGATATTCTGAGATAGTCGCTTCTTCCTGAGGATGTGGGAGTCCTTCCCAGGAAACATTGAGAACTATTCTTAACCTGGAACTCCTATATATCTTGTGTCATCCTTCAGAGATACTGCACCTTTCCCTGCTGCCTGCCCCATTCTTTGTACGCTCACTGTTTATTTCCCAGCTATTTTAGGAAGACCTTTCTTCCTCAATGATGAAAGCACAGTCCCATGAATTGAGTAGCTATGGATAATCTTATAACTTCTTTGTTTAGGCAAGAGGTCACTATGTTTCAAGATCTTTTTGTGATCTTAACCCTCTACCATCATTTTGTGTATCTAGAAAAGTGCAACACTGCTTTTAAAGCCATTTTCTATTACACATCATTTTAATGCCCCCAAATATGTTTATATAATAAAAATCATCAATTACCTTTTGGGCCAGTGTTTGTTAACCCTACCTATTCACTAGAATCATCTGGGGAATTTTTTTTTTTAAGTAGTATGCCCGGGTATTCACATTTAGAGATTCTGATTTAATGAATCTGTGGTGGGGCCCAGGCTTAATCCTTTGAGGCGCTCTGCAGAGGATTCCTAGGTGAAGCCAAAGTTTGAAAACCAGCCTTCTGGGTGTAAAAAGTTTTTGCAAGCCTTAAAACACCACAGCCTTTGAAATAACAGAGGTTCTCTTGTACTGCTGAAGAGTCACTAAAGCCTAGAACGAGGTGCTCTTTAAGTCAGATGGCAAGGAGGTTAATAAAGCCATAGTTGCTGATGACTCTGATTTTTAGAGTTTTTCATTTATTTTTCACTAGAGTCAATTTTTTCTCGACAGGCAATTAACCAAGTGAGGGAGCTATGTCGGAAGATAATGTGCTGATAGTGCCCAGAGGGAAATATGTAAGATTTGACCTTCCCTTCATCTCAGCCCTACCACGAACAGGCTTAGAGTCCTGGTCGAGATCATTTCCAGACAGGATTCACAAACATAAACGCAGCAGGGGCTAGGAAGGTAACGGGAATCCATAAAACCACAGGAGTGGACATTGGCACAGAGAAGGACTCACTCCCATCCTAATGGGGACTGCCTCTGCTCAGCCCTGGCTACTTGCTTCTATGGGAGAATGCAAGTCAAGTGTTGCCAAATATTTTCATTTTTTAAGAGAAATAGAATTTCTCCCCTTTGGGATGAAATTTTCCAATTATTATTGACATCATTAGATGCCAAGTTTTTTATGTGCCTTATTCATATTGTGGGGCTTAATTTGGCCCTCAGGCCACCAGTTTGCAACATCTGCGTTAAATGATTTCTAAGATTCTTTCAATTCTGACATTCTAAGATTCTAAGAGACTCATTTGGACAAAACACAAAAATACTCCCTTAAGGTGGGAAGTTGCTATTTGAGTATGTGCTTAATTGATTTTTCTTTTCCCGAATCTTCCAGTTTTTCTCCCTTACCCCGCTGGTCCTGGCAGCTTACCTTTCTATTCTGACCCATCCTAGAGTTGACATCTCAAGAATTTATGCAACTATCGCTAATACGCCATATTTACAATATATAGAGGATCCTGGTGTTATGTCAGAGGAAAACCTTGTCTTAACTTTTCAGGAGGGAATGAAATGTACAGTACAGTGTGGCTTATAAATCATTTTCAAATTAGTATTCTGTACATCTGGAGAAGAGTACATTTCTACTCATGCATAAATTGCCTATGAACACATTTCAAAAACCTATGCTTAATCTTAGCAATGAACATTTCAAGAGGTAAATTAATATCTTCAAGGGGAAGAAATACAGTGTATTAAACAGGAACCCACTAGAAACTCGATAGTTAAGAGTCTGTCAGCATTTCCATTATAAGCCTGTTTTTGAGGGGTTTATAACTCACTTATAAAAATTCATCATGGGCTGGGACTTGGCATGTAAGGTCTCAGCCCGGCAGCCTGACGTGATGCTAGGTCTGAAGGACCTCAGATTCTGGTCGGAGGGATACTATTTCAAAGTTTCAAGATGAGGTCTAAATAAAGAGAGGGAGTTATTTAAACCTACAGAATCCAGGAACTGCGGCGTAAAACTAAAATAACTGCTCTAAGATCAGCAGGTTGTGGCTCGCTTTTACAGAATTCCTCACCATTGTCTACTCTGAACTGCACATCTCGTACCGCGTAGGGTGGAGTCAGCTTCGCTTTCTTGTCTGGGTCACACTCAATGCAACTTTCATTCTCCTTTTGCTAGCTTAATATACTGTCTGTTGAGGTTACAGGTTTAGATGAAAGTTTATAAATGAGGCTAATTCACATTGAACCTGTAACTCTTTTTTTTCCCCTTTCCATTTGAAAAAAGGTATTTGTAGGAAGTAGGAATAGAGCATAAAAATGTCTTAGGCCATCGTAAATTTCTTGTGCAGATAGTTCTGTGATGTGTTGCATGTTTAAATTAGCACAATATGTATTCATTTTAAATATTGATCTTTAAGGAAGCAATGTAATAAATCTGAATACTCTTTTGCATTACTGTTTACATTAGGTCTACTCCAGATTAAGAGAGACAGTTGCCTTGTAAATTTGCTCGCAGTGTAAGCAGTGGCATATAAATAATTCTGTTTCCAATTATACAAAAACAATGATGATGAACTATTGGGAGCTGGGATGATTGTGCAGAGCCCGGCTGAATCACAGACCCAGGCCAGGCCTGTGAGTAACTGATGTGCAGCTGACAATTGGGACTATTGTTTCGATCAGGAAGCAAATGAAGAAGTGGCACAGAACAAAATTCTATAAATGTAGCTCCATTAAGATGTAGTTCCTCTCCAGCTGTAAAGTTTCTAAGGAGCTACCAAAACTATTTAAAAACATAAAAACACAATTGTTCGGCTTGGTAATGGTAACAATTTGTCTGGAACAATGTTAAGTATGTTGTGGTAACCTTCATGGGGGAAAAACCCTATGGATGGACTTGGCTGTGGTTTGGGGTTTCCACCTTCTCCCAGCGGTGGTTCTTGAGTTGTGGCATGAACTGGCCTTTGAACCATTTGATAGCTCAACCAAATTTCAGCTAGGAATGTTAAAACATAATGGCTAAAGATTAAGAATAAATTTACACCTAGGCCATATAATTCCAAGGCCAAGATCAACCCATTCCCCTTAATGTTCCCATCATCTATTCCGGAGTGCAAATATTCACATGGAAATGAGGTTGGCTGAAATGTTTAGCTTATATTGGAAAACATATCTGCTAAGCAGCTGAGAAATGTATTCGTTTCAGTCTTTCCATTTGACAAGGCTCATTCTCCCAAGTAAAATACTAAGAATGCAATGACAGCAGCTGAAGCCGGTCCATTTCCTCTCCTGCCTTTAATCTCTCCCTGGGAAAAATAGTTCTTGAAATGCTATAATGTGTATATATATTGACACTCTTCCTTAGATTTTTAAATAGGGCTGACCCTCTATTTATTCTCTATGCCCAGCGATTTTTTTTTTTACCAGTTATTTAAAAGTGTGTTTATTATTTTCGTGACTGATAATGATTATTATAATCATACCGTGCTTTTCAGTTGATAAAGTGTGTTCATATGCATTATTATATCATCACATCATTGCCATCATTATAAGAACTTCAAGAAATGATTTGGATCAATATTATTTTTTATCCCAATTTTTTAAATGATGAAAAGAAGTTCAGTGAGGTTAAGTGATTTGTTCATGTTTTTATAGCTAGTAAGTGTCAAACCTATCCTCCAGTCCAGCTATTTGAACTCTAAATGCCATGTTCTTTCCACTGTGGTTTTAAAATATCCTGGTTTTTTTGTTGTTGTTGTTTATTTTTGTTGTTGTTGTTTTTTAAAGGGCTGCATTTAGCACAAGGAGTCCTATGGAAGATGTGTGTAGATCGATTGGCATAGTGCACATCAAGGCTTCTTGCTATTCATCTCTGTGTGGCTTCCTGTCGAGGTAGAGTAGGTAGTGTAAAGCACAGACAGTTCTGAAATTTGTTTTTTTTTTTATTTATTTTATTTAT
>NC_138369.1:106144764-106259167 GCF_054177405.1 Leptonychotes weddellii | reverse complement strand
TTTTTAAAGATTTTATTTATTTATTTGACAGAGAGAGACACAGCGAGAGAGGGAACACAAGCAGGGGGAGTGGGAGAGGGAGAAGCAGGCTCCCCGCAGAGCAGGGAGCCCGATGCGGGACTCGATCCCAGGACCCTGGGATCATGACCTGAGCTGAAGGCAGTCGCTTAACCAACTGAGCCACCCAGGCGCCCTGAAATTTGGTTTTAATTAATGGCTCTGACAAAGTCCATGGGTTCATTTTGATCATGCATATCTTCAATATAACACGAACATGCCTAGTAGAATAGTGCAAATAATGACAGGAAGTTGGTGAGAAATGGCAGGATGATAGCTGTGTTTATCCCAACATGTTTTTGGTTTGCTATTTTAGAATTTCATTTGATCATTCATTACAGCCCCTTGTCCATCACACTTCAGAATATGTGCCTAATAAATCCATCGGCTTGCTTGGCAGAACTAATTTGGAGTCTCAGAAAGTTGGATGTAATTGTTCACTCTAAATTTTAGTAAAAAATATTTTACCAGATGATTTTAGTACTGACAGAGCTTTGGAGAAGGATTAGGGGAGTTTCTTGAGACGTGTGGAAACTGAAGCAGCTCATTGTACGCTATCTCCCTGGACATTGATCTGTTCCTCCACCGTGGCTGGTGCGGGGGGACTGTATCACAACAATGCTAACTCTATAAGAAGTGTAAGGGCTGCTCTATGAATATCTGTGGGAGTTCAAGGTATTACATAACTGCTTTGGAATAAAACTTTGGATGCTGGAACCTTGACGTAAAAAAGCTCCATACCTGGGGCGCCTGGGTGGCTCAGTCGTTAAGCGTCTGCCTTCAGCTCAGGTTGTGATCCCAGGGTCCTGGGATCAAGCCCCGCATCCGGCTCCCTGCTTGGAGGGAAGCCTGCTTCTCCCTCTCCTGCTCCCCCTGCTTGTGTTCCCTCTCTCGCTGTGTCTCTCTCTGTCAAATAAATAAATAAAATCTTTAAAAAAAAAAAAAGCTTCATACCTTAAAAATAATGTGGAGTTTAGTCTATTTTGCTTCAAGCCTTTAACTTTAGTAAAGATTTTCTGGCCAACTCTAGGAAGGAAAACATTCTATAGTAAAATAAAACAGTAATGACTCAAGAATACTATATGACACCTAATTTAATGATTGCCACCCAAAATTATTTTCACCAGTTATAAATCAGTTACTAGGCATAGTTATAATTACATTAATAACACTGGTTTGCCTTTCTAAATCCAAATATTATACAATGAGGAAATGTTCTGACTCTAAATGGTTTTAATTAAAGAGCCAGCTTTTTTTTTTTTTTTTTTTTTTTAAGGTGGTAGGGAAGTATATTTTTGTCCTCACTTTTTGGTTTTTGTGCTCATGGTTTCAAGAAAAAGGAAAGTAATGATTATAGTAAATTACAGGAGTTAGGCAGTGGGGTAATTAACAGGTAATTATCAATAAACAATTTAACCACAAAAGCTTGGATCCCACCTACCACTTGTCAACAATAAAAGCTTAGTAACTCCACATGCCATTGGAAACAGAGTCTACAGGGAGCCCCAGAAAGGACTGCTAATATAAATAAACAATTCTTTCTTGGGAGAATACACAAGGGCCAGGCTGTAAGTGACCACATAGAAGAAGGAAAGAAAAATCCAGTAGACAGGAAAAATATTAGGAAACCAAACATTTGGTTTCAGATTTAGGAGAAAAATATGAATGTGCTTGGTATGGAAGCCAGAAATACTATCTGTGAATGTATTTCTCATCACATACATAAATTTTGTGTTTCTTTAAGCATGGTTAGAAGTGTAAGATTATTTAGCTAAGGTGGCATTTTGACACAAGGAAAAAATTGACCTTATCTGGTTTAAATATAGTCAGCATGCTTTATAGATGGAGTGATTTATGAATAATTCACCATGAAATATATTTATTATGGAAATCTACAACTAGGTTTTGAAAGCATTTCTAAACTTTATACAAACCTTGATTTGAAAACCCTTCCTCTTTAAAATGGGCCAGGTCTCTCTTACCATAGCTTGAGGAGGTGAAGGTTTCTAATTAGCTAGGGAAAAGGAACCATAGTTCAGACAAAAAGACATGACCCCACAGACAATGAATAATAATATAACTCTCTATTTCTATTTCATCTTGACTCTGTTAATGTGGTATTAGGATACAATTTGAAAATAGCTAAATTTCATTTTGGAGGGGATTTCATTTTGGAGGAGATTTTCTCTTTTTGAATTGTATTTCATCTACACACACACACACACACACACACACACACACACACACACACACACCCAAGCCCTGTGTGTCTAAAATGACATTTGGATATATCAGAATCAAATGCACATATTGAATAATATCAACACCTGGTAACGTGCTTGGCATCATGCAAAGTGCATTAAGTAAATATGTTCTCTGTCGTCTAAGAGATAAAACTGTCTTAGAACACGTTTGAAAGATGTACATGCAACTGAATAAACTTTGAGCAGATGTACATATTCAATAAAGATTTCATTATCTCCAGGCCTAGGGGTAAATATATATCGTGGAGTGATGACAGTAAGACGACTGGCGGGGGTTGCAAGGTTAGATAAAGGGGTGTTGAGGAGAAATTGCTATCTGACTGCCTACCCGTCAGGACAATCTTTGGGTGGAGGGGAGATTCCATGTCCCATTTGAATGGCGCTCTGCAACCAGCCTGGCACATCAGGGTGGGCAGGCCATCCCGGAGAGGGAAGGAAAAGCTAGCACAAAGCTCTGGTCTCAACAAGAGGTGCAGGCCTGGGCAGATGCTGCCCAGTGATCTAAGGAAGCCGTTACACTACAGCAACAATTTGAATGTTTAGTGTGATATTTAAAGTCCCATGAAACCTAATTGCCAAAATACCTGACTCTACTGTGCTCTATATTTTTCCTGAACTTCACCTAAGACCGTTTTCATTTTCTCTCTGGCCTGGCATTATGTCTGCCTAAATTTTTTCCTTCAGATTGCCCACATCCAATCGCATTCATTAGAACTTTGCTAAATGCCGAGTTTCCCATGGTTTTCTTAATTCCCTTTTGAATTTTTTTTTTTAAGACAAACCCAGATCTTGTTAAAAAACCCTCCCACTGTGTCTTCTGTTACTAAAAAGTAATTAAATAAAAAGTGAGGTTTGGATACATCTATCGTTTAATCTGAAATTACATATGAGTATAGAGAGGAAAAGTGACTTTGAAAGATCAATTCTCAAATTTTGATTTAAGAACTGTGTTATTAGCCAAAATAATATGAACTGAGTCCATTCTTTTGACCTTTGCAAGGTCTAACCTAGTCAATTATTGCAGCAGAGCAGGGAACCAAAGAATGGCTTTGAATCGGTCAGACCCAAACTGATTTAAGTTTGCATGTAGTTAAATAGACATTAGTTAAAAAATAATTAATGCTGTCTTTGACCTTTGAAATGAGGAAGGACATTCATGGTCCTCTCTGCCACTCCATACATGTGAATCTATTTAACTAATTTCATTACTTAAAATAGAGATCTTTTTAATAGACCTTGATATTGAATATCTTGAATAACATAAAGTTGTATTCCTCCTAAATGGATGCTATCAACAAATTTTCCTGGGATATTTAGAGCACACTTTTTTTTTTTTTACAGTTCACCAGCTGATTTTTGAAAATATATATAAACATATATATATATATAGTCGCTGTATGAAATGACCGCTAGTCAAATCCCTTTGGCACAGTTGGGCAAGATTCCCATGGGGTTGTTACGTGAAGATCATTGATCATTCGTTCCCTTCCAGGTCTTAATAAGACCTAGAAATGGGTGCAGTTCTGTTGTCGTGAATGCTAGACACATAGTGTTTTAGGGAGGAATTTCTAAATTGCATCACAATGCTACAAGAAAGAAGAATAGCTCTTCTCTCTTCCCTTTTCCTCCCATTATTTTTCCTTTTCTACCAGTTACCACTGCAGTGTGAAGAAGGAAAAACCCCATTCACTGTGAATTCCCTCGGCTGTTGCTTGGGTAGAGACAGAAGGGAAAGAAGAGAAGTATCCCCAAAGCAGGCTCTAAAAAAACAGTAACTTACAATGTAGTTTTCATCTTGTTCTTTGTTGTTTTCCAAAATTATTTCTAGTTCAGATGTATTTTGGGGAGTTTAAAAGGTATGTTCCATGTTTTCCCAAATAACAGTTTTAAATCAACAAATGAACAAGCCCCAGGTAACATCGAAGATACAGGCACATAGGAGACAATGAATTTGTATTTAGTGAACAAATGAATAAACGAAGCCCATCCAGGCCTTTATACATACCACTCCCGGTTTCCTTGTCCTTGTCTGGAAAACTCTTATTTGTCTGTTGGGTTCCCATTAATTGTTACTTCAAAGGGAGGACTTTCCTGACTGCTCTTTGCATTCTAAATTATTTGTTACTGCAGCACACTAAATTTCTACCCTATCTTTGATCACATTTGGTTGGGATTCAGTGTTCCATGTCTATCCCTTCCACTCTGTGGGCCTGTTATGGGTGGTGTTCTGTTCCCACTGCCTGCTACAGTGATTGGCAGATAGGCACTTGAACCTGAACAGTTCAGAAGGAAGAATGGGTAGAAAGTAGAGTTCAACTGGAAAGAGAGAAAAAGAAATGAAGAGTGGGTAAGATCTGCAGAGGAAAGAGTCCATGGCAAGGGAAGAAATTAGATAAAGGAAGAGATGTTTAGAATGGCATGAGGAGCAGAGAAATCAAGACTTTGCAATGGGAGGTTGATTCCTAAGCCATGGAAGAAATTATGGCATCAAAATAGAAGGAGGAAGTAGGTAAACAGAAAGAGAAGCAAAGAGTAATTCGCAAGAATAGTAACCAGAATTTAAAATAGAAAACATACAAGGAGGATTTTGCCCAGTTATTTTCATTTCTGACCTTGTTTTCCCCCTAGGCCAAGGGAGAGCCAAGTAGAGTTTGATATAAAAAGTTTGACTTAAGATACATATTTTCCCCCAACGTAAAACCCTATTTCACAATAAGTAAATATAAAACACTGAGCCATTGTAATAAAGAAGGCATCTGTCGTTATGAATTGGTCTCAGCAACTTGACATCATCTTTTATTGTCATAAGTCATAAGTAGTTTATGTATTTTAAAATCAAGTCTTGTTTTTCTAGCATTCACATATGTTTTTTTCAAATCTACTTTAATGTTGGTAAATAAAAATCTATGTTTTAGGATTTCCATGATAACATGTTCTTTATGTCGTTTTGCACAAAGGGGACATGATTTGGTATTTGTTTTAACAAATCTCTCATCCACAGAGACGTGCTTTCCCATGGAGTTTTTACTGTCTCTTATTAGAAGACTATAGTTCATAAGAAATGTCGTAGAAAGATCAACGATAAATCAAATGCATGTCATAGTATTATGCTACCTCTCCTCAGGGTGGAGGGCAAAATATAATGTCTGCTACGGCACAGTGCCAAGCCAGGGTTTTTATAAAGGAACAGTCATTTATTTATTTATTTATTTATTTGAGAGAGAGAGCACATGAGAGGGGGGAGGGTCAGAGGGAGAAGCAGACTCCCTGCCGAGCAGGGAGCCCGATGCGGGACTCCATCCAGGGACTCCAGGATCATGACCTGAGCCAAAGGCAGTCGCTTAACCAACTGAGCCACCCAGGCGCCCAGGAACAGTCATTTTTAGAACTCTTAAACCCTCAGTCCTTATTGAGCTCATCACTTGACAAACCAAAATGATATTCTTAGTTTGCACAGTTAAAATGAGTATGCACACCCTCATCACTCTGCAAGTTCATTTCTCTTTCTGTAGATAATTCTCAGAAGCACCTGTATGACTAGAGAATTTTGAGATTAAATTTCAGTTTCTTGGACTCTAATATGGATCAGCTGGCTTTAAAAGCACACAGCCTGAAAAGGTCACTAACATTATCACTGGAATAGCCTGTATTCACATGAACGGGACTAAGATCCCAAGCTGCTAGAAAATCTGTCTGGGAGCCTAGGAAGCCTCTGGATGAACAGACACCATCTGAGGTAAACTGGGGTATACTAGAGACTCTATTCATTTACTGTAGTTCACACATCGCACTTTATTTAAAGTGTGATCACTTCTCATTTTGTTTTTTGTTTTTTGCCCTTATTACCACTGACTTGCGATCCTTGTTGTCAAAACTTCCCAATAAGTAATGCCAAAATAAGAAAAATGGTTAACATGTGTACTAAGCAAACATCAAAACAAGACCATGTCTCATTTTAAAGCTTTATAAAAATCGTGAGGCATTCTAAAATGTGAGGGGTGTTTATGGATGTATCACAAACTATTTTATGTCTTCAACAACTATTTTTCAAACTAAGGCTTAGTTATTTTTGTTTTTAAGTTTTTCTTTCCCCTTACTTAGAAAATGATAGCTCAGGACATATGATACCTGAGAATTGGGAAGGAAACCTTCGAATTTATAAGCATCAAGTGAGATATAGATATAAAATGCTATCTCATGCAGGTCAGTCATATTTAAAATTATGTTTCCTTTACCGAAGAATGTACCCACTGATAAGCTATCTCACGTAATCAATGGGCGTGACTTCCTGTGAACGCCACTCATGCTGAATCCCTATAGTTAGTTAATAGCGATAGAAGGAACTTCAACGACTCTCTTATATTTGAGAACTACAGAATCCTGGCTAAGTAGGAGGCTTAGCCAGAGAGCATATTGGTTTCAGCAGACTATGGTAAAGTTAATTAAGGATGATTAATGGAGCATTTTCCTTCCAATGATACCTGTGACAGAACAAAGCTGTCTGAGGCTTGTCAAGCAGAATTTGAGTTGAATGAGTATTTATGTGATCAAATCTGAAGGCTGCCTCTTGACAGAGCGAGGATTCATCAATCAATTGCTCTGGCTCGCAGTGGTGGGAAATTGGTCTATCCGAGTAGGTTCTGTTCCCATCCCCCGTTTTTTTTCATTCAATCATCCCTCAGGCTACAATGCATCTTTTGCTTTTACCTCTGACCACCTTAAGGGCTATCAAAAACATCTATTATGATGGTTATTTCTCAGCTGAACTCATACAATTGATTTCTTTTAAGCAGAGGGTTATAAAGTGACAGGGGCCTGTGCAAGGAATTAATTGGCATTAACAAAAGTTATTTTACAAGCCTGATGAGAAATGATTGTGGGCTTAGTAAAAAACTATCTGTCACATAGCTGTACTCTTTTTGTGCTTATACCTTTTTTTCTTCAGCTTCTATAGAGTCAGTTAATTCTAAGAATAGATTAAAGAAGAAGAAACACAGCTTATGCTTCAGGTTTTTGCTTTTAGCTATGTTCTACAATCTGCTGCGGTCAGGTTTAGATTCTCCACGTGGTGGTCACTGGTCGTGCGAGGACAGGCACTGCTGGCCAGACCTACCTGGACAGCAGGCTCATTTTCACGCAGGATATGCAGAGTCTTGTTTAATTACAACAGAACAGTGTCAATGCAGAGGTATGATCAGGAATTAGTTAAAATAGAGTATATTCAGTTTGCAAGATTTGTGCGAGTGATTTCACATGCATTATCCAACTTGATGTTCACAAAAAGTTCACGCAAACAGAGGAGCGGTAACGATTCCTATTAAATAGATGTGGAAATTGAAGTTGGAAGTGGTTTCATAACTTGCTAGAATGATATGGCTGTACATGGCTGAGATGGGGCCTGGGTCCAATTCTGGGCACCCCCACTACACCCGTCTACCTCTTTTGTCGACTGTATTCTTTCTGGGTCAGGGCTAACTGCTTCCTTGCCTTCTCAAATTATGGCACAGTATTGCACCCCGAATGTAAGTAATGAGTGAGTTTTTAATGGTCATTGCAACTTGAGCAATTCAGTCTAATATTACATTGGCTGATGCTGTATTTAATTCTGAGGTTGAATGACTGCAACTGGGAGGAGAATATTTCTGGCTCAGCGAGACACTGGGACTCCTGGTGATTTCAGGAGTGGCACCCAACTGCACAGACTCTTCATAGTGTCAGCATGAGAAAGACACAACTACAGTTTCCCGGAGGAGTAGCCCTAGTGACTCATGAGATGTGTTCAGAAGGAAAAAATATTATATGCATACATATTCATATTACTGCTGTTTACTGAGATGCTTATAAAGAAGCATTTTTGAAGAATTGGCTTCATATAGCAGAGAAGAGAACTTCTTGGTTATTTATCAGAAAATTTCACTTTCCCAAATAATGCTTACTCATCTTGAAATGTTGTCATTGATTCTATAATCTACATTCTCACTATCTTTGGGAAGCATGTTTGAGTAATGATACAATAAAATACACAGTCAGTTTTACATAAAAGTATGGCAATCATTTGCCAATATAGTATTGGTATTTTTAGGAAAAAGTTTCATTTCTTTTGTTATGTGTTTTCAGAGTGCAAAGTCAAATAAAAAAAGGAAAATTATTTAATAAAAGGATTGCCAAAGGATGCCAGTTAAATCAATTTCAACTGATAATTGATTTCTCTTTATTTATACATAAACACAAATGCTGATTAGGTTTTTTGTGTCTAAACTATAATCATGGGCTTAAATTTTTAAAATCTTTCTTTTTTTCGAAAATCTTTTTGAAATGGGTGATTAACATTCCAAAAATTCAAGATAAGCCTTAGCTTTTCTGCCCTGTTATCTTTGGAAATTACATTAAATGTTTTATTATTTAATATTTCTTTATTCAGATTTTTTTCTGTGAAAATATTGAAGGGTCTTACTTTTGATTTCCTTTTTCACATATTTTTGTGTAATAACTGAAGGCCTCTGTTTTGTTTGCAGATATTTTTAGATAAATCATTCTTTATTCTATAAAATGCTTTAGGACACAATATTTATTTATTTTAACTTAGAGGGAGAAAATGCAAGGAGCAGAAAGGGATGATCCAAAGACAGCGACACAAAGAACTGAACTCCTCAGTCCTTGATTTATTCACTTTGCCCATTCGAGAATTGTCATTAGTGCCAGAGATTGCCCAGCAAATGCAGAGTGAAAAAAACCTTTTTTTCCCTCGTCATGCCTATGATATGTCTAAGAATACTCTTGGATTGTAGCAGCTTTGTGGGTGATTCTATCACAGCCTGAGTTTTAGAACTTGCAGTCAACCCAAATCCCTGTGTCTGTGGCATGTGAACTATTATTAGGTCAGCTTTTTCTCCATTCAGTATTTAGACAGTTAATTTCTTAGACGTAAGTGCAGGATAGTCACGTGTATAAAATAAAAAAAAAATTAATTTAGACATATAGCTCTGAGCTAGTGAGGTAATCTAACATCTGGGTTCTCTTATTTCATGGTCTTTCTACTTTAACCCCAGGCCTACTGCTGCCCTCAGGCTTATGTCACTTTGGTATCATCCCCCCTCCACCCTCCATCCAAATCACTGATAAAAAATGTCTGAATGGAATAGGGCAATTTCCAGGTAGCTATTGAGCCATTAATTAATTGTTCCTGTTTGCATGTCCTTGAGCTCAAATAACCAACTGACTCTAATCAGTAAAACGATAATAAACAAGATACTACTTTTATATCTTGGATGAAGGCACAATGTCATCTTCTAAATTTGTTTAACAGTGTAGGTAATAATTCAGGGTGGATTTTTAGGCAGGTTTGGTATATTGGACAGTAATTGCACAATTGATATTCACACTACCTGTGAAAGGATCAGAGCACACCCAAATGGAGTAGACAACTTGGTCATTCCGTGGACATCATTAATTTTGGTGAGCTGGACTAGTTTAACTAAACTCTCTTGATTAATCCTACATGATCCAAAATGATGATGGCAAGACACTGGTTTGGCAGTTGAAAATTTCAAAATGAAAAGGAATGTCATGCATATTTTTTTGCATATTCTTGTCCACATTCTTTTGTACATCTCAACTGGGCTAATTAGAGGATATTAGAATGCAGTGCATTGGTCATAATTTTTATCGCATGGAATGCACAGGGGTATAGATTTTAAAAAACTTGATTAAAAATTATTTTAAGTTTTGGAAAACGCTAAAGAAATTTCTGAGAGAAAAATTATGTATATATGTATTATGTAATATATATGTAATATATATATATATACACACACACACATAAATGTCTTACTGCCTTGATTTATTAAACATATTTTACAAGATTATAACTAAAGGTCTGGGCTTTGTTATTCTAATTCAATATTTGTAGGAAAAAATCTTCAACCAGAAATATATAAACAAACTAACACTAGAGCGTGTGTTCTCAGTGAAAAAACTGAGACTTCATTTCAGGCTTACAATAAACCTTTGGCTGTGATCTCAAAATTTATGCCCAGAGTTGTTCATTTTTAGGTTCCTGAACAGTCTGGTCAGTAAAACTTTTCATTCTAAGGCCAGGCGGAATCAACAGAGATGAACACTGGTCGATGTCGTTGAAATGGCACTCACAGACTTATTTTACCCACCATAGTCTTTAACCCTGACACACATGCATTTTTTTTCGAATTTTATTGAGCAATCCAACGTGTTTGCAGTGTACCAAATCCCACCAAATCAGATTCTGATGCTTTTACTCACGTCTCTCCTTCGCTCACCATGTAGCATGGATATTTCTCTCTCTTTCCTGTCCGTTTTTCTCCTTTCCTTTTTACTGTCTCCCTACCTCCTCCTCACCCCATCAAAACCAAAACAAAACAAACAAAACTACCCCAACATGCAATTCTCCATCTCACCTCCAGCCTTTAACACTGGACACTGCCCTTCTCCATTTTATGGAACCTGTTCCTACTGTCCTTTATGTCTCAGCTCAGACCTGCCTTCACCTGGAAAGTCAAAGATGCACTTAAAGATGCACTCCCTTTGCCTTCTTGCCCCACCCCTGATGCAGGCAGGTGCTCTTCTGATGTACTCCCACACATCTGACAGTGCTTGCTCACATGTGTCACATGTCACATTTGTGTCTATCAGCACCTTAGAAGCTCCAGCAAGTCTAGGCCTGGGGCTGCGTTGTTTATGGTCTTATAGCTTACAGACAGGAGGAGCTCAATAAAAAATAAGGAATGAAAGGAAGAGAGAAAAAAGGGGATAGAGAGACAATGCTGTTTTATAGAAAATAAGTGTAAAAAATCTCTTAAGTGCACATTCAGATGCAGCCCAGCCACCTGTCTGCAGTAGAAGTGGGTCAGGAGTTAGCCCTCCTGAGGGACACAGGCCTTACTATTATTAGTGGCTGAAATAGTCTTCTACAGACTTCTTATTTATAAAATCAGCCACTTCATACATGCTGAAAGTTCTAGAGTAGATACAGGCCCTAGAAAGGTGTATTTGTATCGATACGCAACATGATTGGCCCCAAGGGTTCTCTTCCCAACTACCAAACTGGTCATTTGTACTGGCTTTGCTGTCTTACTTCTTTCTTCCTAGCCATCTTCAATCTGTGGGCTGAGGACCTACACTGCTAATATGTACCATAAAATCTACTCCAAATTTTCCTGAGGTGAATCCTAATCTGTTTTATAAATTGGCTGAGGTACCATGATTAAGAGAATTGACACCCATTTAGGAGCCAAAACAGTCTGTTTAAATTTTGACTCCTTCACATACTAACCTTGAACAAGGTCGTGATGCGAACTTGAACAAGTCACTTTGTTGAACTGAACTTGCTTCCTCTGTGCAATCAGGAAACTGGCTGGCCCGTGTTTAGGTTTTTGAGATGATTAGACTCATGTGAAAATACGTTGTAAATTCTAAGCACTGTGAGGTCTGTGAGGTCAGAAATTGATACGAATTGACAACAGAGTCATGGACAGGAAGAGTGATGTTGAGTTTTCTTTAGCCGGAGAAATAGATCTTTACTTAGTTCTGGAATTATGAAATGGGTTTCACAGTGCGGGGGGGGGGGGTTGGTGTCCGGATAAAGAGATATTTGTAGTGCCCCCTCTTGTTATGAGTACCTCTGGAAGAGGCCTCTTACTTTATTGTTCACTACTCTGAAAATTTATCTAGATTTCTAAAATACCTTGAGTTCTGAATGTTTAGATTTAAATTATATTTATATTATGGTTGAGTACCATTCTTTCCTTGCCTAGATATGTGAATACTATTTTTGTGTGCGAGTAAGCTTAAAAATTGACTGTCTAAATATTTAACCAGAGTTATTTTAAAAGAATTTCATTATTTATCTTCTTTATGATTTATATTATCACATTCTGTGTCTGTAGTTATGGTTTATCATAAGCAGCCCATCTGCTACAACAGCCAAATTGGAACATTCATATAAGATGAGTTCAGATATCATAAACATGACAAGAGATGGGTTACATGCAGTCTTTCTCCATGTTTAACCAATTTAATTTGTTTCCTATGCAGAAGAGGCTCTAAATTTACTTAATATATGTTAGCACTTAGGAACATAGTTAGAAACAAGGCGAAGGTCTTAACCTATTCGTAAATAAATGAGAAGATTCCTGTCGGAGTGAAAGAGAGAGAGAGAATTTATGTCAAACAATCAGGAATTTAATACATAGTGGTCTTTTAGGATGTCCAGTTTGTGTACATACTCTTAAGGCATGATTACGAATAACTTCACTTCCTATAAACAATGTGACTGGAGAAATTACTCACAGATACAACAAAAAGGGGAAGAAAGGTAAGACGTTTTAACTAAAGCCAATAAGTGAATTACTTTCCCTGAAAAGGTTAAAAATGGCAGATTTATTTTTCATTGCCATAATATTTGTCTTTGTTGGCCAGCTATCTGAGGTATTCTCCAGAAGATGCAGGGCTCATTGAGACGTCACCACATGACCCCAGGTTCAAAGTTACGGCAGAGTCCTGAAGGATTTTTCTCCTCTGTGGTTTGGGGACTCAAGACGCCTTAACCAAAGACTTAAGTCTGTTGGCTAAATGAAAGTATTGATACTGCTGTAGCGAAAACTTTCAGTGATTAGTCTGGATTTCCCTCTGCCCCTGGTAGAGGTCAAGTAGAGGACTTTTTAGTGCAAGCAAAAGAGTCATTCATTTTTCACTCTTTAGGTAAAGGACTTATGTCATATTATTAGTGAAAACGTGATTAACTGTTAAAGCAACATAGGCCTTAATGATCTATAAAGCCATTTCTCTCAAAGTTATGGATTCATTGCTCTGTAGTACTAAATATATGTTGTTCTAGGATCATGCAAGTCATGAATACTAAAAATAAAAATAAACATATTTCTTTGATGATGATTTATTACCAAACAATTTGGAGCTAATACATTCACATTATAGGATGCAAATACAAATGTGACATAACTGAGTAGGCCTTTAAGATGAAGTGTCATTACTTTTGGAAATACGGGCCGTGCTTCAACTTCATCACAGCCTTTGTAACATAATGTTTTGAGAATCTGTGACTGATGTTTCAACTTGCAGCAGTTTGGTTCTTAAATTCCATACTTAGCAAGAGAATGGTTTCATTCAGCCTCATTGATGACCTAAAAACCCATATGTGGGGATATTATATGCCATTGTGAGTTAGTATGCGAAGCTGGTAAAATGAGATTGGGGGAGTTCCTCTCTGGTAAGATGCTGAGTTCACAATGAGCACAAAGGCAGAGCCATGGCAATGGCAGACCCAGTGAGGAAGGGTACCACAAACCCATGTTAGTAAGGGCAGGCACTCATTGCTCCTCTCTGGGCTCCTCAGAAATAGTCCTGGGAGTACTGATGCTAACATGGCTCTCTTTCTGTTTCCGGATAAAGCTCTCTCGTTACTTGCGATCGCTCAGCAAGCTAAAAAGCAACACAGAAGCTGAGCATGTGCGTGTCAAGTTGACCTTGCTCTCCTTTTTATCATCTCCGTCTCTCCTCCTTCCAGACCCACGG
The DNA here is from genome assembly GCF_054177405.1 of Leptonychotes weddellii. Lineage (NCBI taxonomy): Eukaryota > Metazoa > Chordata > Mammalia > Carnivora > Phocidae > Leptonychotes > Leptonychotes weddellii. Next base: position 106,245,281 of record NC_138369.1, on the reverse strand, counting down.
TTTCCTATCTGTCTCTTTGTTTCTTTCATTCTTTCTTCGGTTTATTGTCTCCACTTCCCTTCCTTTTCTTTCTTCTGCTTTTCTTTCCCCTCTTCTTTTCCCACTTCCTCATGTTTCTTGCTTTCCGCATCAGGCTAGGAGAGAAGCTGACGTTAAGTATCGCAGGCGTTGTATTCTTGGCACTGTCAAGAACTTGCTTAAAGGAAAGAGGTTTTCTGGTATCAGGAGAGAACTGCATTCCTTGTGACAGAATATGAAATTCTCTTCCAGTTCTTGTATCGGTATTGCTAATTTTATTACTGCAATCTAAGTGGATCCACTGTTTTCTTGGCAATTGCTTCTATGGGTACGATATGAATAATAAGACAGTTAAAAAGGTATTTGTGCAAGGCCTTTAAGAAATAACTTAGTGAGTAGAAAGGAGGACAAAGGAAGCAAATGATGGAGCAAAGTACACATTATATGAGCCCTGGAGACGGCTCTACAAGTTAGACTGCCCCAGTGTGCGTCTAATTTATGTAGCTGATAACCCAAGTTAACAGAGACCCTGGCACTATTATGGAGGTAATATTTTCTCAAGGATGTACAGTCTTAAACAACTTCTTCCTGTATTAGGTTCATACATGGTTTTCTTTAACATAAAGCAGGTATGTCTGTTCTCTTGTTCCATTTCATTTTCTTGGAAAAATAAATTTATTGCAGGCCCGCTGAATGGAAATTCTGCTTACTGTTTACGACTAAGGTTGCTCTCCCCTCTCCTGTATTACCCAGGGGATTAGTTCAATATAGAGCCTTATTCCACACCCATTTCTTTATTTTTCCCCTCTCCATCCTTCTTTTCAGGGTTCTGTTTCAAAACCTATATTACCACAGAGCAGCTGGTAGCATTTAGCAACCACCTGCACAAGTAGTTCTGTTTCCAGTGGAAGAAAATTTAGCTTACATAAGGCAAAAAACTGTAAGGTGTCGGCTTTTCCATTTTTATTTGTATTTGTGTACATTTTCTTACTCATTGATGAATGTTCTGCTAAGTGAAACTTAACTCCTTAGTAAAGAATGAGAAACAGTATGGTGTAGCCATCCTTTGTTTCAGTAAGGTGAGGGTAATTTGGAACGCTGTCAGGAAGGCGAGAGGTTGATCGTAGCCAGGAAGAGACTCTTAAATTCTGTAACTTCTTTGAAGGGTGAGAAGGCACCTTCTTGAATTGGAAACTTCTACTATGATTTTCCAGGTAACAGTCCCTACTGAAGACTATGACAAGCGTCCTGGTGTGCGCTGGCTTCCCATGAAAGGCATTGTACAGTCAGACTTCTAATATCCAACAGTAAATAAATTACCTTCCTACTGCTTGGGAGTAAGTTTAAATCTCTAAGTTTTTATTAAATTGTTCACATAACTACACACTGAATATTGATCTAAACTGCTCTAGCAGTGACTAATGTGTCAAGTGGTGACTTCCCTTCAATCAAGGTAGCTAGTCTATAAATGAAACTCCAAACTAAAAAGCCGACCATCTACAAACAATATCTGATGACTAACTTATGTAAGCAAACTGCAGCTCGGAAGCCATTCTTGCTTACCTCTCTTGTGTACTCCTCAGTTGGCATTTCTCGGCCCTAGATAGAGGAACTGAATCAGAGGAAGCCTATGTGACTTGGTCAAGGTCACTCAGCTGATTAAGAGTAAATTCATCCAGACTTCTAGTATAGTCACCTTTTAAGGAGAAGAGTTTAGCAGGTAATATTGTTTTATATAGGACTAAAAGTTATTGAGAGCCACCGTATATAGAGATGCAGTCATTGTATCTAGGAATCTAGACCATGTATATACTACGCAGGACACAGAACCAAAGATTTCTTTTTGATTTCTTTTTGAATCCCATTGTGAGATGGAAAGGATCCTAGAAGAAATTTAGAAGAATATCATGGCTTTATAACAAACCAAAATATATGACCAAGGTCACCCATTGGCAGTGCTGAGACTAGAACCCAAGTCTGTCCCTTTCTTTTCCTCTCCTTTTCCTTCCTTCCCTTCCCTGGCATTTTCTCTTTCTTTTCCTTTTTGTTTCTCTTTCCTTTCCTTTATTCAGTTCTCTGTCCCTTCTTTTCTCTCTTTTTCCTCAAATACTCAAACCATATTCAGAGTCGGTTTCTACTCATCCAAGCTAGGTGTTGGAAATAAACCATGAATAAGTGAGACTCCTTCCCTGCCTTCAGGAGATGTAATGAGGGATGCAGTTAACTGAACTGGAACAGTGCCATCTGTCATGGCAGAGGTATAGGCTATTAGGTATGTGTGATGCTTGGGAGGGATATACAACCAAGTCTAGGGGGAGTCAGAGAGGTTTCCTTAAGGGAATATATCTTAACCAACATCCGAAGGATGATTAACTATTCTAATGAAAGGGAGTTACATAGTAGTGGAAAAGAATGTTCAGGTATCAGCCCAGAGGCAAGAGAAAGCATGGTGGAGTTTGTGACGTGACAGAAGTTCGGTGTGATTATGGACGGGCAGGGAGTATAGTGAGAGAAATACTGGGATGAATTCCCTTTAAAGATAAATTGAATTCAACAGACATTAGTTGCTTGTAAGACACCATTAGGAGCTATGAAGATTACAAGATAATACTCTTTAATTATAATGGAATAATCTAGGGTAGTGAATGATAAAATGGTAAGTTCCCCGTAAAAGGATACAGATTATGAACTTCTCTTGAGGTTCAGAGGCACATGAGGTCATTGTGGGCCATAAGAAGCAAAGGAGGTGTCAAGGAAGATTTTGAAAGATAAGTAGCATATCTGTAGATCATACCTTCTTGTATTCCTTTTCTCCATGAGCAAATAGTCTTTACTGTCTGTCTCTATCACTTCAATTTCTGTTCAGTCTTCATCTTACTACAAGCTCTATTTTGCCCACAACACTTGAAGAAGTAGTAGTGATCCCCAGTTGCCAAATCCAGTGCATTTTTCAGTCTTTGGCCCAATATAATGTCCTCAGGACAATTTTCTCCTTCTTGGACCCTATTCCTCCTCTGGCTTCTGGACCACCACTTACTTCTGTGTTCCCCTCTAATTCTGTCTCCTTATCTTCCCCTTCACAGACCTCAAATGTTGGTGCTTCCCAGAGTCCAGACCTCAACCTTCTTTTTTCCTGTAGTCTTTGGTATCCACCTGAGGAGACCATCTATTTATCCATTAAGGACTCCCAAATAGTGACCTTAGTTCCCAAACCTACAATTCCACCCTCTTGCTGAACATCTGTACCTGAGTATCTCACCCCACTTCACATGAAGTGAAATCTCGCCTTCCTCCCCTCATTTCCCATTGTAGTTAATAGTTTCACCTTGCTTCTCAAGCTAGAACTTGAAAGCTTACCTTTACTTCTTGCCTTCCTTTTCTCTTCACTCATGTCTAGTGATTTGCCAAATTGAATATTCTGCACCTCAGAGACATTCCTTGATTCTGCCTGATTCTCTCAAAGGGCACTGCTTTCCCCTTGATTCAGAGCTTCACCACCTATTGCCAAGACTGCATGTAAGAGTGCTCTCCTTGCCATCTGGGACCATTTTTTTTTTTTCTGAACATCAGTCCTGAGATAATCTTTTATTTGCTTAAGGCACTACTTTGTCTCCCTATTGTCCATAGCAGTAGTTTTTAACTACGTTCTGCTGAATTGCTGGACCACTTAAAGATGCCTTAAAGAGTAGCACTGGGGAGGGGCTCCTGAGTGGCTCAGTCGGTTAAGCAAAGGACTCTTGATTTCTGCTAGGGTCATGATCTCAGGGTCATGAGATCAAGCCCCACGTGGGGCTCTGTGCTCAGCATGGAATCTGCTTGAGATCCTTTCCCTCTGCCCCTCCCCCTGCTTGTGCTCACTCTCTCTCTCTCTCTTTCTAAAATAAATACATAACATAAATCTTAAAAGAAAAAAGAGTAGCACTGAGGGAAGGGAAAGTCTAGTGAGTCTCTCTCCTATCTCTCCACCTCTATCTCTTTCTTTAATATTTGTGAGTTTGTGCAAGATTTTGCTTGGGAAAACAGTGTTCTGAGGCTGAAAATTTTTGAAAATTAGAAAGTTGAACTCTAGTCTGATATACCATGGCCCTTGGTGATTTGATTCCAAACCTTCTCTTTAGCTCCATCTCTTCCCCTCTCTTTGCCCCTCACCTTAATCATCATTCACTCAGGGTTCTTCTGAAAGCACTGTTATCTGTCACCACTCCATGTCTTTGTTTTTGCTGATTTTCCCACTTGGAAGTCCGCCATGTTTGCTCTCCGTTTTCGTCATCTTCTCTACCCGGCAAATTTCTGATGATTTACCTCAAATCTTGCTCTCATAGCTGTCCCTGAGAGAGTAGTCTGTATGATCATAATCTATTCTATAATCCTTAAAACATCAGTCGCCTCCACCTCCAGATTGTTTTTCTTGTGGCCTCCCGGAGGGCAGAGAATGAGTCTTACTTATGTATTGGTAGCCCAGCATCCATGATGCAGGAAGTGCTGCTCAGTTAATGTGAGCTCTGGCTGCTTGCTCCTCCTTCTGCTGCTGTTGCTACAATGGCAAAGCCAAAGGACATTTTTGAGCAAAAGAGTGAAATATCAAGAATGGAATTTAGGTGTTTAAGATGATTGAGCTCAAAGTCAAGTGCAGAACAGAGGGAAAGGAAGAAAGTCTGGGGTCAGGGAGAGAGGGGTCTAATAGAGATTCTCAGAACATCATGGTATGAGTTAGATTAAAATCTACCCCAGATTCATTGCTGAATTGGTGGGATGAGAGAATATATTTCAAAGGAGAATGGTGGGAGACTAAAAATATGTTCATTTTCTTTAGAAATCCTAACTGTAGCAATCAGAGTTTTTGTCCATTCCTTTGAGTTGTGTATTCACTGTGTGGAGAGCAGATAAGCTACTTGGTTCTACCAGTCCTCTCCATCTCCATCACATAGCTGGAGTGGTGGCAGCAGCAATGACATGTCCTTGCACGTGCCAGACATTGTGCTCTCTGCATTACATGCATAACCTTACAAGAGGTAGTGAGATAAGTACTATTATTACATTCACATTAGAGATGAGAACGATGAGGCTCAGAGAGGTGAACTAGCTTGCACAAAGTCTTGTAGCTGGGAAGTTGTGGACTATGGGTACGAACTCAAGTCTGTCTGAACCAGAGCCTGACCTCTATTCCACTCACTGCTCAATCTTAACAAGCTCACTTTAGCCAAGGACTCTTGGATCTAATACGGAATACTCACAGGTACTCAGGTAACATCTGCTTCATTAATGCAAACCAGAGAGCTCAGAGTTCCAGAGAAACAAATTCCCTAGATGTCTAAAGCTCACCTCCTTGAGTCCAGTAGCTTCTATAAAGTTGCCATAAAGGATGGAAAACTTTCCTGAAGTCATGATTCCAGGAAACCAGATAGCCAATCTTACTAGATTCTTGTCCTACATCAAAGTAAATTGGCACTGAATGACTCTCTCTTCAGAAAAATGTATAAGCTCTGGCATGTGGGCTTAACCTCTGGGCCGTCCAAATTAAAGGCAATTTTTCTACACGTGTGAGTTCTCACCCAGGTCTCATGTAACTGTAGTTGTTTGATATTTTCTAGCAGATGTTGACTCACAACTTGCTTCACGGCCTTAAACCAGTTGTATGGCAAACAGTTTTCAAAGTGTGGTGGACCACACGCATCAAAAATTGGGATACTGCAAATTTCTGGACTTAGCCTCAGGTCTCCTGGTTTCGAAGCTTTGGGGCAAAGCCTGAGAACCTGCTTATTTCTCTGAAATGAAGCTCAGTGAAGAGGAGTACGGCGATGGTCCTTGGGATAAAGGGGAACTGAAAGTGCTGAGTGTGGTTGTTAAAGCATGCAGGCATTTAGTAATAGCTGGTAGCTTGGGCGGCCCTAGTGTATATTGCGCCCTGCCAACTGCCTTTCAGTGAGGGACCTTCTATGGTAATTAATCACAAGCATGTCAGCTCTGTAAATGTTTTGACTCCATTCTAGCACCTCTTGCACCTGCCCAAGTGATCCCTCTTCCTACTGTTCTTCATTTTGTTGTTTAGCTTTGATTTGCATTTCTTATCTCCAAATATGTGTAAGTAGGTTTCTAAGGACCTCCTCTGAGCAGGAGCTCTACATGGGTCTCCTGCAAAGGAGACATTCTTAGTCCCATTGCATATAAGCAAGCCCAGACTCCAGGGCTCATCAAATGTCTCCATCAAAGGAGACATTATTAGTGCCATTGCATATGAGCAAGCCCAGCCCTCCAATTTATGCGGCCAAGGTCATAGAAGCAGGGAGCTGGAACTGAAGTTTGAACCCAGGTCACCTGATTCCATAATCGTGCCTTTCTTCAATATGCCAGGTCGCTTCATACCATTTGGCTTCTTTCTTGATAAGTGCAGATACAGCTACAGGTTAAGGATCCTATCCAGGACGTGTGCTTAACACCGTCACCAGAACTGTTTCTGTGGCACATATGTCTGTGGGACATCTGGAATCCTCATCTTAAGTTCTAACCCAGGGAAGAATTAGGTAAATTGTATCACTTCAACTTTGAGGCATAATTAAAGTCTGGAATTATTTTTAGTAGAAGTTTTGTTTGTTGGTTGATTTGTTTTTACCAATTTCACTAACTTAATTATAAGTCAGTGTGTGGAGTCTCTTTTTCCCGGGCACCACTGCTGATTTTTTAGTCAGCAATGACCAGTAGGACTCTCTGCAAAGATAGATGTTCTAAATTTGTGTTGTTCAGTACAGTTGGCACTGGCCACATGTGGCTATTGAACTGTATGGCCAGCATGACTGAAGAACTGAATTTTCCATCTTAATTAATTTATGTTTAAATGTACATAGCCACATGTGGCTAGTGGCCACCATATTGGATAGCATAGGCTTAGGTGGGTCTACAGGAAGACAGCAAAGTTGAGTGGTGAAGGATTCAAATCTGGAAAGCCAAACTGACTGGCTTACTAGCCTGTATGACTTTGTGCAAGTTACTTGACACATCTTTTTTTCATTACTTTAAATGTAAAATGGCAGTAGTAATAGTATGTGCCTCACAGTTTAGTTGTAAGGATTACATGAGCAGTTTTATGTAAAGATTCTTAGCACAAGCCTAGCACAGAGTAAGGGCTCATCAATGTTAGTAGCTATTATTTTGACTATTACTATTTTGTAGGTCAACTTCCTAAAGAATTTGAAGTTTTTGCCCTTTTTGTGACTTAAAATTCACTTAAAAGTGTTGATAACATGGTAGCTGCTTAGTAAATATGCATTGAATTAAGTTCTTGAAATCCCTGATTTAGGACTTTAGATACATAGACTGAGGTGCATATGTAGAGAGAATGCTGGGGAGAGGCTCAGAGAAGGCCTCCTCTTCTTCAGATATACAATAGGAAAGTAAAAGTCTGTTTGTCAAGACAAATAAGATGGAAAGGAAGTGAAGAGGCTCTAATACTTAGAGAAAAACTAAAAAAAAAAAGTTCTCATCTCTTGTCCCATGTGACTCAAATACCCATGATCTTAAGAAGTCCAAGTTTGAAATGTGTGAGGGCGTGATCAAGGGAAGGGCATTTTAATAGGACACATGATAAGTAGTAGGAAATGGGTTCTGATCAGGCATATTATAAACCGATCTTGATGATTTTTATTAGCCAGTCCGTATTGAAATAACCACACACACCTACCCACACATACCTACAGATGCACACATTTCATGTGTACGTGCATGTCTGTTTGTGTGTATGTGTACATAGATTAAGACTGACATGAAAATTAGATAGTAAAACCTTTTCATTTAGTGCCAACAAAGTCGAGCCACAATAAACTGAAAATGTGAACTGCTTTGGCATGACTTAGCTTTATAAAGCCCTGAAAATGGCTATACAAATATTTTTCTAAATGGATATCATATTAGACCTGAGGTTTAAAGTACTGTAGATAGGAAAGAGAGGTAAATAATTGCCTTTTTACTTTGTGACCATATTATAAATGCCAGACAATGGAAAAACTAGTAAAATTAAAAAGGAATTCCTAAAGTGAAACAACACACTGGTTCACAAATTGTCTTTCTTCATCATTGGCATTGCGGATTTATGTTGACTACATTGCCAACAACTTAGTTGCGCAGGGCACAACTCAGGCTGCTTAGCTTGGGCTGGGCTGCAGGTCTAGGACAGAGATGGCATGGGAGGTGGGACTCAAGAGCTACCATGCTATCAGTGAGGGCTTATGGCTGCTTGGTTGACAGCTTAAAAAGAGAGACCAACTGCGTGACTAAAGGAAATATAATACGATCTTTTAATGAGTTGAATGTGGAGAAGTGTTTGAGGAAAAGGAACCGAGGTCCTTCTGAAGGGATTTGGTGGTTGCAGTCTATACCTTCATTAGCTGGTAAAAGGTGCCAAGTGTAGATATTTGTCAGTTGACTCTGAAGTAGTTCACTTCTTTTAAAAACTTCCAGTGGCAGCCTACCAAGATGGCCCTATTGTTACCTCCTTGCTTAATTGTTCACTTCGTGTTGATTTTATTATTCAGGTAGGCCCCACCTATTGTTTCAGAGGTCAAGGAGCTTTTTCATTGCATTTAGTCTCAACTGTAGCCCCTGGTCAACCGCACTCTTTCTTCTTAGGCAAACATTCTGCGGCAGCTGGGTTGGAAACTATCATTCCACACATCACAGCAAATCTCAGACAAGTTGAGTTTAATTATTCCCTGTTGACTAGCTCTGCCATTACTAAAATCTCTTTTAACACGCTGACATTGAGAGTGGAAGTGTAGGGTTTCCGAGCTCTCAGCACAATAGCTTTTGCATTAATATCTCACAGTTTATTTCATGGAGCAAAGACCTGCTTGTGGTGTCTAAAATTTGTTTAAACATAAATTGCAATGAAAGGCATGGTGACAAAATAGAGCTGTATATAGGGAAAGAAAGCCTGTGAATAGGCTTAGGTATTTTTTTAAAAGTGCATTTCTCTTATAAAAAACCTTTTTTTTCTTCCTTTCAAGTGCATGTCAAAGAGATTTTAATCACCCTTTTGTTTTTGTTAATTTTTATGTTTTAGTACTCTGCTGAATAAATAGTATGGGTATAATGTATCCCAAACTAAACTTTTCATGATGTTTAACAAACTGTAATTTCATGATTAATAGTGCCTAATCTGAATGTCCCACGAAACTTTGTGCGGTAAGAGGTGTTCAGTGTTACTAAGGGTAAGCAACCTCACAAAAGGGACAGTTCAGTGATTGTTTCCAAGGAGATTTAAAGTCTTACGAGTTATGAGAAAAACAATAAAGCTTTGGCATTGGATATCTAGTATAACATGTCCTAGGATTTAGCACGACCTAGAAATTTAGTAATTCAGAGGGAAAGAATTCAATATGGTTTAAAAATTCATTTTGAGGTATCAGACATGGGAGAATCTAGCATGTGGGCATTATTGCTTTAAAGTTACATGTGGTTAGTGAACGTCATCTCAGCTGGCGAACACCCATTGGTTACACTAAATACATGGCCGGAACCTTCTGTTTCTTTGCCGGCCATACACTGTTTTCCCCACTTAAGCTCTAGGCTTCCAAATTATGCTGGTGGAAACATAGTAGGAGTGACCCTGAGGGCCAAGGTCCTTCTTGATGGGGATACCTTGACTTTGCTCTATTTGGGGGTTAAGGCACATCACCAATTGCACAAGTAATATTTAAGAAACCCAAATCTGATTATGTCTCTCCTGTTCAGAAACCCTCCAATGGTTTCCCATTGCATTCATGATCAAGTTCAAAATTTGTATCATCACTTATGAGGCCCTCCATCATCTGCTCCTGCAAAATCCTCAACCTACCACTCCTTTCCATTCTTCAGCTTGCCCCCAGCCTCTCACACATTGTAAACATTCACTCATTTATTTATCCATTCATTATTTATTGAATACTGACTGTGCCAGGCACTGTGTTGATTGCTAAGAGATTTGTCAGAGGGTAAAATAGATATGGTGTGTACCCCCCTGATGTTTATCAACTAGTCAGGAAGCCAGAAATGGAACAAAGAACTATAAAAGCTGTTCTCTGAGACCGTTTTTCGGTTGCACGTGGCTATCTCATTCTTACATTTCATGTCCCATATTAAATATCTTGTCCTGAAGGAAACTTCCCTGATCCTTCCTCTAGGTTGTAGCCTCTTAATACATGCTAAAGAAATAAAACAGAACCAAATTAGTAAAAATTAGACTTAAAGACTTTATAAAGGCCCAACTTGGCTCTGTGGCTTCAGGATTCTTCATGAGTCTTCATCAGTCATCTTTACTCACTTGATGGTGTTTAGCTCCTATGGTTTAAGGCCATGCCCACCTATTTGGTGGGGGGAGCTGACAAACGAGATAGAGAAGAATCTCTAAAAGAGTTAGAAGGGATCATTTGTTGAGTATGTATCCATCACAAATATTTTACTCCTATTTAAATACTTGATCTTTATACAAACATTTTGAAATGAGTAGAGAAAAACGGGAGAATATAGAACTACAGTCCAGAACTCTAGAGACAGACCACTCAAATCAGCCACTGGGACACCCCTATTTCCTCAACTGTTAACTGAAAGTAATAATATCTATTTCTTGGGATCGTTGGGAGAATTACATGAGATAATATACACAAAGCCGTCAGAAGATGTCTGGCACATTGTAAGTGCTGGCTTGTATTGTTATTCCCATGTATAGATGAGGGAAAAGGCTTGCAAGGTTTAGGTAACTTTTGAAGATCATAGAGCTAGCAATTTAGAAAGCAACAGAGTCACGATTGAGACAGACGTCTGTCCAATTTCAGACTCTAGTATCTGCTTTCTACACCAGAGCAGGTAAATATCCACTTAGTGAGTGAAGGTGATAGAAAAGCCAATCAATAGTTACCAGAAGAGAAAGAGTCTGCTTTTAAAAGCCTGAGTTTTAAAAATTTGTCTTCCAGCCTGGTTTCTGTGAATAAAGTTGTGCTTGATTCCTTAAGTAATGGACAGCGGTGGTCATTTGAGTAATGTGCCAGATGGTTGCATAAATCCCTGGGAAGCAGCATATTCTTCTGCTTAATTTTAAAATACAATGTGTCAGGTTGAGAAGGGAAGATAAGAAAGGAATGACCCTGTCTTGTGCTGATAAATTGCTTTCTCCAAATGTACCTTTAGTTGGACACCATTCTATAGAATCTCTTTTTTTGAAGGTACAAGGAGCCATGGTTTAGGAAAAAACAGTCCCTGCATTAACCTGATATGGTAAAATATGTTTTTTAAAAGGTGTCCATAATTGAAGCATTGTTGATGTAACTGATACTTTAGGTATAAAATTATCGAGTTTAGATTTTTCTTATACAAAGATATCTTTACTCAAGGTTTCTTCTTGCATTGTGTTTTTTACAATATTACTTTTTCTACCTGTCCTTTGCAGTAGTCCAGAGTATTAAAAAGGAAACCTTTATAATTTTGATGCCATGCTTCCATTCCTGTCCCTTTGACTAGTAATATATAATAATGTTGGAAGGGAACACTTACTGGAAGGACCGTTTGCAATTTGTTCAAAATTTACTTCCACTTTAATGAAATATCTAATATGAGCCAGGGAAAAAGATGTGTAAGACATTTTTTTCCAGTCTCGGAAATCTTTGAGTTTAGTGGTAAATATATATCAGTAGATATTTTTAAGAAAACGTACATAGAATTTTGCCTACGGGGCTGTGGAAGCATAGCAAAATGCCCACCACTGGGAGTTTGGGGATTTGCTGCACATTCCTATAGATGAAGTCTTTAAAATGTTAAGTATGAGTTAGCCAGGTAAATAATGGGTAGAAAGTGTGTGCTGAGAAAGAAGGACCTGCCAAAGCAAAGGCTCAGAACCTGAACCATGAGGGTGAACATGTGCACTTACAATCTGGTTTATACTTATAGACTGCAAAGAATGATGGAGGGAGTAAGAAGACGTCGGTTTGACAAGGTTAGTGGAGGCTGCATGGAATATTCTGCATGTCATATTAAGTTCCTTGGCCTCTAGGCTGTCAGTAATGGACAGTCACTGAAAGATTTCATGCAGCAAATTAACATGGTTTGATATGTATGCAAGCTAATTCATTGGTTGCTTTAGAATGGATCTAATGTGGACAAGTCTGGGTGCAAGAAGTTGAGTTTGTTAGTTAAAGATGGAGAAGACAAGCAGTAGTAAGAAGCAACTGGTACCGGAAATATTTAGGAAACGCAATTCATGAGGCTTGGGGATTGGTTGGGTTTGAGACACAAGGGAGGTATAGAGTCTAAGATAGTGCAAGCCAGAGATTGAGAATGAACACAACGTGTTTTTAGAGTTGGCCACACTGAATTTAAGATACCTCTGGGACAACTGGGTATACCAGTGTGGAGTTCAGGGGGGATAGACCTTATTGTCAGGGACTTACCAGCATAGGGAGGAAGGGACGATTAAAGCTTTGAGAATGGTTGGAAGAAAACCTAGTGGTCATGTTAAAAGGAAAACAAGCTGAAGACAAAACCATGGGAGAAACCCAGCATTTACTCATCAAGGGGAGAAAATGACCCCAGTGGAGGATCCAGAAAAAGAATCCAGAGGAGCAGAAGGTGAGCCAGGGAAGAGTGAGTCATGAATGCCAAAGAAGTAGACCATTTCAAGGAGGAAGTGGTTATTAGTATGTTGTAATTTTCACCTATATTTTATGTTTATTGCTATGCTTATTTTTTTACCATGTTAGCTAATGATAGAAATAGGTATGCTATGAACAGAGCCAGAATGAAAAAAAAAAGTCCTCTCCTTTCAGTAAACTATGGGGAGACAACATTGACATGTAAATAAAATAATTATAATAACAATCCTTTAATTGACAATTACATAGTACTTAGAGTTTATTAGGTACCCTGATATACAATATCACTTTACTTCCACATGAATCCAATAATATAAGCACTGAGACCTTAGATTTCTCCCCTTCTTCCCACTGAGGAAGCCAATGCACAGTGAGGCTGAGGGACTTGTCAAGGCTAGCTGCTGGTGAGCTGTAGAGCTTGGACAATACAACAGTATGTCCTCAGCCTCCTAACTCATTGGGCCTTCATAATGCCAAGTTAGGAATCCAAACATGACAAAGCATAGCATAGTCCTTTAGCTCATGGACACAAAATCTTCATATCCATTCTTCAAGTTTATTACTTTGCTCCTAGTCATTAGCAATCAAAATCTTCAAATTCATAAAATGGCAATCATTAAAATGTCAATTATAATTTTTATATAATCTCTTTTCTGTTCTATTTTTCATCCACAGAAAGAAATTTTCAATTACAATTTTTTTCTTCTGAGATTAAGTTTATTTGGGGTATAGTTGCTAGAAGCTTTGGCCTTTAATTATATCTACAAGGGTTATCTACAGAAGCAAATAAAGTAAAAACATACAATCCAAAGGAAAGAAAGAAGGAAAAGAAATCGACATTTGTCCGGATTTCATAGGATATTGGGAAACATTATTTTGATATAATAGATAATAATCTGTACAAGACAACTCAAAAAACTAGATCCATATCTTGGGAGGTGGCATGATTATATTACTTGATAGAACGTGTCTGCCATCCCAGTTCTTAAACATGAATAACATGCCTGTGTCAGGTCAAACCAAAGGCAGAAAGGCAGACTTTAAAAACATATATATATATATGTATATATATATATATTTCATATATTCCTCTTAGTAAAGATCTGTAGCATCTACAACAAAAAGAGAGTTCTCGCTTCTCATTCCTCCGTCTTTTCTTTGTCAGTGTTGCCTGTTAGATTTCATGTGGGATTTCACATGAGTTTCCTCTGTTTTTTACTCCACTTTGGACGGAGCCCACTGAATGTTGGTTTAGTTTCCTATTGCTCATTCTGAAGTGACCTGGTGTTCCTTTTGTATTAATGTTTGCTCTCTGGGGAACTTTCTATTTTGCTGGAGTCAGTTCTCTGGCTTCCCTTTAGAAAACTAGGGCCAGTAGTTCCCTGCCCCACTTCTTCATCTACATCGTAATAGTTTTCTCTAGTACTTCGTCCAGGCAAGTTTCCCTGTTTCTCTGAATGGACTTTTCCATTTGACCATAGCTGAGGAGTAACTTTTTATCCCTTTTATTATACATTTTCATCATTTCCTTCCTCTGCCTCAGAGTCACATGGACTAAGTGCTTGACAAACGACTATCAAATTATTTATTCCAATAATCATTTATTTTATTTAAAATTATTTTCACTTTCTTCTGGATCAATTTCTAAACACATTTTAATATCATTTTTACCCTTCTCCTTTTAACGGACTACAATGGCCATGATATGAAATGTTAAAGAGCTTAATAAGTGTGTTATAAAAACAATATTTCAAACTTCATTTTATCAAACATGTACTGGGTACCTACTACGTACAAATCACTGGACTAGGTATTAGAAGAGATATAAAAATGACAAGGACCCTGTCTCCAAGAAGAACAGAGTCTAATAGGGAATTTAGGATGAAGGAAAACTGAACAATCTACCTTAATTATTATTGGTTATTAATAGATTTCTTCATGAGAACTAAAGCAATTTAATTAATTCTTATAACCTCAGCAAATGTTTCTAATAGAAAAATACAGTAGCATTTTACTTAGAAAATCTTCTTTCTCCAAACCTTCTCTATTACTTCTTCTTTGCTAAAAAACCAAAAATATAATAATAATAATAATAATAATAATAAAGTATTTTCTGGTAGGAAATTGGCATGTTTAAAATTAAATTATGGGGGCGCCTGGGTGGCTCAGTTGTTAAGCATCTGCCTTCCGCTCAGGTCATGATCCCAGGACCCTGGGATAGAGGCCCGCATCGAGGCCCGCATCGGGCTACCTGCTCAGCGGGAAGCCTGCTTCTCCCTCTCCCACACCACCAGCTTGTGTTCCCTTCTCTCACAGTGTCTCTCTCTGTCAAATAAATAAATAAAATCTTTAAAAAAATTAAATTAAATTAAATTATGCATATATACTCAGAGAAGAAAACATTCTTAAAATAATGTAAGGCATTTGTAAGCAACACAGTGATATAAAAACAAAAACAAATTCCAGCAGTACATTTTGAAATTTTCTTATTAATTCAACAACATGGAAAGCGGAATATCCATTTTTAGCTTATATGTGTGAAAGACTGTTCTGTAATTTACAAATGAAACACTGTCCATTGGACTTAGAATTTGTAATCTTCTAATGGAGAATCAAAAAGTCTACAGGACTTGTTGGAAAGGACATTATAGGTATGATCTCAAAAGCACCTGTAAGGTTATTAAAAAATTGGTTAATTATAGTTAGTTTGGTTTTCTTGTTAAGCTGCCAAGTTGAACAGTGTACTCTTCTTCAATAATATGAGAGAAAAAACATCCCCAGCTGCTACTTTTATATGAGGAGACACCGAGTATTCCAATCCTAGATAAATTGAAGGGTAGATTCCCTGTGAAACTTTGTGGAATGTTTCTAGAGTTAGGGAAGCTGGTTTACAATTCAGAGTAAAGAAATTATCATAGCTTTAGCCACCCTGTGCTGAATGGAAAAAAAAAAAAAACTGGACAAGTTCACATTTTTGGCATCCACAGAAGTGTGTATACCTTTGAATTGTGCCTTCGTTTGACCTGGCCTAATTTAGTACCTTGGGAAACAATGTAATTTGAAGGTTACTTCTGAGAGAACAGAGAGGCTTGGTGTTGACTCTTAAGGTCTGAGTTGGAACAGACAATTTTAATGATTAAAATAGATTATCTAAATCAATAGGTAAAAATAGAATGACTCAGTCACAAGAGGGCTTGCAGTATTAGGCATGTGTATGAGATAGTTTGTGATAGTCTAGGGATTTCATTTCCAGTATGAAATACATAAATGGCTAAATATAGTTTTCCTAAAATATTACTTCATTGGGCCAGTAGTAAGATATCATCTTGGCCTTTGTATTTTGGCTGGCTGACATTTTCTTCTTTCCCATGAAAAAGAAAGTAGAACTGGCCTCATATAGAATTGAACAGAACAGAGTGTTGTGCTGCCCCTCTCTGTTTATTAAGATAAACTTCTGATAAGATGGTTAAGCAGGAAGCTGGAATAGTTCAGAGAAACTAAAGGCTACTTCTGGCTCTCACTATCTGGGACATATTATTTTACATTAAGAAATCTATTTTGAAGGTTCCTTTTTTTTTTAAAAGTACAAGATGTACTGAGTTTTGAATGATACTCTAGGTTTCTTTTTAGTGGATATTGAATAAGTGTGAAAAAATGTCAATATTTTTATTTGTATTAACACTCTGAGGTCAGAGCAAACATTTAGTAATATGAGAGAAAGTATGCCACTTGGGTTCTGGAATGTTTGCAAAGAACATAGCAGAACACACTTGGAAATATAATTACCATCATTTCTATTTATGAATAATTTTTATAGCATGTTGATTATTTCAGTCCAAATTAATGAGATTAAATTTAACCTATTTTCGGTAACTCCATATGTTAATTTTCTTATCATACTATCAAGTCTTTCTTCTACTTAACATGTCCAAGTCAGGGAGAGATTTCACCTGTGACCCAGGATAAGATATTAAGAACTATGTTTCTGCTAAAAATCATGTGTGATTTTTTTCCCTACGTTAAATAATAAAACAGAAAACAAATTCTTCTTAATAGCTATTTTCATCAACTAAAGCACATTGTTAATTTAATTTAACCTAGGCTTAGGGAGCGAACTTGTGCTAGATGAAGGAGAAATATTATCTGTAACTTTTTAAAGTGTAGAAACCAAAATCTGAGCAAATATAATTTCTTTATTTTTACCCACATGACAGCTTTTTTATTAATAATATGTGTACATTTAATGCAGATGAGTTTTATCTATACTATTCTAAATCACAGATATTTTGCTTTTACTATATTCTTTGAATTTTTATATATGTTAAAGAGATTACGTCCCCCTATGGAAATTGGAATTTTTTCCTCGTATTCCAGCTTTTTGTGTGACTTGCCAATTGTCTGGCTTCAGTCAGAAGAGCTCTCCCAATGAAACCCAATGTATTATTTGGTTATTTATAACCCAGCCTCACTACAAGGTTTAAGCACCAAGAATCTAACAAAGTAGACTAATAAGGTTTCCAAGACAGTTTTGATACGGAAAAAAAGATTAGATATAGGGTCAACATAGACCTTTAAGTTGACATAGGAAATGAATTTAGAATCTTTTTGGTTTGCCCATAACCAATTATAATGCAATTAATGTTAACAAATCTGACCTAGCAGGATTTTAATCTACAACCTGGCAACATTTACCAATTTCACAGCTACAATTCTTTAACCTAATATCTCTCGGCAAACCAAAATAAAATAGTACTGTAATTTAATAAAGGACCAACTAGTTTAATTTAAAGCAGCATGGAAAAAAAAAAAGATAATACCGTAAGGTAGAAAATTATCAGCATTAGCTCTGGAATCTAAAGCATTTCCAACAAAAACTCATTATAAAAAGTCTAAAAGTGGTTTCAAAAATTCCTCTAAAAGTGATCAAATTATTTAACAATAGAATTGCCGTTTTTCCCCCATCCCTGTCTTCATGTGACAAACTGCTCTTCTCTTTCATTTCTCAGGGATTTTGTTTATTGCATTTGTTTTATTTATTTTATTGCACAGAATATTTTAAAGGCAAATTCTCTTCCAGGATCAGAGTCAGTAGGTAGGGGAATACTAACTCTGTTAATTGAAGTATGGAACCGGGAAGGGCAAGTACTCAAAAGCCATTTACACATTCTTGTTTTAATAAGAAGTATGTTGTATTAAAAACAATTTTGAAGCCACCCGTGCATACATGCATACAGAATCATTTTCCTGCCTAAGGTTGCATTCCTATTCATGGAAGTATAGACTATCTACACATATAGAGTAAATTTTCAATGATCTAAGAACAAAATAACTTTTCCGAGGAGGGGTTGGAGGGGGATTACCCACGGTGAAAAGCAATCATAGAGGATTTGTGAAAGCAGTTTAAATTACTGTTAATCATCTGAAATATTTATATATAAAGAGTTGTTTATTATTTAGAAGTAATTGCACAGTAGATAATAAACACTACAGCATTCTACTATGTGGGACCTTGAGTTCCCTGGCTGATCAGATGTGTCATATATTGGAGAAATGCCCTTTTCCTCCATTCACGGTCCATCCTTAGCACCTAGGAATGGCTGGCCTCCCAAAAAGGCTACAAAGCCCCAAGGCTTTCAGTAGGACTAGAGGAGTTGAATGTGCAGCTGCGGAAACATTTCCATCCAGTTAGAGACAAATTGACGAAAAGTAAAAGATGCTAGAAAACAAACAATAAATAATAGATTATAAAAGTAGACAATGACATTTTGGCTATTTCTCGCCAAACAGTATACATAATTTTTGCACATTTATGAACATAGCTTATTTGCATGGTTTGCATATTTAGTGTATGAAAACTTACAAACTATTGTTTTGACTCTTTCAGATATAAAACAGTAAACCTGTTGTTAAATGTAAGATGTACTTCACCTCAGTACGTGTGCGTTGCATAATTATTTTACAATTTTGGCTTTTTCTCTTACATTTGTTACTTTTGTTCACATTGAATTGGCATTATGTGTGATTGCCATCCACACCCTCTTCACTACCTTACTTATTGTAGTCACATAAATAAATACTGATACCCAGATGCATTTACGTACAACTCTTTACCTGGGAAGGGGTTTGAAAATAATTGTGAAATATTTAACTGTTCTGCAAAAACTCCTTTTGCGTATATATTTGGAATGATGTTGAGAGAATGATAAAAATTTAGGCAGTTCAGATCACGTGTCCTGGAATGTTTAGTAGCACCTTTGAGAAAGTTACAAGAGGTCCCAAAAATAAGAATGCAACCTTCCTCTCCCTGTCATCCTGTTATTGTTATTCTAATGTACATTAACCTGTTGCATTCTATAGCCACCACATAATAAACAGAAAACCATAAACAGTTTTTAAGGAAAAGTGTCTGTTTTGTTCAAGGATAAGTTCTAGCAATCACTGTTGTAAGCATGATGTATGAGAAAGCTGTGATAATAATGGGAAGCTATTAGGAGGGGTAAGCGGCAAGAATGGGAAGAAGAAAGGGAACCTCTCTGTGCAGTGCGGGAGATGGGATCCTTCAATGAGAGTGGAATTCATGATATACATAGTATGGCCCAGCTGTTTGGGAACATTAAAAATCCCTTCGCTTAAGCTGTTGAAAGCTGCAAAAAAGACCAAATGTTTTCCGTCTCAAAACACATTTTACTTAGCTGTGTTTTGAAAGCTGTTATCTAAACATTAGGGGAAAGAAAAAAAACACAGCGTATTCTAACATGATTTCTTCCTTGGGTGCAAATCAGCAGTTATAATTTAATTTAGGAAAGAGAGTGAAAAAGGTAGAAGGAAAAGGCACATTTTATTCTCCTACCTTCTTGTTTATCTTTCCTTAAAGTATTTGAAGGACATAAAACAGGGAAATAAAAAAGTCACCAGCATATAGTTTTGTTAACTTATCTTGTGAACATTAAACATTATGCCTCAAATTTCGTATGGTACATAAAGTGTTTCGCCCTGCAAGATCATGTATACAGCACTTCAAAAACGCCAGTAGGACAGCTCACTAAATGTAATGGATGTGTAACAGCAGATCTTTAGATCTCTTGTATTTAGCATGACAACTTTGGGTTCTTTAGGTGCTTTAAACATGATATCTAAAACCACCTATTTTTTTCCTAGTGATGAAAAACATAGACTAATTACAAACTTCTCATATGCTATAGATGGCTTGACCATCCGGTGCAAATGCAACATTTTGATTATACTGTGTCTCCTTTTGTTACTGAAGTTAATCAGTTTTACAACTTCACCTTATTTTCCTAATGCATTTTCATCTTATTTCTCACTAGAATGAATGCTCACTGAGCATAGTCACAGTCTGGAAATGCGTTGTCTAATGGTGCAGTAAACACTATTTCTATTACCTAAAGGTTTTAAGGTGAAATCTTAGCTGCTCTCCAATTGCATGCATCCGTAATTGTCTTCACTAAAATCTTTAAGAACTCTCATTAAGCAGTTTCAGAAGATATCTTAAAGCAGAGGAACTGATTCCCACTTTAAGATTTGCGTCTCTGAACCAACTTATTTCCTGTCAAAACTTATGTTGGCTATTACGTAGACAAAACTTTTGTCAGGAAACTTTACTAGGAATCTGGCTTAGACAAGGAATACAACAGGGGGTCAGTGCTTTGCACCCAGGATGCAGACCACAAGTGGGTTTTGATGATAAAAGCACAAGGAAGTTTCAAACGGTGTAAATAATCAGATAAGGAAGCCGATAGTAAGGGCTGGCATGCTGGATTTAGGAGGAAACTGACACTAATAACCCCAACCACCTTCCGTGGGCTACGAGACATAATTATGGTTTAATGACATAATGTTAAACACCAAATTCCATCGTTTTTACTAGCATCCCTATTATGACAGATGCATAGTTGTGGACAGAAAAATAGGAAATTGTTTTGTTTTCTTTTATTTTTACCTTTATGTTTCTACACAAATCTAAGTGACAAACGTAAGATGAGGATAGGTAATACATTTTCTAAGGTCACTTTTGAGAATCTTAGTAAAGGATTAAAATTTTACTTCTAAGAAGTGTCTCTCTTCTCTGTCTCGAGTACTGAATTTCTTTTTCATGTGTTTTTTCCTAATGGACTACAATTAAATATGTTCATCAATGAGAAAGTAATTGAAAAAATGGGATGATGCCATAAACCAAGCATTGGTACAAATTTGTTCTTACTCTGATTATGATTGAGACTTGGGAACAATATGTTGCTGGCCTCCGTGTTCACATTTGCAAAATGACTGCATTAATTACTAATATGTTATATAGATTCACTGATGTCTCCAGAGTTTATATTGGCCTTGAAAATGCCCCTAGTGCATGATCCCAGGGTTCTGGGATCGAGCCCCATGTCAGGCTCTCTGCTCAGCAGGAAGCCTGCTTCTCCCTCTCCCACTCCCCCTGCTTGTGTTCCCTCTCTCGCTGTGTCTCTCTCTCTCTGTCAAAATAAAGAAGTAAAATCTTTAAAAAAAATGCCCCTAGTGGGTTCTTCCTTCATTTATCTAATATGCATTGTTAAACCGAGGTTAGCATCCCTTAGGCTCCCTGTCAGTCAGTGGTTGGCTCAGAGTGACCCTGAATGCCAACTCCCAATATCAGACAGATGACATCTTTGGCAAATTAAGGGGCCAGTCTTTCTGGTCTTTATGTCTGAGGTAGTGCAGCCTTGGGAAAAGGTTATAGCAGAATATACAGCCATTATTGATCAGGATTTGAATCCCATCTTTAATACTTAACAGTTGTGTGACTTAGGGCAAGTTATTTACTCAACTGAGTTCAGTTTTGTCATGTGTAAAACAAGGGTAATAATCACTTACAGCCTGTTAGTGAGTTATTATTAAGTGAAATAATGCATAATAAGCACTTGACATAGAAGAGGCACTTAATAAATGATATTATGATTATTATATGTCTTACCATCTTATCATCATCTCTTGCTTCTATGACTTCAATAGCTTGCTAATTGGTCACCTGGCATCCACTTGCTCCACCCCAATTCACTTGCCACATTGTTGCCATTAGGGTTTTTAAAGATGAGAATTTGGCAAAGATCATGTCTGATTTCTTTCCAGAATGAATGAATAAATGAGTAAAATTAACTAGACCAACTAATGTTAGAAATAGAATATTTGAAGACACTTGCTTTAAAAGAAATAATGGATATCATGCACCTGGGTGGCTCAGTCGGTTGAGCATCCAACTCTTGGTTTTGGTGCAGGTCATGATCTCATGGTCCTGAGATTGAGCCCTGTGTCAGGCTCTGCATTCAGTGAGGAGTCTGCTTGAAAGATTTTTTCCCTCTGCCCTTTCCTCTTTCACTCTCTCTCTCAAATAAATCAATAAATCTTTTTTTTTAAAGATTTTATTTATTTATTTGAGAGAATGAAAGAGAGAGAGAGAGCACATGAGAGGGAGGAGGGTCAGAGGGAGAAGCAGGCTCCCCGCCGAGCAGGGAGCCCGATGTGGGACTCGATCCCGGGACTCCAGGATCATGACCTGAGCCGAAGGCAGTCGCTTAATCAACTGAGCCACCCAGGCGCCCATCAATAAATCTTTAAAAAAAATAATGGATATCTTTTGCCTACATTTATAATCAAAACCAAACAATTTACAAAAAAAGTTAAATCCATGGGTTGATTTTTAAGTGATCACAACACAACACAAAAAAAAGTAGTGGGCATATGTATTTAGGCATTATGCTTACAATGTCGAAGTGTTTTGTGATTTTTGTTATTGTTATTATTACTAAAGCAAATAGGTTGACGATAACATAGACTGTGTCTTTCGTTGTTAAAGAAAATGGGAAAACCCATTCTCTGAAATCAGATGTTTCTAGCTTACCTACAAAGCATTATGCCTGGATATGTACCTTCAGTATGTTATCAGTTATTCTTAGGTTAATAAAGAATTACCCTAGAAATTTCATGAGCTTACCAATTGCTTTTAGATTTTACCAGAAAAATTATTTTTCAATGTTCTTCTAATTTACGTTCACAGATTCACCTGGCATTGAGCATAAATCTGCCTGGTACATTTGAATCCATCAGGAAAATTAATCTCTTTGTTTAAAACACAACTGTGAATATACACATACCTAAGATACTATAATATATATTTTAAAAACATCTAGAGATGATTTTATACACCTGAGGAACAATAGAAATGCTGGGTTTTATCAAAGCAATTAAGCAAACATTGAAAATACATTTAGCTTAAGTCCGGCACACAGTAGAATCCCCAGAAATACTCTTTTCCACTTTTGCCCAGTCTTTGAATGAGTGCTAGTCTCCCTTCTCCTATAAAGCTTCTCCTGCATGGCAGCCTTCACACATCTCCCTCCTTGCTGAATCTCTGCAGCACTTATCATTTGAGCCACATAATTTAGTACTTAATGACTTACAGTCTTGTGCTATTTGCTGTTCTTTCAAGTAGCTTAGTCTCGTCTCTCTAAATAGATTGCATGGGCCTTAACAGCAGGGACAATGGCTTATATTAACTTTTTATTTCCTCTGGTTTCTAAACCTTATCCTGCAGCATATTTAGTTTGGTCATTTTCAACTGTGAATCAAGAGCCCAGGCATTGGAGAGAGTGGGGTATGCTAGAGGAGACATTCCAGAGTCATTCTGAAACCCAAGAGTCCATGCAGAATGTATGTGTGTATGTGTATGTACATGTGATTGTTTGTATGCATACAGCAATTAGAAAAAGAACTTCAAATTAGACATAGACTTCCTAACGTATAGATTGTGATCTATTGACACATTCAAAAAAAGAAGTTGTAGACTAATGTGTACAGTATAACTCTATTTTGGTAAAAATAAATATAGAAATTTATATAGAATATAGAAATGTATATATTTCTTTGTTTTGTGTGAGCAAAGAATACCACAAGAAAACCACACTGGACTGAATATTGATTACCTCTGAAAAGTGAAACACTTTTGTGTTGTGTTGCTTGATTGGCAAAACAAACATGTATTACTTTTGTAATTTGAAAAACTTCAAAGAAAATGTTGAAAAATGAAAACTGCAAAGGAAATATCAAAGTGAAGTGGAGTGATAAGTAAAATTATTAGATTTTCTGTAAGACAAAAATAAATAAATATAAATCCAGCCTCTTTGCAGGGATAGGTGGAGAACCACCGACGCTGTGGGAAAAGCATTTGCTAAGAATGGAAAAGTTTTGTCTTCTAGTCACAGGGCTGGCACTTACTAGCTTTGGGACCTTGGGCAAGTTCTCTAATGTCTGCATCTCCTTTCTCAGTTCTTTGTGGTGATAATTTTACTTGTCATGCCCTTTCATGGTTTTGTAACATTAGCGACTCAATTAGTTTAAGTGGAAAGTATATCCCTTGGAAAGGATAATGGGTTATCCCTACTGTGCTCTGTCACATCTGATATGGTGTGGTTGGTACTTTGGCAAACCTGGCAATCTCTCTGGGAGCCTGTGGGAATGGCGGCCAACAGCCACTTTGTCAGAAGTGGCTGTAGCTCCTAGGAGAGGTCCTGCTACCTCAGGCAAGGGGCAAGGTCCTAGTCCATGACGGAGGCAGAAGGGCAGAGAAACAGAAATTGCTAGTATTCTTTTTCACTGATGCATTTGGTACTGATATGGTTGTATTACCTTTCTTCTAGCTTTGGGTTGGAGTTGGGGGAACACCTGGGAAACAGTTTAGCAAGGCACTTCTTTGTTCAAAGGTCAACATCTTAGTCCCTTTATGAAGACAACAAATATCAGTCTGAATTTTCAAAGCAACTAACTCTCATTTGGTACATGCCCCCAAACCATGATCTCCCATGTGATGGCTCTGGAAACAGGAAACAAATCTTTCTGACGTCTTGTTATCATAATGTCACCACTATGAAACTTGTAATGACTGCCTTTTTCTGTTTTCAATCCATTTTAGCCTAAATTCCAACAGTCTTTGGAAAGTGTTCTATAATTTGGCCTTATCAAGTCTTAGTCGCTAATGTTTCTCAATTTTATGGCTTCTGGGGAATCCTAATGAGTATACTGAGCAACAGTTCATGAGCAGAGATGGAAGCAGGTATTTTTAGATGAGCGCGTGAAAGTGCCCCCTTTGGAGCTACAACAGACTGCGGCCAAGTGCGGGCTGAGGAGTGCTCCTTCACACAGGCCTTAATGCCCTGATGACTTGAAGAGGTCAGGCCACTGAATTCTCCATATCCACCAAAGAGCTTTGGCTGGTGTATTTTGTATCTATTGCTGCATAATAAGTTACCCCCAAACTTAGTGGCTCAAAACAATAATAAACATTCATTATTTTCAGTTTCCATGGTTTAGGAAATCAGGAGCCACTTAGCTAGCTGGGTGGTTCTGGCCCAGGGTCTCATCAGGTTGCAGTTAAGATGGTGGCTGCGGTCATCTGAAGATCTGACTGGCGTTGGAAATCCATTTCCAATGGCCACTCACTCACATTTGTGGACCCAGCCACCAGAACAAACTTACACACCCCAAACTGAACAACCTCTACTGTGATCCTCTGCATTCACACCAACTCCTTACTCTGTTAGCTTCTTTCCTTTCCCTTGAATGTTTCATGTCCCATTTTCCCCACATTTTGAAGAATTATATCACTTAATAGCTTACTTCAACTAATGACTAAACTGTACTTCAAACTTATTTCTGTTCAAGGTTTATTGTAAAAACATGTGTGACTTTCAGTAGAATCATGAAGATTCCTGTTTCTCTTCCTGTGCTTTCTTTTACCTATCTCCTAGATAGTCTTCTCTTAGGAACTATTTCTCCTCACTAACATTGGGAAGCTTAATTGTTAGAGACCATAATGAATGTGTATTCGTATTGCTTCTTTTGATTATTCTTTCTGGTGCTTTGTGTTTCTGTTTCTCTGAAACAACCTACTGCATGAGTGACAATAAATAAATTAGGAGGAAAAAAGTTTGTCTTCCAGTTTAAGGATGTCTGACAGAAACAAACCATAGGAGGCATTTCTATAGAGGGTAACTATTTTATAGTTAGGACTCCTTTTAATGATAGCTAGTGTTTATTAGGTGCTTAGGTGCTAGGCGCTGAGCTAAGTGCTATGCATGGCTGCTTGTATTTAATCCTCTCAATAGCCCAATGAGATACTATCATTATCCTCATTTACAGATGAGGAAGCTGAGGCGATAGGTAACTTGGCACATGTTACTTGCCTAGCGTATAGTGAAGCTGTGATTTAAATCCAGGCTGTCTGTGGTTTTAATCACTACACTGTTTTTCCTCCTTATGAGTCTCTGCTATGCACCAGGCATTATACTAAGCTTTTTTTTTTTTTTAAGATTTTATTTATTTACTTATTTGAGAGAGAGCGTGAGCATGGGGGGAAGGGCAGAGGAAGAGGGAGAGAGAAACCCAAGCCGGCTCCGCGCTGAGCATGGAGCGCCACGTGGGGCTCAGTCTCATGACCCTGAGATCAGACCTGAGCTGAAACCAAGAGTCAGATGCTCAACTGACTGTGCCACCCCGGTGCCCCAATATACTAAGTTCTTTATATACATTATCTCCAGTTTAATCCTGATAACCTATGATATAGGTGCCATTACTGTAATTTTAAAGACTGCATCAAGAAGTTTAAGAAACTCTCTCAGTATCACATACGTAGATGAAGACTCCATCGTGACCTCTGGCATCAGAGGGCTACAGCTTAGTAGGAAACTGTAGATGAGACTGATGGCTCATGAGCCAAAGTGAGTTCATATTTGCAGGGAGGGAACCTGTGATCTGCTGAGCCCTGGGAAGAAGATCTTCTTACTTCATTCTGACAGCTTACCACATTCAGTCCATCACCTTCCCTACAAAAGGCAGGTCGTTTGTGAAAACAGACTATTGCCACCGCATCCTAGGTGTGAGTGATTTGATATCTGGGTCATGTGACTCCTGCAGGATCCACTGTATCACCTGGACAACATTAAGCAAAATGTGACGGGACAGGGAAGAATTAGAAATGTTGGTTGGCCCTCCACAAATACTGTGGGTAGAGGATACGTTAATTTATTTTTCTTGATTATTTATTTTGTCACTGCTATGAAATATTTTTCAAAACCTAAACCAAACTCAGTTTACATTTTATTGAGGGCTTAGAGTATGCAGTGAGCAAGTAATTGGAAATCAGGTGTAATCAAAATTTCCCTTGCTCAGCCCTTAAACCACCAGTATTGATAGGAGTCAGCTTGGCTTTGGTTGAGCATCAGAGAAAGTGATGTATAGTATCTGCATTCAGATACTGCATGGTGTGAAAAATATCTCTGAATGTGAGAGTTACACACTCAACACAACAAGATACTCATCACAAAAGGCATTTGATCCCTGATTGCTACCGAGAGAACAGATAATTCATGTCTGCACGTCATTCTCTTCTCTGGGTAAAAGATCATTCAATTTCTCTCTCTCTCAATCCTCCCTTCTTCTTTCTCTTCCTCTTCCTTCCCTTTCTTTCTGTTCACAGTAGTTGAACATCAGTAACTTGAATATGTATATGTTAGAATGCCACGATACTTTCCAAGATTAAAATTAAGCAAAGACTTTAAATGACTTTCTTGAAATATTTCAGGTTTGGGGGCGCCTAGGTAGCTCAGTTGGTTAAGCGACTGCCTTCGGCTCAGGTCGTGATCCTGGAGTCCCGGGATCGAGTCCCGCGTCGGGCTCCCTGCTCAGCTGGGGGTCTGCTTCTCCCTCTGACCCTCGTCCCTCTCGTGCTCTCTGTCTCTCATTCTCTCTCTCTCAAATAAATAAATAAAATCTTTAAAAAAAATATTTCAGGTTTGATCACGAAGGAGCTATGCACAGGAAGTAATACACATTTATTATGACACTTGCTGCCGAAACAACAAAAGCCACAAAATTAATACACATTACATAGCCAAAGTGTTCAGTGAATCATTTCAATTTGATTCATCTATCCATTTTTTTTTTTTTTGAGGACGTATGAACTTTGCTAGCTTCTTGTAAGAGTGGAAGTGGGGAGGAGAAATATAAGTGTGTAAGATGCAATGTGTTATGACACAAAAGCATGAGTTTAAAACTTAAAATCTGTGGTCATTTCAATCTTACCTTCTTAGGCTCATAATTTCAACTTTCTCCATCTTATGACTGGGTTCCATGTTTTATTTGTAAATTTATAGTCCAGATCATATGGGGCTAGAAATTATGTGTGAATCAGGGTGCGTATTTTTCTTTCCTCTTTAAGTATTTCCATTCATGTCCCTTCTGGCATTCTCCATTCTAGTTGTAGGGCATTGCATTAGCAAGCCTGGATTTGTTTTCCGGCCAAGAACTACATACCAAAGCACAAATACCTTTGAGAATCTGCATCTTGGAAGTTGACCGGTACTTAATTTTGGAGTTTATAGACAGGCTATATTAGGATTTTAGTTGAAGCTGAAGAATTGACTCAACAAAATTTACAGAAGATATTTTTAAAACCGTGGATGAGGGCGCCTGGGTGGCTCAGTTGGTTGAGCGACTGCCTTCAGCTCAGGTTATGATCCTGGAGTCCGGGGATCGAGTCCCGCATCGGGCTCCCTGCTCAGCAGGGAGTCTGCTTCTCCCTCTGACCCTCCCCCCTCTCATGTGCTCTCTCTCTCTCTCTCAAATAAATAAATAAAATCTTAAAAAAAAAAAAAAACCGTGGATGAAATCAATGTCTATATAGTCACAATGATACTGAGATTTTATTGGTACTTTAACCAACTGTTGGAATATTTTGACGTTTTACCTTTGATATGTTTCAAAAGAGATGTGACACCCATTCAATGAATTGCAAGCTTAACACACTTTCCTGGCTCTTCTAATTTTTTTTTATTGTTAAAGTGTCTGGCTGTGGTCATTGATATAATAAAATGGAATTTTAGAATTTCCAACATAGAGAAAAGATAAATCTTTCACTAAATCATTGATAAGAACTTAACCTATTGATTGTTTCTTAATAATTCTGTAACAGACACATCATAACCAGCACGTACTATCAAAGCTTTGGAGTGGAGTGTTAATTCTGGGGCCAGAACTCCTTTTGTTTAGTGTTTGCCTTTCCAGTTAGAAGCAAGCATTTCCAATAGATCGCAAATTAATCATAGTCATTAGTGTTCTTTACAGAAAAGATTGTGTGGTCGCTCCTGTGAAATGTTCTGTTCCTCAGGATGATGAGTTAATTCATCTGGAACAACGTTAGTTCATCAAGGTTTGTGGTTTATCTAAAGATCAAATTCCTGTAATTTTGTATGCCATCTGAT
Source organism: Leptonychotes weddellii (assembly GCF_054177405.1). Classification (NCBI taxonomy): domain Eukaryota; kingdom Metazoa; phylum Chordata; class Mammalia; order Carnivora; family Phocidae; genus Leptonychotes; species Leptonychotes weddellii. The sequence goes on along the minus strand of NC_138369.1, from coordinate 106,216,354 downwards.
TTAATGTCCACTTAGTTTAGTGGTTAGGCAGCCATCAGCAGGCACAACACATGAATCTAATATCAAAAACAGGAAAAAAGGCAAATTCTTAAACATTTAATTCAGTCATCCTTAGACTGAGATTGATTGCTGCCTTTTTTTTTCTCCTGGGGAAGTGCAGATCTAGATAATGCCAGATCTTATTAAGAAAAGCCTAAATAATGTAAAACGTTGTGTGTAAATATGCCCATGGTAAAATCTATGCTTTAGGAGAGCTTGTAATGGAAGAGGATAGGAAAGAGTGGGTTGATTTCAAAATGAGATTATACACATTCCTGTGGAAGGTTCTTGTACCATACTCTCAAATATAATTAGAGCAGTTCACAGGGCGAGGATCAATTGGCTAGAGTTTACTGATAACCTACTTGTCGTGTGAGCTTGATAGACATTTCAAATGCTTTCAGTTTGGATGAAAAGTTGAGGCTTGATTTTTGTCTCTATTCATCTACTACTATTTTGTAGTAACATTTTTGATCAAGAGTTTAAAAAAGTCAACAGAGGGGCGCCTGGGTGGCACAGTTGGTTAAGCGACTGCCTTCGGCTCAGGTCATGATCCTGGAGTCCCGGGATCGAGTCCCGCATCGGGCTCCCTGCTCGGCAGGGAGCCTGCTTCTCCCTCTGGCCCTCCCCCCTCTCATGTGCTCTCTCTCTCTCTCTCTCAAATAAATGAATAAAATCTTTAAAAAGAAAAAAAGTCAACAGAAAAAATATTTAGAAGAATACTTACATGTTTTGCTGAAACGGATGCAAAGTAACATAAAATTGTTTCCCTTACGTGTCCCAGTGGAAGGGGCAAGGGGCTTTCACTCATGTTTAAATATTTTTGTTGATGCCCCATTAAACAAGTCAAAAGGTTTCTTTACTGAGGCTTTGAGAGTCTTAGAGCATTTACCATGTTGATGTTCATTGTGAAGCCCCAATGGGAGTTATCACCTTATTTAACCACAGAACACATTTCCAGAGAATACCTGTTAACCAGTCACTGATTAGAAAATGCTGGTGTGTAGGGTGTTTCTTGCCATTAAACAGCCTATAGGTAGATTGGCAGCTAACAGAAATATTCCAAATGACCCTAAATATGATGACTGGCTAGTGAATGATTTTAATAATGAGTACTGTAAGAATTTCAAGGAAGGGTGCCTGGAGGGCTGTGTATGAGCTTGACAAATAGAACTATTATTTCTATTGTTTCATCTCCTGAATGCTGTGACTATCAAAGAAATGTGAAGGGCCCACATGAACACAGTTAAAGGATCAAATGCTTCTGCTTACATCCCTAGCTTTAACCAGAGCTGAAGATTTGTTTAGAGGGAAGAATCCGGAAATGGGCCTAGAAAGATAAATGTGACATCAAATTAGAAAGGAGATTGTATTTGGGATTAGGGGCTTTATTTTCTAGCAGATAAGGATCCATTGGAATCTTTATTAGTGTGTTTTTTCTTTGTTTTTTTTATCTTTCTTTTTTAAGGCAAAACAAAACATTGTTATAACTTTGTTATTTCAGGAAGGCAAATTTTTGGTATAAAGATGTCACAAAATTCAGGTCTGCAATGACAAGGGCTTCCAGCAGACCAGTGCCAGTGGGAAGGGGAAGGGCCCATAGAAACAACTGAACAGATTGACCAAGCCAATGACTGCTTACTGGGGATAAGGGAAAGGAAAGAGTCCCAGATGTTGTCCAGGGTTGGCACTCAGGTAAAGGGCAGATGGTACAGAAACAGACATTTGAGTGATGGGGAGCAATGAAGTGCTGCTTCTGGGAAATAGCAGTGGCAGGAATTTCTATCTCTAAATGCCCTAAAAGAGACTTATTAGTTCATCAGTTGATTCCCATGGGGAACAATGTTAAATAGTCCAGTTATCTTGGATATTAAATGTAGCAATCCCTCATACATCTGGCCATAATTAATTCACTCTTGCAAGGGAAGTTCAGAGGTGGTTTCAGCCCATTATGAAGAGATGCTGCTGAAGATGTCAGTGTGAATAAAACTTGATTGCATCTTGAGGAATCTTACAATGACCCTTCATAGGAGGATTTTTGATGATTTTAATAATGAACACTGAAGAGCAGTAGAGATACTACTGTAAGGTAAGATAGAACTGGCCTATAAACCAGGAGGGAAGCGCAGATGATTTGTGGTGAATGATGAAAAGGTCAAACTTGGCTGGTAGGGCATAAAAAGGGGGGGAATCTTTGAAGGGCAGATAAGATTTCATCCAAGATAATCAAGGCAAAATGACTTATAGGCTGAGGAATGATAATATTATGATAACAATTATTTCAGTAGTATCAATAATAATAATAACTATTTTTATTGACCATATGTTAGGCACCATGCATGATTCTAAGTGACTTACATATATGGCTTCATTTAATTTTCAAAAAAATGGAATGAGTTTATACTGAAACATTAGACAACTGAAACCCATTGAAGAATTTTAAACAGGGGAGTGACTGACAGCTGATACTTGGGAAGATGAACAGTGTTGAGCATAAACTGGTGGGAAGGCAAGCTGTGGTCAGAAGATCTGTTAGGAGGTCATTGCAATAATTCAGACAAGAGGTAACAGGCATTCAAGCCAAGCATCCATGCTAGGTGGGAATGAAAATCAAGGAAGGTCCTGATACATTTTTCCAACAACCATCTACTGAATACCTTCTATATGCCCAGTGTTGAGTTAGGCTCTGGGCAATAGACCCAATCTCTCCTATTCTGGCACTTAAAGTCCACCAGAGGACATGGTAGAGAATAAATTTCCTGGCCTTGGTAATAAATATTGACCTGAAACTAATCTGAATGTGTGTGTGTTTGGGTGTGTGTATGTGTATGTATGGCTGCCTAACCTGGTCTTCAGGGATCTTGAATCTCAGTGGCATTTTCCCTCTGCCTCAGAGCTCTCTCTCTTACTGATAGGCAGATAACACAGTGGCGGGGAGGGGGGACAGAACGAACTCCGCTGCAAGCTAGACAGAGACAGACATCTTCAGGGGTACCACAGCTTGAGAGAGCAAAAACATTTTTCTTCAAATTCTTCTCTTCCATAGGTCAGGGTAAGGATTAGGGCAACTGACATTGGTATGGAAGAAAGAGGATAGAAAAATACTTATATTTTGCTATTCTTCAGAATATAGACTAAATCATCTTCCTCACTGAAAGTATAGCAACACCAATACTGTGAAACTTACAGTATTTTGACCTGTTCCCATGAACTCAGAGCAGTTCACACTCCTATTACCCAATTTATTTTCCCAACACTCCTGTTGGGCTGACAATATGAAACTTTCATGGAAACCAACTCAAAGGTTAAGTGACTTACCCACAGGCACATAGCTAGGAGTGGAGAGAGGAGTAGACAAAGGTCTTCCAACTCACTTTCCCCACAAAATTATGAATCTAAAAGCACTCTGAAATGGTGTTTTTATAGCCTCAGGGGATAAGCTGACCCTAGAGTTATTGTGTAATGTGCTAAACAGTGTCTTGAAAGATTGAATTAATTAAAATTAATAAAATAAATAAAAGTTAATTCCTAAAAGAGTTGAGGTTAATTCTAAGAACATTTAATTCTTTGAGCTAAAGTTAGGAAGAATGAGGGATTTGGCTTTTTGAGACTAATTATAATCATGATCCAAGTTATCATCTATAAAAAGAAAATATAATAGTAATTTTTGCTCAGTAATCTACAATGCTTATTGCCCTAACAACCAGATAGATGTGTTGTATGTTTTTTGGTGAATATATATTTTTCAGTTTTTGTGAATATTTATTTGTTCATCATTTTTTAAGTCATCTTTCAAGGCATACACATCAGATCATTAAACATTTCTACTTTTGGTGGATAAGGAAGAGAAAAATAATGGTATTTTGTCCCTTTTTCTCTACCAAAATTTTACTAAAAGATATTTTATTAAAGTTTTTATTTTATGTCAGTGTTTCCGTTTAAACTTGGTATAAATTTTTTGTTGTTGTTGTGCTTTACACACAAAATAACCACTCAGTGTAATAACTTAGACCTGAAATACATCAAAATAGTCCAACAAAAAATATTTTAAATATGGCAGTCTTAATTGGAGTTTAGAAAATAAATCTTTGAGTATAATAATTTATTCACTAGAGCTGTTGTCTCAGCAAAGTATTTCATCTTAGTTTCCAAAGAGCTGCTAGTCATTACTAAATATATTTAAAGTCAAAGCAAAAAAAAAGAAAAAAGAAAAAAGAAATTCACTTTCATTCTGGCCAAATATACTATAAAATACTCAACTGGTAAGCAAGTCATCTGCATTTTTTTTTTAAAGATCAGATAGGTGATTATGCTTGTGTAGTTAATTAATAAAATAGGAAGCAGGTAATGGTTCACTGGGGAAACTTTTGCATCACGGTATCTGTTATGAAGGATCCCATGCTGTAGGGACAATAACGGGGTGCTAATTCTGAACGCACACAGTGCCGTCCTACAAAGACATCAAGATTTGTAGGAAATCAACCCTCCAGCAGTCCTGGCAAGCCAGACTGACCCCAGCAAATGAAAATAATCAAAAGTAATTAGAAGCGTGCTGGACTACTCCTCGGAGAGCCAAGCGGGAGAGTAAACATGCCTGAATCCTCGAGCCACTGCAAAGGCCCATGTCTGAGCTGTTAGGTGCCCTGACCTTGTCCACATAAAGATGTGATTTATGAAGTGCAGGGCACAGCAGCAGGGCTTCTGTCTTCTCCTGGAGAACCAAATTACTGAGGTGGAGATTAACATGCTTTCAGTAGGGCCCATTTCCAGACCAAGGGAAATTTTTTATTTACATTTTTTTTACCTTTAATTTCCTTTTTTCTTTTTTTTCCCGAACAGTTTCCTCCCCCAAACCCGTAGATTAAAAAAAAAAAAAAAAAAAGTCCATCAAGAGAGACCAGAAATATCTTTCCTGAGCAGTGATGATCTATGTTGGTGACTATAGACATTCAGGGCCCTTTTTGTTTGTAAATTTATTGTGCTGGACTGTTTTGTTGGGGTCTACCTACCCAGCACCACAGAATTCACCTTCAAATTTAGGGAGCCCATCTTGTGAAATACGCCCCTGATTAAAACATATAAACTAAAATTAAACAATTACCTTTGATTCCATGGCTTTCTGATCTAGTTTCTCTTGCTAGATGTTATGCTTCATTACAAGGCTTATGTTTAAGTAAAAGGATTTGGGAGAAGAACTTGTAGGTGGTCAAGAATTTGGAGGGAAAGAAAGAGGAGAGACAAATTGGAGTTTCTGTATAGGGAAAAATATTTATATGAGAATCAGTGGGGAGTCTCTTGAATCCTAAAGACATAAATAATTTTTCTCATCTTTGTCTCGGTTAAGTTAAATTTTACAAAATCCTATTCTGATGTGGAAAAGGAAGCATCGATTTACTTTTTAAACACACATCAATATCTATACATGAAGCTAATTTAATTAACAAGCAGTTATTGTTCGGCCAAATGTCAATTTCTCAGATTATTTCATGCTTCTTGATGTGAACTGTATGAAACAAGATTTAACAGGATCTCCATGAATGAAACTGCACTTGAGAAATGTAAAAATGCACTTGTACGTTCTTGAAAAGCTACAAAAAAAAATAAAATAAAATAAAATAAAAACCCAAAACAGTGTTAAAACAAAAATGTCAGGCTTGAACTTCAGTGTATATTTAGCCACCTCAAGAAACCAAGAGCTGTGGAATTAAGGGAACTCTACTTAGGCTGAGGTTATAAAGTGCCTTCCTCTATAAACTAAAAACATAATGTCAGGGTGAATGGGAACATACTTTATTAACTTTATGGTATTGAAAACTGCCAGCAAGTTGTCTTGTTTTTAAATATTGTCCTCTGCAGAGTGTTACAGGGCTGTTTGTCCACAGGAAGCCTATTAAAAGTGGACAGTGCAGTCATTTCATCTGGCTTTGGCTGGATTGCTTTTCTTTCCTTTAATGATGTGCTGGAATGTACCATGCCCATAGGGTCTCCATTAGCAGAACTTTTACTTCTGGGACAACCATGAAGTTTAAGGTTTAAAAGAGGCATCAGCTTACAGTCTTGTGGGAATCACTTGAATACTAGAGCACTAACTTCTTACTGCTTTAACTAATATATTGACTTATTTTAAATAAACAGTTACACAATGAAGGCAGAGCCAGTGGCCTTATTGGAAATCTTTGAGCCTTTTAAAGATTCTGCAATCCACACAGATGGGGGAGGAAGGAAGGGGCCTGAGGAGGGTTTATGCCCTTTTCAAACCAGGAAGAAAACACATTAACCTCTCCCACCTCAGCCCTGCCATCAGCCAAAGGGGGATCTTTAGAGCTCCCAGAAAATCTATCAACTCACACTCGAACCTCATATTTTCCAATGCCTTTTTCCTGGTAAACAACAATTAACAGAATGAGACAGAGAAAACAATATTTTAACTCCTTCTGGAAAAAATGTTTTAAAAGTATGGATTCTCTTTTTAAACATTGCTGATGAATCACTCTATTTTCTGCTTTCCCCAGAGCTATACATTTGTTGTAGTATGTTCTTCCATTCCATCCCCCTTTAATATTTAGATCATTTGTCCTGATACATGTTTGCAAATTAAAGTTGGTTTGAGATTATAGTAAAACCATTATTTTTAATAGCCCATTTCAAGGGCAGCGCTAAACACTGCAGAACACGCATGTTACTGATTACTGCTGAGCAGACAGCGGCTTTTGCAGATTAATTTGTAACTGGGAACTACCGTAAACAGATTTCACCAGAAATCCCAAGAAATAAAGAGAATTGGTGGTGGTATTTGGCTCCTTGTAGTTATTTATTGTTTTAGAAACCTCCTGATGGAAAGCAAGTTAGCCAGGGAGAAAAAACAAGCCCCCCCCCCGCCAACCACCTTTTCCTCCAGCCCTCTGTCTTCTCTTCTATCCACTTCTAATGGGAGAAGGTGGGTCAGGGTCTTCTCCTAAAGGGTTATTGAAATAGCAAGAGGCTCCTTCCATGAGAGGCCCATCTCACTACGCGGGGATTTCAGGACCTTACTTTTAAACTTCCAGCTGTGTCGTCGGGAAAAAAGCGGGGTGACTCTGTCTTTACACGAAGTTATTATATAATCAAACAAGAGAGGGGGCGTGGTGGGAGAGAGCGGGGGAGGGGGAGTGGAGAGCGGGAGCGAGGGGGAGAGATTAATATTTAGTGTTTGCCCAGGTCCTTCTGATGATTTCCTTTGGTCTTTCTCACAAGTTATTCAGTAGAGAGCAAGACTGATGATGATGATATTAATAAAATAATAATGAGGCTAAATAATCCCCCATCTCTCTAGATAAATCTTCCAAGGTTTCAGAGAGAAGGAGTTAACTCTTTTGGCCCTGTTTGTAGAAGAGAATGTCCTACGTAGAACTAGTCCTAGCTCAGGCGGGTGTCTGCGTTGTCTGGACTGCGCGGTGCACTCGGCCAGAAGCTCGGGAAACGCGGACCGGCCCACGCGCTAAGCGCAGGGCAAAGCCCAGAGCCCGCGGCCGGCGGGCGGCAGCCGGTTCACCTGGGCGGTTGAAGCCGAAGCCGAAGCCGCAACCGCCGCCGCCGCCGCAGCGCCTTAATTCGGGGCGCAACGCCATCTACCGGCCTCCTGCAGCATCTGCAAGTACCCGGACCTTGAAAGTCGCCCCACCTCCCCCACCCGAACCCAATATAAGGGAAAAGAAACTCGGAGGCCCTTTCCACGAAATCCTAATTTAGCCAGGACCTGCCACTGATTCTACCCGACCTTTTGTTTATCCACCGACGTTTCCTCCTTTTCAGAGCCGCTTTGTAAAGGGCAAGGAGGCGGGGGCCGCGGGGCTGGGGCGGGGGATTGGGGCGCTGAGCTCCCAGACCCCCTGATCAGGCCGCACTGTCTGAAGCAATCGGTTCCCCAGATTACTTGTATTTAATACACAATGCATCATAAAACAAATCCCTCATCCTGACAGGAAGAAAATAGAACAGCTCATAGCTCGAGCCGGTCCAATTTATGGCTAAATTAAAAAAAAAAAAAAGGGCTCCGACAATGGGCAAGTTGAGGAAGGGCAGGAAATCAATGGCAGCAAACCGGGGGCTCTTAAAGGTTCTCAAGCGCCGAACTCTATGGGAATATCTGACCGGGTTTTAGGTTATTTACAAAGGATTTTTCCTGTCCTACCTACCACTGCTGTGCGATTTTCCCTCAAACAATGGCCATTATCTGAAATAACAGTTCAATGTCACAGATAACAGGCCACCGAAACGAATTAGTCACCACCTCTTGTCATTTTCTCTCCCCCACATCCCTCCCTTTTGTTACTATTTTTGTTTTTAAATCAGCATTTTGGGGGAAATATACATCTACTAGATTTACACGTCTGTTTGCACTTGGAGAAAACAAAAAGGGGACTTGGCGTTGTCCCCGTTTGCTGATAAAGTTTAACATAAGCGCGCTTTCCAGAGACTTTCCCTTCACCCCTCCCCCGCGAGGGTCCCTCGACTTGCTTACTTTGCTTAACTTTCCATTGTTGAGCTGAGAAGTTGGATTTGTTCATTTGTTTTTATGAATGGAGTTTTGTGATAAAAAGCATTTATTTCCATTTAACCGGTGGGTTTTACTAAATTTTCCAAGGTTGGCTATAGGTAAATCCGTAGATTCTTATTTTGTCACGCATTCCCTATATTCTATCTTCCAGTGCTGTTTCTGAAATGTTTTGATAAAAATTGACCATATATATTAGAAAGTTATTAATCACCGTACAGTACTGATCCCCCAAAGCAGCATTTATAATGTTAAAAGTTTAAAAATAACCTGAGTTGTCAAACTGCTTAATTCCACTTTTGGACTTCCACGGGGTTTTAATTAACGTATCACAGAATATGGCAAAAACTCACCAGATAATTGTCAATCTCTCCAAGCCCTTAATACGCTATTTGGGCAGGTTATATGCAAAAATGTTTCAGATTTTTAAATTACTTCCTTTAAGAAAAGTATGATTTGGAAAAGTAGCATGCTCTTCAGCTGACCTAACTATAATAATAGAGGGAACAGAGTATGAATTTCAATAATAATCATTTGAAAAGATGCTTAGCAGAAAACTGGAAATGGACATGTCAACTTTCACTGTTAGGCTGCTGTTTTCTGAGAATTTCTAAACTAATTACTAGATTTAGCATGAGCCAGTGTCTCTTTACCCTAAACCCCATTCTTGCCCCCTCCAGCGCCCCACCCCCAGCCTTGGTTCACACACCCTCACACCCCCCAAAGCACTTCTCCACCCGATCACTCCCATCCCCCATCTCCAACACACCACACACACACACACACACACACACACGCACGCACTTACACTTGTGCTTTCTGGACATCGAAACAGAGGATATTTCCCTAGGGAAAGAAATTCTGCCTGGCGAGATCTCCCCATTGGTTGTTTACCAGAGAAATCTACATGTTTAAGGGGGATGGTGTATCCATAATCAGCCTGTCCCTATAGGACTTGGGTCTTGGCGACCTTTTTGTGACCTCTCCCGCCGGAGGAGGCTGCTGTCACTTTAAAAATTTACTGAAAGAGGAGCCCGTCTGGCTTCCGATCACTCTGGGCGGCGGGAGATAGCTCCCTTTCTCCCTCGCCCCGGGTTCTTTCTGGATGGCCGAGCAGATCCTCTTTAAAGAGACAGTTCATGAAATAGAAACCCGGCGGCTGCGCTTGGAGTTGCGAAAGGGGATGATCCCGTGAGGGTCTTGGACTGGGGAAGGCGCTGCGGAGGATCTAAAAGGGGGCTAGAGCTCCCCTCGCCTCCCCAGGCCCCCCACCTTTTCAAACTCTCCTCCTCCTCCTGCCTGTTCCCCCCCCCCCACCCTTGGAACTGGGAGAGAGAAGTGGAAGAAGTTTTAGTGGGTTTCAGATAACTTTCATTACACATCGGGCTGATAAGAGCAAGAGAAAGTGAGAAAAGAGGGAGGTGATGTGAACCAGAAGGAATAGCTCCGAGCTCATTTAGGAAGGGGGAAAAAAAAAAGCCAAAACACACCAAACCCGGGTCACCCAGACGAGAGGAGACTTCATTTCTGGTGTTAAAAATACACTGTTGGCGGACAATAAATCTGAAACGCGTGGTCCTGGCGAGCAGATCCTAGAGACGGACAAAGTTATCAGAGACCTATTCGGAAATCGAGACGCGAGGCTTTCTTTTTTCTTTTTCTTTCTTTTCTTTTTTTCCTTTTTTTTTTTTTTTTTTCCTTTTTTTAACATCCCGAAATGTGGTTCGGGATCGTTTGAAAGGATTTTCGTGCAGGAAAGCTGGGGGCTGCTGATTATTTTGTTTTGTTTGTTTTAATTCTTCTGTGATTGCCTTTTATTGCTGAGTTGAGGCCATAGAAATCTTAAGGTAAGAGAACTCACTTTAAAAAAAAAAAAGTCTTGGCGTGCATAGTTTGTAACTTCGGACAGTTTCCTGCCTTGGCACCCCTTCTCCGGGGCGCCCCCCGCCCCCAGCCTTCTTTTCCTACTTGCCCGCAGTCTCGCGGAGCCCTGCTGCTTATCTACGTTGCTGGGACTGGCGATTTCCTTGTTCCTCCTGTGGAACGGTGCGGTCTGGACGCGTCTCCGGGGTGGGTCGTCTGGCCTTCGGTGGGTCTCTCTGCCGGCTGTCGGCCTTTTTTCCTCCCGCTCTAATCCTACTTCCCCTCCCTCCGTGTGTCTGTCCGTCGGTATCAGGGACGCAGAAGGTGGGGTTGCCAAAATCTGAATTCCTGGCACCGGCCACGCGACTTTGGAGCCGCTTTCGGCCGAGTTCCACCTTGCCAAGTAACAGCTTTGCTGTCCAACATCGTGTGCTGCTTCTCGAGAAAGTCACATTCGGACCCTTTGGCTAGATTGTGGGGATTTTTTTTTTTCTTTCCTTTTGCTGTTGGTTTTTTGAAAGGGCCTTTCTCTAAAGTCTACCTAAAGGGAATTTTTTTTTTTTTTAAGCTATCTTTGGAACTTGACAGCTTTTAAAAACACAGGAGTGTGTTAGATGAAATGACGGAAGATGTGTTCTTACTTTATTTTATTCGAGATTTCCGAGACGATTAAGACATTTGGGAGACAAATGCAGTTCTGCTAGCAAATCAAAAGTGAACAATTCACCCAAGGGGGGAAACGTTTCTAGAGAAAGTTCAGCTTTTGTCTTGGGGCAAGAATATTGAGAGTAAGAAAGTTAATATGTTGGTGAAATATTTGAATAATCATGTAACATATATGTAAAAAGACATTCTTTGGAAATGAACCTGTTTTTAAATTAATTTCACTGTTGACAGTGGCAATGGCAATAATGTTAACACGGAATAAAATTACACCTAGAATTTTTACGTGCAGTATATGCAGTACTTAATTCCCTGCCCCCGCAAAAGGGAATGCTCGAAAGCTAAGGGGATAGATGATGCTTGACTTTGAAATTAACAAGTTTTCCAGGTCTTTCTGCAAATATGAAATGGAACTGGTGTTGCATTTCACTGACTTCACCCTATTTCCTTCATTAAATATTTCTCTAGTGTGTCAGTAGAAGTGCCTTTTTTTTTTTGCTAGTCAAGAAAACAAATAACAAAAGATCAACCAGAAACCAAACAAGCCAAAAAACAAACAAAACAAAAATCCCAACTTTTTACTATTTTAAAATGTGTATTGCTATTGTTACTTATGCTCCCTGTGGACATCTTGGGGGGGGGGTGGAATCCCAAGTTGCTATTTGAGTCACTCAGCATTGAGAATTGAAGAAAACAACTTAAAGTTTGTAATTTTAAAAATAAGAAATTGTTAATATCTGTCTTTCTCACTAGAGAGGGTATTTAATGTGGACTTTCTGTTGTTAGTGTGAAGAGGGGTCTTGAAAAAGATTTGTGTGTGTGTGTGTGTGTGTGTGTGTGTGTGTAGCAATTATTATCCCTATCTTCTGTTTTGATTTTACTTTTTTAAATTGTGGGACTTCTTATTGCCCTTTAATTGTCTCACGGCCAAAGGCTTATTCATAATGCCTCTTGACTAGAGCCCTCAGAGCACTGGGCTTCTTGAAGTTTGTGGGTGAGTTAATGAGTTGAATCTGCAACTAGGTGATTACCTGAATTTTATGCAAGATTGCTTTTTGGTCTATATACCCAAGAGTTTAGTTTTTACTTTTACATAGGTGTAGATACAGCAGGGTTCTGTGGGAGTTATTTAATTCATTATTTTTTGTTCTGGACTGTCTTATTTAGTCTGTGATAGGAAACTTCCTCAAGTTTGCATTAACTGATTGACATTAACATTGCCAACCTTTCTAGTTATTCGCCATTAGGTCAACAGTTCTGCAGTTTTTAATATTGATGTTTAAAACATTGCTGCTAGTCAATCAATAGCTTTGTGTAAGTATGCAAAACCTTAAAAATGGACATTTCCCATTTCAATTTTTGTTTAAGGTGTCCTAAGTAATGATTAATATTCAGGATAGGCCAAATGTAAAATCTCATGAAAAATAACAATACACAACCATAGATAATGATGGCAATTTATTACAATATTATTATATATTTTTTACTTGTTCACAAGCCAGTTCTGTTATTTTGGTTACTAAACATAAAATTGAAACATGCATTGGCATGTGTTAGCTAAAACATTAGGTTGCCATATTTTGCATGAGTGTTTACCAATCATTTGTTTTCATTTCTTTTTCTTACGTTTGCTCAGAGACATTTATGAGACAAATCTTATTATCTTCTTCCACTAAGGGTGTGATTTAATTGTTTCATGGTAGTGAAATGCAAAGTGAAAAGGAATTTAGTAATATTTAAAGTTTTTTAATTGAATTAATTTAAAGGGCAAAAATGTGAAAGTATACACTTACATGGGAAGACTATCTGAACCTAAAACATTGACTATTTAGTTTAGAAATATTAGGTTAATATATGCTGTTCAATATTATTTTTTGTAAAAATCACATGGAATAAAATTAAGTCAAGAGCACTCATTCATGCATAACAAGGAAACAAGCATTTTTTTAAATCAATTGACCAGTTTTTGCAATAATGTACAATTGCTTTGTTCTTCTAAAAAATAGTACATTGCCGCTTCTAAGGTAACTTATTATTATTCCTCCTTTATTAATATGCATGCTGCCTGACTTTTTTAAAAAAAGGATTTAAAGGAGGACTATACACTTGAATAAAATATTTTCAAGTAATTAACCATTCTAATGAATGAACTGATATGGAAATTGATTGTTCTCATCTTCTTCCTTCCAGATCTTAGATGAGTTTTGCAATGTGAAGTTCTGCATAGATGCTAGTCAACCAGATGTAGGAAGCTGGCTCAAGTACATCAGGTTCGCTGGCTGTTATGATCAGCACAACCTCGTTGCATGCCAGATAAATGATCAGGTATGTTGTAAAGATTTTTTTGTCTTTCTTTGAGAGCACTAAAGTATCAGTGAAGCCTGAAGAATAAAAATAACAGTGAGCTGCAGTAGACCCTTGTGGCCTGTTTGTTGATATGGTGAAAGGTAATGCACAAATATAAGTAAGATGCAGAATAAAGTTATTTGCAGTATTACTTTCTTTCAGTGCTACTTTTTTGGATAGTTTACTCACTTTGTAACTTCACAAATGCTCTAGTTTTCTAAGTGTGATTGAATGTTCTAAAAACAGTACTATTTATTGCTAGTTGTTCTTTACCTTTTTTTCTTTACCATCATAATAGGGAAACATTCATAGAAAGTATTGAGCTACTCAATGACGCTTTATGAATTTGTGCAGAAATTGGAAGTGATACACTTGAAGTATTACATAGATTTTACTTGAAATAGGTAGATACACACTCACACACACACATGATCTACATGTGCTCTTATCTGACTGTGCATTTTATTTTGATTTGCTTGTTTATAAATGAGAAACACTTTTAGATTAATCAAAATACTCCCTTTTTTTTGTATATGTGAAAAGTTTAAAAATATCACCACTGGAAATTGCTTTTTGGAGGCCCATGCAGTGAGGTTAACTTTAATAACAATAACTATGAAATAAGATCATGAAAATATCATGAAGCATATTTTGCACTCAATAAAGTTAGGTTATGAATCTTGTAACTTAGTATGACAATACCTGAAACAACAAAAGGTTTAGCCTGTTAATTTTTGTTTTATAAACACTTTTGGGTTAGAATTTAATTATGTTATCCATCACTTATTTCTTTTAACCCAATGGTTACCTAAATAAAATATGTCTCAAAGACCATATTAAAATGGTGGTTTGACAAATTTACTGTGAAAATCACCACCAAAAAAAAGAAAAGTTTAAATTAGATGTTTCCAATTGAAAGCTGTTAAGTAACGTTAGCGTCCATATGGCCTAAGACTCTATTTCAATCATCATTATGAAGTTATTCTTTGGCATTTTACCAGCTACCAGGTAATTTTTACTGACTAAACTGTGTAAGAGGTAGTAAACTGTAAAATTAGGTTTAAATAGGTATCATTTAAAAATCTTCAACATATATCAAAATTAATAAACCAATCAATTATTTTTTCCTTTTGCTGTAAGAAAACAAGAGGCATTATTGACAAAGGAAAACATTATTAAATTAGCTATTGATTGGAAGCAGAAAATATCCCAAGTCCATCATTTGAGTTACTGTCATATCAACAACAAACACTTTCTGAGCATACACTATTTGTAGATGTGGGAAATACATAGGTGTTGTAACTGAATGAATTTTTCAGGTTATCTTTCCTAAAATAAAGGAGATGACAGACCTCCAAAGGCAGTTGTAAGATGAAATAATGTAATTATATCATAATAATTATTTGCTATCCGTATTTACTGACAATAGGAGCTGTCTCCTTGGACAGATAGAACTGTTGCAGGATCAGTGAAAGGATGGTGTAAGAATGGGGCTTGTGGCCAATACAATTTTTCATTTAATATTTATGTGTCTCATATTTTATAATAAATATACTCTTCTCATTGGGAATCTTGATTGCATTAAAAAAGCAAAACTGTTTTGCTATTGCTAACTATGAATTAGATTGCTTCTTAGGGCAGGCATTTATAATTTTAACACAGTTACTTTTGAGGCACACATTGTAAAATATATTGCTTTCAGAAGAAAATATGCTGGTTTCATACCATACTGAACAGCATGTTTACTTATTTTAATTGAAGAATGAAGGAAAATAGTTAATCAGGAAAAATATAAAAGGCCAATATTAGACACATACCTATTATTTCTGTAAGCACTCATTTTAAATTTATGTATTTTGCTGGCAGAAATCTAAGATGGTAACAGAGTACGTATCAAATAACATAATTGTGAAATTGACATTACATGGTCAAGTAAGTTCACCCATAAACAACGAGAGAGGGAAGTCAGAGGTAAAAGTCAGATCTGTGTGATAGACAATATATGCATGCAATCATACTTAGCCCAGCTGACAAGACAAAAGAGAACAGATATCCAAGTAATGTATGCATATTTTATAAACATACTCGTCCATAAGCTTGTATGCATAGTTCTGAAAGTTAATTAAGACTACGATTTCAGACAGCTTTGAAATGTGAATGTTGGACTAGGTACAATGATAAAAGAGCTGACTGGAGAGATTCTCTAGGTCTCTTTTTTTGCTCTCTTTTCCATGAGGAATAAGAGCTGCCAAATGGTGAATAAGTACAACTCATCACATAATGAACACTCTCACTGTGTGAGATATTATTTGATGTCCATAAAGAGAGACCCTGGACCAGGAGTAATTATTAAACATGAACAAGCATCAACTCACCTGTACAACACAATAGCAGATGAAGCACTCTAAAAAAATTTTAAAAAAGTGTTTCTCTTTGCTCTCTTAGATGGAGCTCAAGTTTACAAAAAGAATTTTAATAACAAGACAGGTTTAAGTCCTGGGCTACAGAAAGAAAGACTGTCAGATGAATCTTTCAACTGTAGTCTAGTCATTATAATAATTATGACGTCTAATAAAGAAGGGAAAAGATGGCCCAGAACAAAACAGGGGTGTATAAATTATAGTTTATTTTTGCAAAGATGATATTTTTAGAAATTCTGATGTTAAAGATCAAGCTTAATCAATGTGGATCAGTTTTATAATGATGTGGAAGAGTTCTGTAAGAGAGAATAAATGTTCTTGCTAAGATGATAATACAGGTTGGTAATAGTGAGACAGTCAAAGCATGTGTACTGGATAAACCCATATTTGATTTCTTTGGGGGTGACAAGTACTTAGGAACAGCATGGATTTTGGTTTTCAAGTAAAGTTGAAAAAGGATGTAATCTGGTTTGTCTCATAAACAAGGGCCATGTGATTAACATTTTCCTAATACCTCTGTACAAGCATTTTATTTGAGGGGATTTTCCTGAGTTTAAATTTTCCAGTAGATTTCTGTGAGTTATTTTATTTTGGGTTTTTTCCCCCCCTCAGGCCAGAGGGAGCTTTGTGGCAGTTTTCTTTCTTAATGCTTCCTAGAAAGACCCAAGCTTATTTTTTTTAGAGGTCTCTTCATGTTTTCAAAATTATTGCAGTGATGTTTTTGGAGATAGGAATTCTGAAAACACTGGAGTGAACGCTTAAATCATAATTTCTAAGTAGCTGCAGCTCCTGGCTGATATCCTTTACCACCCCCTGGAAAATATTGTATTAACCATAGTAATTTATCTTTGTAGAAGAAGGCCACACCAAAGACACTAGTAAATTAAGCTCTGATCACATTCAAGTCATAAAATAGAAGATCTATAATAATATCCAAGCTTCTTTATCCTTGAAGTCCTGATTATTTTCCCCATATTCCTTAAAGTTTCTGTACAATATTACATGGCCACACTGCTATGGCATAGCATTTAGCTGGAAATTTTTATTGAGACAGACAATGCTTCAATATTTTTACATTTTAACTGTCTGAAATTGTCCCCAGTGGCTTTCAGGATCAAGAGCTGGCACTGAGAGGCAGAGCAGGGCAGGAGCAAAAGCAGAGAGCTGGATGATGAAAGTTCTTTCCAGAATAGGTCCTCAGGAGGAGCAAATATGCAGGGGAAGCATGAAAACAGTTAATTATTTTGAGTTTACATCTGGAAACACCCATGTCTTGAATGTTAAGTAGGCACACATCTAGATGATTTGTTGAGGTTTTCTTTTTTTCTTTCTTTCTTTTTTATTCTGGATATTTTTGATGTCCTTTATCCTTTGCTGTCTTGTAGATACCTTTACAAACCATTCTGCTGGGTGAATGTAGCACATTGCTTTAGCTTTGGCCTCACCCTGCTCTTACCTTTCCCTCCATTCTTTGATAAGTCCCCTCGTATCTCCATATTTCTTTCTATACCTTCACCTTGAACAAAGGCAAGGTGACCCATAGACCCCCTATCTACTTCAATCAAGGCCAGTTCTCATCTATGGTATGTTTGCAAATTTGGGGTACTTATGCAATAGCTAGTATAAAATAACTCTTTGAACACAGTTTTCCCCCTAATACTTCTTCATGGTGAAACCAGATTGGTTGTCATCAGGTCACTAAGGCACAATTCATGTAAGTTGACTTTATAGGCTTAAGACCTGCCTTTCCGCTCACGATAATTAGAATGATTTGGGCGTGTGCTTTGGGGTAACATTTTATATGTATGTATTCTGCATCCTGGAAAGGAACACGGTTTTGTTCAAACTCCTGGCCTTGCCCTTAGCATGGTCTATAACTGGAATAAAGTTCTCAGAAACCCAAGACATTATTAATCTTGTCATTTACACAAGGTGATAAGTCCTTTCATTTTTAAACAGGCCCTTGACAGCTGGTATTTAGTAAGTAGAATAAGAGAAGTCTGCTGTTCCCTTTGAATGAAAAGAAATGTGTCAATAAGAGATTATCCAATGCCTGATGTATATTTTGAAGAAATAAGATATAGAAGCACAAGCGCCCCTCAGAGAAATCAAGGTCAGAATTTACTTAGGGGATTCTGCCAGCTCTCTTGTGGTTAATGAACGGCGGCAAGATTCTACAGTGTTTTCAGTTGGAACAGGCATTGTTCTCGTTTGTGCTGTACCTTATAAAGTTTTAACTGCTTCCAGGACGATCATGGCTGAATTGGCACACCCACTTTTTCTCTCCTTAGGTCCACGTCAGTGGGTCTATCAGATGGCTGGGACACTAGAGCAGTATTATTACTGCAAGCTTATTATGAGCTCAATTATCAAGTTATTTTCTTTGGCTTTTTACGGAGAAAAAAAAGTTTTCCTGAATTATTCAATTAATGCAATTTGTGCGAAAAAGCAGGGAAGACCAGCGATGTAAAAAGCAAAATGTAATTTGTTCACTTCTTTCCACTTTTTAAAAATGCGTCAACTGTCAGGTAATTTGTTAATTTGCTCTTCCTTTACAAGGATTTCTGTCCACATTTTCTATGACCTCTTTTGATGTTAAAATTATTATTGGCTTTGGGCATTTGCTTTGCTTTCCTTTTAAGTCAAGTTCCACTTTTATACCAAAGTTATGCTCTGCTGTTTTAAGATGAATGCCGGCTGGCAATACCCAGAGCCCGGCCTTGTGAACGGGGCCCAAGCAGACTTTGGGGGGATGTTGTCTGGCTGATAAGTTACTTCCTTCACCCGAAGATGAAACTGTCTCAGGTATAGTTCGCCATTTGATATTCACATGATAAAACAAGCAGCACTGACCACCCCCTCCCCCAAAATGTTTCCCTCACGTAATGACGCTCAGGACACAAGACAGCCATGACACCATGCAGACTAGGAATTTTATGAAGATTCACAGGTCACGGAAGTTGAAAAAGTGGATGACCTGAGGTATTCTGTGCACATTTTAAGTAACTAGTGTTTGCCTGTATGTAACACTTGTCATTCAGGAAGATCTCAAAGCATCACATCCATACTAGATTCCAGCTATTTCTGGAATGGTGCCAAAACGATAGTCATCAGAATGCATTACCATCCATCAAGGTGGAAAACATGTTGGTCAAGGACACAAGAAAAGCCTCCGGCCTAGTAAAGAGCCCAAAGATGATCTTTAGCTTCCTCATCATGTGATGATGGAACTCTTTCCAGGCATTCTGAGACCATTCAGAATGATCGGTGTTCATAGAATCAGATGAAATGGCCACATTAAAGACAGGTGACTAGTGGATATTTCTTGTGGGGACTGTAGAGTGATCCTTAGAGGCCATTTAACTGAAACTTTAAAAGCTTCCAGGCCGGGTACACTGTAGGCTTCAGATATAATAGTAGGTGGATCCTTATCATTTGCACTGTTTATACAAACTAAAACCAACAGTTCTCTGTTTTGTGTCATCCAATAAATTATACCTGGCTTTCTCTTCATGTTATTAATAAAGAGATAAAAATGGGGGGAAAAGGTTCTCCTCCAATAACATTTTTGTCCTGAAAATAACAAGTAGATACATATTTCTGGATATAGGTAGACACTACCTCATATTTCTCAAAATATCTTCTAGTCTTTAGACTGTCATCCGAAAGACGAATATGGTATACCATCTCTTTGGAGAAATTAAGGAAACTGAGGGTGGTTTGCTTTGGCAGAACCTGGCCATGATAAAATTTCCGTTCTGTTAGACAAACATCTTTCCATTCTGTCATCAATATCTGTCTCCTGAAGATACTTCTCATTATCTCTTACCAGTTAGGCTGAGAATGTATAATAGAGTCCCTCTTGTTGAGGCTAAAAACTTGACATTACTTGTGCCCTCCTGAACACTGGGGCTTCCCACATTGCTATGGGTAGATCGAGGGTCCAGATCGTGTTTCCTAAGCCAGCACATATGCACACATTGTCTTTGTGGACCTGATGTTACCTCTATGCAGCACCAAGGCTGACAGATGTGTTCATATCTAATGTTGACTTTGTTCAGATATGCAAACTGTCACCTACCTCCCCTCCCACCTACCTTCCAAATGTTAAAGTTCCACTCAGTTGTTCCTAGTCTTCTGACTGATACATTGCGTGAAGCTATAGAAAAGAAAGCACTCAGGCTGAATGTTGGGAGCTGGGAGAGGCAGAAATCAACTGTCAACTTCAAAGGGAGAAGACAGCAATAGTCTGAAAAAGTTGTCTTTCCATACAGATTCTGCAGGGAGTACATTTCTCTATTATTTCAATTATTACAACTTCCTGAATAGGTTGAAGGTCATTCATAATTCACACTTCTGTCATTTTTAGACATGCCAGATGCTGTCTATTAAGCATAAGTAAAACTTCAGTGCTTGACCAGGAAAAATAAACGGGATTCATAACAATGAGGCCTTGTTCATCTTTTTAAAAGTAAATGATGTGTTTTCTTTTTTTCTTGTTTCCCGCCCTGTGCACTGAATTTCTCTTCTGTCTCAATAGTACAAGCACAATACTTTAAATTGATCCAAGCATAGCAAACTAGACTGTAAGTCTGGTCTGACAGATTCTAGATTTTTCTATTTTATAGGATAATAAACAAGAACCCACATTATTACCATTTATAAATACAAATAGTAGCATTGTCTATTTGATGGAGGACCAGGTTGAACACAGGCCTTGACAGTATAAAACAATTTGTCTGAAGTCTTTTATAGCCTATTAACTTTCCTATCGGAATGCTTGTAAGCGTCCATACTCATTTTAGTGCTTGTGCTCTTGGACTTAAATAACAAAAGAACATGAATATTTAATAAAATATGATTAATTCCAATTCCAACTACATTACTATATATAACATATATACAATGTGCTATACATAATATATTATTACATATCCTTATATGATATATAATTAGAATTAAGCATATACCATTACACATTCATTTACATTAATAGATAAAATATGAGATTGCTAATATTTTATGCAAATTTGGAATTTTCCCAAGGTGTATACTTTGCCACATTTATAGGTCACATATAAAAATATATAACATATCTAAGCACATACATGCTTATATATAACATTGTATGAAAATATACCTTTTGGAAGTCTAAAATTTGTTAAGTCAAATCCAGTCACAACTGCCTTTTTTTATCCTTAGCTTAGCCTTGTGAATATTAACTGAAGGGGTATTTGTTTGACATTTGGAACTGGTTTCAAGGTTTGCTTAAAATACATTAAGTATAATAATTATGTTTAGAGTAATTTCTGTATAGATGAATATAATATTAAATTTATGCCTTAAATTGTGAATTTTACCACTAGTAAAAGTGAACAATTTGGGGAATTTCTAGCTTTATTTTCAAAATTGAATGATTTAGAATTAAAAAAAACATATTTAGAAATTTCACTACTATGCTATTTTAGCAAATTTAGAAAATTAAAAAAGTACAAAATGATCTATTAATGAAAACATCTACTGTAAATATTTATTCTTATAAATTGAGGCATCCAGAGATCTAGATATAATATCCATGCTTACAAAGATAGAAAAATAGCTTTCTGGAAAAATAAAAAGAGTCCACAAAGATATTGGGAAATTAAAATTTTTTACATGATAAAATGAAAAAAAACCACCTTAACTTTCAAAAGTGTCAAATGTACGCACAATTAGGTCATGGTCATAACATGTTGTATTTCTGGAATTTGTTATTTGCTACCAAAGAGAAAACTCTAGAGGAGTTAACACATTTTAAAAATGCTTATCATGACTTTTAAAAGAACGGAATTTTTATATATTCCTATTTTCTTATACTCTAAGGCCCTGTTCCTCTTATCTTTCAACTTCTATTGTGAGGAATTGAGTTTTTTTCCTCTTATAAAACATTCTGAGAGAGACACAGCAAAATAATAAATCAACAACCCTTTTTGTATCAATCTGAATTTTTTCTAAATCTTTGAGACTTTGGAGTCCCTCTTTATATACTTGAGTTGAATTCATCACAAAATCCCAGATTCAGGACAGTTTTATTTTGGATCCAGATAACTTTTTCCATAAAACCCCCTGATGGGAGAAGAGACCTTTTTTTTAATGGAATTTAACAGAGTAATGATTCCCTTCCATTTTCTCCAGCTAAAAAACCAGAGAGGTTATATTGGTAGGATTTCTGCTTCTGGTACATAACTCAGATGACATATAATTTGTAGGACTGCAATAGAGCTGAGATTTTGAGAATACACTGAGTTTAAAGACATTATGGTTATATTTTTTATGAGCATGGCCAAGAATACTTAATACACAAACCTGTGGGAAAAAGCTACATAAATCACTTCTGTTATTAATTGCATTTTTATTTGCTGAAAGACATATTTTATAATATAAAAGCAGAAATGTGTGATATCTGATTTTCTGAAAGGCTTGATTCCGCCAAGATTACATTCCATCATTCCTCCACATAGTTGTTTTGAGGCAATGAATTGTCATTATGTTTTTGTTTAAACTCCTCCTCTCACTTCTCCAAGGCCTGCTGGTGAATTATTATTGCTAGAACATAAATTAACTTTATACGTAGACATCTCTGGATTCGAGTATTCAAATTATATTTTTGGGTCATTGTAATTATAGGTGGAAAAATATAATGTTATCGAATCTCTCTAAGATCCTGAGAGATGAGATATAAAGAGGATCACAAGTGGTAGCAACACCTCGAAAAAACCCACTAGATTTGTAAGGGTGTGGTAGATGGGACTTCGAGGCACATTCTTATTGCTATATGAGGAAGCGTGCCCAGAATCTGCCCTCATTACGTCTGGCGCTTGCCAGTTCTTTTCAAACCTCGGTTTCATGAGCACCGTAAAAATTCACTTAAAATCGAAAAGAACACCCTGAAGTTAAAACCCACTCTACTTTACCTTGCCTTTCATGGCCTGGAATGTCACCTTTTACCTCCAGTAAATAAAGCCAACATCAACACTCTTCCGTGTCTTTTATTTTTTATGCACTCAATATTCCTCAGATGACAGTCTGGACACTTACAGGGAATTACAGTAGCGATTGATGTCCCTGCAAAGAGAATTGTCTCTATATTCTATACTTACAATGTACCTATCATTTTCTTTTGTTTCTTGGACTGTTCACACTGGATTGAGTCAATCTGAAATGGAATTAAGAGACGTGATTCGGAGTGGACCACAAAGAAATCATGATATCACAATACTTTCTTAAAATGACCTGGCGTGTGTGTCTAAGCAGAGTTCCCCAACAGAGACAATTGCCCTGTGTGACGATTTTGCAGGGTATTGTCTCTTTAACCTCACTATTTCCGAGAAGCCACCGAAAAGTTCTAATATGTCACAATTCAAATGTCAACATGTTGTTGGAAAGGAAGCTAATAAGTTAAACCTTTGAGAGATGCCAAAAAAAGAGGTGATTCAAACTGTTGAGAGAAGTCCATTGTTTTCTAAGGTGAAATAGAACTCCAGAATGAAATAGGGTGCTTATAAGCATTTAACTGGAAGGTTTAGGGGGAAGAAAGCGAAAGCACATTAATTTTTCTCAACCTGATAACTTTTTGAACAGAACTATTCCTCTCAGTATACTTCCCAAAACAGGAAAATGTGCAGGTATGGGTTAATAAGATACAAACTGCACACTCACTGGTTTTTGTAGAAATAGCACATAACAAGGGGTAATTTTCTTAAGATAGTCTGAGCCTATCTATAGGTAGATATAAAGAATCTTAGGTTATATGATAACATATTCTAGCAACATTTTGCATTTAGCATTATTTTCTATAAACCAACTTCACATGGTTAAATTACTGTTGAATGAAAAAATGATTTTAATTTGACAGGAAAGAAACTAGGCAGAAAACACTCCTCATTGAGTGATTTTTTGGATTTAGCACAATTTGGTGCTGTGATGTTTTTATAGAAAAATAAACAACTGGACTTCAGAGCCACCTACTGGAATAAAGAGGCACATACTTATATTTGATGTCTTCTGTTTTTCAAAAGATAAACAAATAGACAAATACCAGGAAAGTTATGCACATTTCTGTTGGTCTTATAAGGTATTAATTTACTCAGTTTTTCTGAATTTGAAATGTCAAATATCCTGCAAGAAACCAACAGTTAAAGCAATGCCCTCTAAAGATATATTCTCATAGTTCTTAGTAACTTGTGTTATGTGAGTTTTCTCCCCACTGGTTTGAGACTGAGCAGAATTGTATCCCTAGTTTTGTTGTTGTCTTTGTTGCTCTGGTGGTACTGTGTGTGTGTGTGTGTGTGTGTGTGTGTGTGTGTGTGAATGTTACTGGTCTCATTTTCACCAATTAATTGTATAATCTCATTCTTTCTTCCACAGCCTCTATCTTGTCATGGAATTGTTGTTTAATAAATAATCTTAGAATAAGATTAAAAACTAAGAACATTTTTTGTGGTAAAATGAATAGGTACCTTAAGTATTTTCATGATTAAATGCTTTTTTATTGAGAAATGATTGACATATAACATTATATTACTTTCAGGTGTGCAACATAATAATTAGCTATTTGTATATATTGTGAATTAAGATGCTTTTATAGACTAAAAGAACCCTGAAACCTGGACAAGTAGATTGGACAATGACTTGCCTAAGGTCACAGAGCTGGTGAGGGGAAAGGTAGGCAGCTCTCAGAAATTACAGGTCCACATTTGCCCCACAGCTTTCTAGTCAGTCATTAACGGATTTATTAAATTTTTTCTCTCCTCAGAATTTTGCTAGAAAGCAGGGGAATAAGCACCAACCCCTACCACCCTGGTGAATGAATCAATTAAAGGCATATTGCCTGCTTTCAGAGAATGGGAGTCAGGAGCTGGGGCATGAGGGCAAGTCCTGGATCTGGGAGTACTGATGATTGGTGAGAGGGAGATTAAGCGTTTTAAAAACAAAAGGTTCTCCTTTGACTATGTTCGCTACAGATCAGCTCCTTATGTCATGTCCTTCCAATCTGCTGCCTTAAAACACCTTGTTGAGAAGGTGGCTGCCTTAGAGGACATGTTAAGAGAGGTCGTTGTGCCCTTGCCGCCCTTTGCAAGGCTACTGCTGGATAATGCCAGACACATTCCGCTCTGTGAATACCTGGGTGGGGGGGGGGGCGGTTCACTAGAGTGAGGAATTCAGAGAAGGGAAAGTTCTTCACTAAATATTACACAAGGTGTATGTGACACAGAAAGCCTTGTGTGAAGACAATTTGATTGGTGAAGTAGGATTTGGGAGAACTTTGTGAATTGGCATGAGAGTCACAGCTTTCCATCCATCATCAGAAGGCTAATTTTCAGGACACAAAACAGGAAGTCACACTTCTTTTGATAAAAATAAAAAGAAATATGTTCGGGTCTGAGAAAATGTACAGATATTAGTGGATATCTTGCCCTTTCTTAACATTCACTTCTTTCTCTCTCCCCATCTCATCCATTTCTGGTCTTATTGAAGATATTTTATAGAGTAGTCGCAGACATTGCACCAGGAGAGGAGCTCCTGCTGTTCATGAAGAGTGAAGACTATCCCCATGAAACTATGGCGCCGGATATCCACGGTTAGTACTGCTCACGCCACCGTCCTCACCACCCTCATTCATTCGGTCACTGTGATGGAGCATCCCCATGAGTCCATTGCACGTGGCATGTATCGGTTTTCCTGGCTCTTTAACATCAGTTTTAACAAACTCTTTCTCTTGCGACTGGCTCTTTCCTTGGCTTGACATCTGGCTGATGTTAACTGTGAAGCTCAAGTCAGCAGAGGTCTTCCCTAAAGTGGAGGTGAAAGGAATTTTGACTATTTCGACTGAGATATCACATGGTTAAGTTTTTTGTCAATGCCTTAGACTATGGGGAGAATCCTTTCACTGTACAAAAGTCATTTCAGGGAACTCAGTTTGGACTTTAATAAATCTAGTGGCTGTTTCTTCCCATCTAATGTTCTGTTACTGGGAAAACTGTGTCAATGTGAGTAAAATCCTAGCCAGCATGACCATATGGGAGAGGGTTGGAGGGATGGGGATTGGGAGAAAAGTACACAAGAGGAGATTTTACAGCCAGAGAAATTTTTATTTGCCAGAGACCTATTCTAAATCAAATGAAGGGGGGGATCTAAACAATTACAATTACTAGTTCTATGCGTACAGGACAGATAAGGAGAAAATTCTACCCATATTGATTTGTATCATTGGGATAAAAATTGAGTACTTTTTTCTTTCTCTTTCTTATTTCTCTCTCCTAATATAACATGATTTGGTTCAGCATAATCTAGTGGTGTCTTTAGAGTGTTTTTTAGCTGGAAGGACTACTGGGAAGGGTTACTCACACCAACTTAGCTGACAGGTGGGGATCGAGCCACTTCCCATCCCTCTGGCATTCCCGACGGGAAAACCTCAGTCTCTCCTTCTTTAGCTCCTCCGAAGGAAGCCACCAGTCTTGGTTGGCTCTTTACTTGAACATTTTTTTTCCTTTGGCTGGGCTGCATTCTGCCTTTTGTAGATTATAGCATTGTATTTTGGGGAACCTTTTGGAAATTCTTGTCTTCTTAGAAACCCAGTGTTCTCAACCAGCCTGGTAGAGTTTCAGCCTGAATAGGGAGTCTGATCCAACAGGGGTGTGTGAGAGCTGAGAGTGCTTATATGATAAGAAATGTAATCTGGGCTTTCTCTAGAGCAAGGCAACTTTCATTAGTGAATGTTAGGTCTTAAAAGGTTTTCAAACAATTATTTTTAGAAATATGAATGTTCTAGATCTATAAATATTCTAAGTGTTCTAGTTATATAAATATTCAAAATATTCTAAATTCTAAATATAAATGTTTAGCAATATAAATATTCTAAAAAACTAAATAGAAGTGACTATTCTTCTTTTAGGGCTACCATTCATAAATGACCTGCCTTTATAACATTCAGTTGCTTTTTGTTTTCATTGTGTCATATCCATATCCGTATATATACACCATATATGTTATATGTAAAGTTTATGGTGTTTAATGGTGATTTGTGTTTTATACTCCTAGGATTTCACATTGCTTAGGAGAGAGAAAATAAAACACATGCATCACACACCTACTATATACCAGATGTATGCTCTCCATTTATTATCTCATTTGGTCTTACACATAGATCAAGCCTGTAGGAGAGGAATCATTTCTGTTACACACACAGAAAAACTGAGGCTACATAAAGCTAGGTAAATTGGTCAAGACCACATGACTGGAAAGTAGTAGAATCAGCTTTCAAACCAAGGTTTTGCTGTCTCTAAAGCCTAGGCCTTTTCCATCCATTCTGCAGCCTGGAGGTTCTGTATGTGTTCAGACTGCTGGTGAGATCCTAAATGTAGATCTTTTTTTCTTTTTCTTTTTTTTTTTTTCTTAGAGAGAGAGAGGGTGAGAGTGAGAGCAAGCAGGGGTGGGGGAGAGGGGGCACAGAGGGAAAGAGAGAATCCCAAGCAGGCTCTACGCCCAGCACAGGGCTCAGTCTCATGACCCTGAAGTCATGACCTGAGCCAAAATCAAGAACTGGATGCTTAACCAACTGAGCCACCCAGGCACACACCCTAAATGTGATCTTAAATATGTGAATAGTGTGACAGATTATAGGAAATGTTTCCATTACCTGGAAAATGTCATCAAGAAACCTGACTTTACAGCTGAGGTGATTTATTTTAGAATAAATCCGTAACCCTCTACCGTCCAAAGTTGACACACATACTAAATCTACATAGTGATTTCTTTACCGTCCTGGGCTCCCTGTTACCGGTTTAGTTTAAATGAAACCAGAATTGTGTGTGGCTTATAGCAGTGGTGTCCCATTTGACTTCTACTTAACTTCTCACACTCTAGCTAGGCTTTCCGACTTTCAGTGGCTTTCTGCTCCCTTCTTAGCACGGGCCCCAAAAGCCCCTAGTGACCTGCTATCCTCTCTTCCTTCACTTCCCGTTGCTTCCCTACACGCACCCTATCGACCTGCCTTGTTTTACTGCAGCTTTGCCTTTCCACAAGCTGCCATGCTCTTCCTTTCCTTTACCATCTGTCCACGCTGTTTCCATTGCCTGAGACGTCCTCCGTCATCCCACTTCACCTGGTGGATGCTCGCTCATTCCAAAGCCTTTTCTGAACCTCTCTCCCTCAGATTAGATGGATTAGACACGTTCCTCTGGGCTCCCTTGGGCCCTATGCATGCATCGGTCATAAAATATATCACACGCTGTCTGTTCACATGTCTATGCCCTTGAGTTTCTTATATAGTCATTGCCTAGCAAAATGCCTAGCATTTGTTGGTGACTAAACGATTCCCACAAAAACAGTCAGTCGGTGCACAACTGGCTATAGGCCCTGGCTGTAGGGCTATAAAACAGGGATCATGTGTCACGTTGCCCTGGGTGTCTTTTCAGCATTGTGAACTGTTTCCAAGCCTTCTGCGATTGTGTCTGTGTGGGCTGTGCGTAGTATGGCCTCACGAGCAGGCTAAAAGTGATTCAGATGGAAAGGATAGGAACAATACCATCCCTACCTGACACTTGATAACCTTGTTATCGCTAGTTCCCACTATGACCACTTATTTATCCTACTGATTCAGAGTGCCAATGCATATATTTGCTGTTTAACAGGGCCCTGCCAATTAGCACTGACCCTAGGGTAACATAAATTAGGCTCGAAGGGTACTAAAAACATCCTGTGTCCCATTACATGGTAATGGGGAATGTAATGAAACATCCAAGTTTGCTGCTATTAACCAGGTGTCAGCATGACGCAGACGGGGACTCAGTATCCCACGTGCCCTCCAGGTAACACGGTACAGTGAGAAGGGTGTGAGACAGAGATGGGTTCAAATCCTGGCACGACCCCTTGGGTCTATAATCCCTGACTGGTTACTGAACTTCTCTGAGCTTTAGTAGCCTCATCTGAGAATGGGATAAAAATCCGACTTACAGTTTCTCCTGATCGGGTTTTGAGAAATATCAGTAACCCATGAACAGGGTCGAGGAAATAGATGATGCTCAGTCAGCAGTCATTATTACTTTTAATCAATATTAACTCCTGGGAGGGTTTAAGCCGTAACGTTTTTATCTGGTAAGGAAGCTATACTGTAGCCACAGGAACCACATTATCCTGCTGGGCTGTGTCCTGGCTTCTCTACAGGTATTATTTTTAAGTCAGGTTAAAAATTGCAGTGGTGGAAATGACAGTGAAATCATTTCTAGTATGTCTTCCATAATTCGGTAAGAACTGCTGGTTTGTGGTGACACTTCCTGAGCGGCCCAGGCCTGGTAACATCTGAATTATTTTCACAGAAGAACGGCAGTATCGCTGCGAGGACTGTGACCAGCTCTTTGAGTCCAAGGCTGAACTAGCAGATCACCAGAAGTTCCCCTGCAGTACCCCTCACTCAGCATTTTCAATGGTGGAAGAAGACTTCCAACAAAAACTCGAAAGTGAAAACGATCTCCGAGACATACATGCAATCCAGGAGTGTAAGGAATGTGACCAAGTCTTCCCCGATTTGCAAAGGTTAGAAATGGCTTGTTGCACTACGGAACATGTTTATTTACTCTGCAGTCCAGTGTTGTTGTTATGCAGTCGGTATACTGAATTTTCAGAATGTATGTAGATGGGAAATTTGGAACTGTGATGAGCCTGAAAAAGTGTGCTAGCGACATGTTCAGAAATCAGTTTTCACTGGAAATCCTTATCTGTAAGACATTTACAGTGGAGTTGGAATTAGTTATTTTGATGCTAGCCAGAAAATAATGTGTTTATGTTTGTTTAAGGAGTGTTATCGGGAACTGAAAGCTTAACGTTGCAGCATAAAATATGACTTAGAGGAAGAATCAAGAACGTTGGAACAACACTGATGCCAATTAAAGTCATCATATGCCAAACAGTAAAGCTGCCTCTAGAAACATCTAGATGATTAAGAAAAAAAAAAAAAAAGATTGGTTCTGGTATACACTTAATGAAAGATCAATGATCTTTTGATAGATTCGTGTCACCTGTGGATTTCAATTTCAATGATTTATCTAAACTGCACATATATAAAAGAGTAAGAAAATCATGTCCAATGAAGAAAATGTTCTGTTTCCCAAAAGGGAAAAAATAAACTTGATCTAAATGAAATTATTCTTTAATACTTATTTTTAACAAAGTAAAAATCATGTATCAGCAGTATATTAACTTTTGTAGGCTTTTGAACTTCATTCAAGAACATTTTTTTATTTCTATTAAAACAGCAACTCTGGAACCTAGCCTTGGAAAACTGTATTGATAATTATGCTGCAGAACAGTCTTTCAGATCAGGGATGTATATAACCAGCTAATAGGTTTTCTGTTTGTTTCTACCTAGTGGTTTTTGCCTCGGCGCACAAGCAGTTTTAATAATTGCTTTCATTTCTTTGCTTTTAAATCCAGAAACGATTCTTGGAACCTAGAATCAGAATTCCAAATGGGCATAATGTTGTATTTAAGTGGGGATGGTAGTATATCAACTGGTCTTACTCAAGAGTATGAATTACTCATGGTTTATCTTGGACTCTCTACCTATTGCCCTTGACCATTTTGTCTCCTTTCTTAGTGCCTCCCCTTCTTTTCTCTCCTCTTTCCCTCTGTTGATTGCCCTGCCTCCTCTTCTCTGGCTAGGCTTCTTACAGGAAAGGATTTCACACAGTAGTCATTGATTTTAGTGCATAAGTAACTAAAAAAGCATCAAGTATAACCCAGTCCTTGAGGAGACTGAGTCAAAAGAATGAATTTCTAGGTTTGAAAATTCAGGCCTGCTTTTAGAGAGTAAAGGGGACTAAAAGGGCTTTCCCAGTACTCATCTTTACTATTTAATATAAATCCATGTAGAGAATAAGTCTGTTACGGATATTTGGTAAAACATA
Organism: Leptonychotes weddellii; assembly: GCF_054177405.1. Taxonomy (NCBI): domain Eukaryota; kingdom Metazoa; phylum Chordata; class Mammalia; order Carnivora; family Phocidae; genus Leptonychotes; species Leptonychotes weddellii. The sequence goes on along the minus strand of NC_138369.1, from coordinate 106,185,548 downwards.
GATTTGTAATGAAGTCATAGCATGTCTCATAAACATAACTATGACCAAATTAAAAAATGAAATGAAAGTAATAAATACCAGTGGGTAAGGAAAGTATTTATATGTAAAGCAGTATCTCTGATGCCAGAGATTAAGTATATTTCCTTCAATTTTGTTATCAGAGATAATGGACAACACTATAAAACAAAAATTCGTGGACTAAACACTAAAATGTAATTCCTACTTCCCACTAGAAGTGTATGGCGACACTTAGGTGGAGAGAGGTTCTTAACTCTGACTAGCTGTAGGATTGAGCCCGAGTCAACTCTACTTAATGCCAAAACCAACTGTCAGTTTGGTTCCTTCAGTCAAACATTCAGTGGAAAACAATAAGGAAACCTAATTATCTGGTATTGGATGAACTCTCAAAACTTACTTTTCGGTAGCTCAGCCAGATGGATCTAGCATGTCACTATGCAACCTGATGTCGACCATCTAAGTGGTATTTTTGGTTATATAATTTAGCCATGGGCAGAACCTACATTCCCTGAATATTTTCCACTTTGTCGAATCCTATATTGTTGCTTTATACAAATGAGAAATCCTTTTTTGACATGGTAATTATTCTGTTCTGTATCTTTCTGTAAAGTGTTGAGGAAAAAAAAAAATAACCCCTTCCCCCGCTACCCCACAAAAAAAAAAAAAAAAGGGGCGAGGAACAAAGATTGATATACAGAAGTTGAAAAGAACCCAGAAGGCTAGGCAAAGCTCCATAAATTAAAGTTCCATGAAAAGTGGAGAAGTTTCACTAATGACTGATTGGATTGCTTCTTTGTTTGTGAAAGAAATGCACATTTGCTTCTGTAAGAACCACTTGCCTTTTTATTCTTTCTATTACTGATAAACTGATAGCTGATAATTCCATGGAACAATATGGATTTTATGCTCGAGTAGAAGAAAGAAAGGAAAGTTCCCTTTGCACTGCTATTTATTTTTCCCCCTGTATACCATGTACTGTACTCTTGAAACTCTATCATCTCTTTGGAGTTAGGACACGGGAATAAGACTCCATGTATAGGCCAACTCTACCACTAGATTTCAGAGTTTACGAGTTGACATACACATTGGAATATATTATATATGTCATAAAATGGCATGCCTTCCCCGGGTGACTGAGGATGACAGAGAATACTAATCTGTGCAATGATTGGAAGATGTCCCTGACTCAGTTCAATGTTAACTGCGGTTGATGGTATCTCTCTCTTAACTCTCTTAATAACATTTCAACTTGTGTAACAAACAGGGAATTACATATTGTAGATAAAGATAGGGCTGTTCTGGTGACTCCACACACCTGTAATCTCCTGGTACCTTTTGTTCACAGAGATATCACCATTTGTGCTCAAATAGAATAGCATTACAAAGTCGACTGACTCATGGGGGCGGGAAAAGTAAGTTCACGTGCCAATATGAGTAGGGTTGTAGGGAGGAAGCTGGGGAAGAGAAAAAATATGGGAAAGATATTTCTGATTTATCAAGATATGAGAAAGGGCACTTTTTTACACATACTGCCATGCACACAGTCTACACCGCTACTGGATTTTTCTAGGCACACAGGCATCTTACTTGATACTCGAATTTAGAATATTCATCTCACAGAAAAATAAAACTTGGGAAAGAAAGAGTGCTTACATGATTGGTAGTCTTTTTTTAGTATCTTTTTACTATGGAATGTTTCAAAATATACAAAACTAGAGAGGATGGTGTAATAAACCCCCATAGACTCAGTTTCAATAATTATCATGCAAGGCCAGTCTTGTCTCAGCTATACTCGTTCGGATTATTGAAACAAATCCTGGACATTATGTCATTTTATTCATAAATAGCTCAGTATGTATCTGTAGAAAAAAAGGACTCCTCAAAACACACATTTCAATACCACACTTTAAAAATAATGATTCTTTAGGATTACCAAATATAAAGTCAGTGTTCAGATTCCCCCAGTTATCTCATTATTTTTAGGGTTTTTTGTTTGAATTAAGATCAAACTAAGGTCCACCAGTGCAATTAGTAGGCATATCTCTTATGTCTCTTTTAATTTATAAGTTCCTCCAAAGTCAGTTTCTTTCTTTCTTTCTTCCTTCCTTCCTTCCTATCTTTCTTTCTTTCTTTTTCTCTTTCTTCTTCTTTTTCTTTCTTTCTTTCTTTCTCTCTCTCTCTCTTTCTCTTTCTTTCTTTCTTTCTTTCTTTCTTTCTTTCTTTCTTTCTTTCTTTCTTTCTTTCTTTCTTTCTTTCTTTCTTTCTTCTCTCTCTTCCCCCTCCCTCCCCTCTCATTAAAATTTATTTATAGAAGAAACTGCTTTTTCCTGTAGCATTTCCTCCAGTCTGGATTCTACTGATCATGTCCCCTTAGTGTTAACATCTTTCTCCATCTTCTCTACTTCCTGTAAAATATCCCAAGCCTTGATCAGATTTAGGTTCATTGTTTTAGGAAGAATACCTCACTGATGTTATGGTTTATTTCCTTCGGGAGGCACAAGATTTATTTATGGATTGCCTAGATTTATTAATTGTTTATGTGCTGTAAAATGAATGTTTTCTACTTCTATCATTCTTTCATTATTATCTATACTAATTCTATACAAAGAAACTTCCCCTCATTGTTTATTTGCTCACCCTGAAGTACAGTTCATATAGGAAAGGCAAGACATGTGAGTGAGTTTTCCCTCTTTATTTACCAGTTTTCAGAATAATGATTTGGCTTCCCAGCATCTTCCAAGTGTGACCAGTGAGGCTTTGCTTGTGTGATTTTGAATATTGTTTGTTAAAGGATGAGATTATTATTTTTGTTGATGCTTAAATTTCCTCATCTCTGGTCAGTGGGTGTCTTTTCAGGTTGCTACCTTAATTCTTTTGACCTGATATATAATTTTCTTGCATTTTGCCGTAACAAGATGTTCAGGGCCCATCTTGTGTATCTTGGGCTTCAACTTTGAAACAGGCTGTTTCTCCAAGGAGCTCTGATTATTTTATTTGGGGGTAGCATCCCAGTGTGTTATATGTGTGTATTTAATTAACAAACATGTTACAGACATCTGAGTATCACAGCAATCCATTATCTATAATATTTGCTTTTCATTGCATTCATGCAGATTTCATATACCAGTTTTAGAAGAGAGGGAAATATTTGAGAAGCAAAAATATTCTAAGCTTTAAACCAGAGAAATTGTGCTTGTGAGAAACTTCTAACTATGCTTTTCTTTTGAGGGGCTTTAATAGTGCATCCGCTTATAATATTATACACTTTTCTTTCCTCCCTAATTCATAGGCTCTATATATATGTACACTTCCATATCTGTGTATATCCATATCCATTCGTCAGTTCATCTGCTTGACCATCCATCCATCCGTCCTAGGGTTATATTGGGAAGTTGCTTGTTGAATAGTTAGTGTACGGCTCACTTCCCCATATGGTGGTATGGGTAGAAACAAGAGTACCTTTTTGAATCTAGAGGTTATAGGCCTTAGATAGCATACCTGCCTGCATGTTCTTAAGCATTTTTGAGGATCTTCTGTTTGAGTGTTTGTGTTTGAATTAAGTGGGTATGAGCAGTATGTGTTGCCCTTAGAATGGTGTAGTGAATCGAGACCTGGACAAATGACAAGTCACTTACCGTGCCCTTGAATTGGCAGCTAATCCCTGATAGTCGTATCCGATTTATTTTCTAACAACAAGGGTACTTCTCTCATGTTAGTGAGAGACACAGTCTAGGAGAAATACATTTTCTTTTGTCCATTGCAGGCCTGTTTCTTCTCCTTCGTCTTCCTCACCTCAACCACTTTTCCTTCTTTTTTCTTTAATTGCCGGTTGGATTACTAATAAAATGACATTCTGTTTATGAATGTGTTCTTTGTCACCATGTCTTATTAAATCAATTGTTCTCTTAACAGCCTGGAGAAACACATGTTGTCACATACCGAAGAGAGGGAATACAAGTGCGATCAGTGTCCCAAGGCATTTAACTGGAAGTCCAATTTAATTCGCCACCAGATGTCACATGACAGTGGAAAGCACTATGAATGTGAAAACTGTGCCAAGGTACAGTGAATTTGTAGACTACTTGGCCTCTCTCTGTCATCCTGCTCTCTCTTAATCCATCACTTGCTATGATATATAAAAACAAGCCTTGAGAGGGGAAACTATAAATATCTTGAGAAAAGTAGACTGAGTGTTGTATGCTAAAAGGCATTAGTACAGTGTATAAAAACACTTAGTGGGTATCCTTTTATTTTTGTAAGGGAGGAAGTGAGGCTTAATGGTGAGTTCCAGAACTAGGTGTCAGACATCCTTGGTAAATTCCTGGTTCCGCTACTGGCTTGCCAGTGTGGGGTTGTTTTATAGCCTTATGGAGAATGAAAATTTTATCCAATGCACATTTACTAATTTATTTTAATAGCAGTTTGTGAGGAAGTCACATAAAGTTTCTGGATGCCTATTCAGAAAGAATAGGAGACTCCTAAATTTGCAGATTTTTCCACCCAAGTCCCCACCATAAATCATCACTTGGTTCTAATTAAAAGCGTGCCTTAGTGGCCACTGCTGAACAGCATAAGGGTGCAAGGAAAGCACTCCACCTTGACCATGACTCTGAATTATGAAAACAGTAACTCACATCATTTAATTTTCGTGGTTCTCAATGAACTAAAAGATGTCCTGATGTCATTGAAGTTGATTTCTATTTCCAAAAACTTCTCATATCATTTGAATATCTTTCTTCATGCCAGTGGAAATTGTGGCACTAGAAATTATCTTTAGAGATGTTTTGCTCCCGGAAGTGTGGGTGACTTTTCTTTTCTTTTTTTTTTTTTTTTTTAGTACAGTGTTTAAAGGAATGGTTTTAGCTTCATGGTAACTTGCTGAAACACAGTGTTAGCTTTAACTCCTGGGGGAACTCTTTGAGTAGATTTGAGATACTTTAGTAAAACTCCCCCCAATTTTGCACACAGTGTGTCTTGGTTTAGAGGACGGAAATAGCACACCAGTTTTAATCACGTCTTGGTTGGCATTTTATTATTCAACTCTAATCACTCTAAATGGGATCAAAATGATCTTGAATATGGTCTAATCATGCCATTAATTATCTTCTTCAACTGATACCGATGGACATTTCGTGCTAAGGATACAGAGCTGAATAGTTTACAGTCCCTATCCTAGAGGAGCTCACGCTTTGGAAATATGACTTTCTTTTGGTCTTTGGGGAAAACAAATAAACAAAAGCAAAACAAATAAACAAAATTCCTTCTTGAGTCATTCCTGGTCTTCTTTATTGTGTCCTTGGATTAAGTTTCTTGATTAATCAGTACTCATTTCCTAGCAGGTTTTCACGGACCCTAGCAACCTTCAGCGGCACATCCGCTCTCAGCATGTTGGTGCCCGGGCCCACGCGTGCCCGGAGTGTGGCAAAACGTTTGCCACTTCGTCAGGCCTCAAACAACACAAGCACATCCACAGCAGTGTGAAGCCCTTTATCTGTAAGTTTTTAACACTCCAGCCCTCCTTCCTGCATCCTTCTCTCGTCCAAAAGGCACTGTGATCAGGAGAGTGGCCGCGTGGCCATGGAAGTGTCTCCGCATGAGCTATTTATGGTCCAGTCCAGTAGGGCTATTTTCTGTTACAAGAAAATCTTTGACACCCAGATCCAGGGTATTTTGTCTCTAATCCCTGGGGTGTTTTCTTTTAGATGAAATCAATAACGAGAGGAGAAAGAAGTCATTAAGTAATGGAAGGGAAGCCTCCCCAGGTTGTAGGATTTAATAGAGACAACCAGATTTGTCTCACGCTGAAAATGGCAGATGCCACTAAACGAGATGAAGTGATAAAAACCCGTTCTGGATCAGAAAGGGCTGGAAGTACCCCACTTGGCAAGGGGGCTTATGACTCTGTGTGTGTGTGTGTATGAGTATGTGTGAGGGGAAAGAGGGGGGGAATAAAATTCCCCTTAATCTACACGTTGTTACCAATCACAGGCTGCCGGCCGGTAGTTCTCAGTTACTTGGAAAGCAGAACATTCTCACTTTGATGCCGGACACGATGCTTCTATAACCCACCGCACTAAAGCAAATTTACAGGCAGTGTGTGTTCAGGGGACAGCCAATCTGACCACCTACTTAGAACGTCCCTGTACTTGAGTAACACACTCTGCATAAAGTAAAACTCAGGGCTCGTTTGCTTCTTCTTCTGTCCACCCACTCCTGTTCCCTGTATTATGCTGAGATGTTTCATGAGGAAAATCAGTTGTTTTCGGTCCCTCTGGGCAATGACTCTGGACTTCTTTTGATCCATTGCTCAGCAGGGCATACAAACACAGTGACTCACTGAGTTGTGCTACAAACGTCAAGACTGATTTTGGATCCAGACGAGCATAGAACTGATTGAAGCACACTCCATAGTTGGCAAAAACCTCTGACTTGGGAACCCTTATAACACATTTTTTTTTTCTGACAAATATGCAATAGTCTGTAGTAGGTGTATGAGACACTACTACAGGACCTGATGGGCAAAAAATATTTTTTAGTGCCAACATGGAGATGCCAGAGACTAACCCTCCTCGTTTTATTACCTCGACACAGCCCTCTTTTGTGCTTCCAAGCACCAAGGGAGTTTTTTTTGTTGTTGTTGGTTTTTTTTTTTGTTTTCCCCCTTTCCAGCTTACGCTAAAGTCTTGTTTTGCTCATATGTTCTTCTGTTCCCTGGGTGGAGTGAAGAGGACTAGCTGATAAACAAAAGGGTGCTCTAGCCTCCCTTGGGGAAGCTCTGTTGAAAGTCACGGGAAATAAAGTATACAATAGAAATTTTAGACTTCTTGTCTCATAAAGGCATTTCTGACTCTAGGTCGTAACGCCCTTAAAAATGTACTTGCAAGTATTACGGGCATAAATAACTCATTTATTTCTGATTTCTCAGAAACAGACTTTAAACATTTATTGTGTTTTGGTGGGAAAAAAATAGACCAAACGAATTATGATCACCCATTTAATGCTTTCTCTATTATTTAAACCAAAATTCAGAAAATACAGATTCCTATCATATAAGGTTCTGGGATCTGGAATTTTAATTGTGTTGAAGTCAAGTGTTTCATTTTAAAGCACTATAGGGTGTCCCTTTCCAATCAGCTTGCACAACTATTTGCCATGAATGCATTTTCAGTAATTATTGGTAAATTTAAATAGCAGATGGCATTCTTCAAATATAAAATCTGACAGAGAACCATGGGGTAATTATGAATAATAGCCATGTAATTTCAGAACAAAAGAGGAGAGTTGGTGCGGAGATTGGGAGTGGAGGAGGTTCACCTAGAGTTGATATCTGTTTCTCACCAGAAGGCCACACACCATGATTTACCCCCACTGGTGTGTTTATGGCAACTGTCTCTTATTACAGTGTACCGCCAAGCTTGAGCCCAAAGTCACCAGTGCTAAGGTAATTACTCACTGCCTTTACAGAAACCTCCAGCCTTCCCAAATAGAAACCACATGCTCTAATAGGCTGAACATATTCAAAATACCTCTTAATTTGTTTAATAAGTAGAAAAATGCAATGTTAACTGCTGGCTAATTCCTTATTACTAAGAAAATTACAGTAGAGTATAGACTTCATCATCAATTGAGCCATTTACCTGGAGGCCTGGTGGTTTGTGGTGGGCCAGGCCAGACCTTCAAGTGAGAAAAACAAAGCTCCTGCCTAGGGAAACATCCCAGATTCTACGTTCCTAAGACCTGACACAGCCCTTGCTCATCTGGGTAATAGAGGGTGCAACCAGGGAAGTCAAATGCAACTTCTGTTACTCCGAGATAGAGAAGGTCTTGATTTCTTAAATCCATCCGGCTCCAAGAGAGAAGTCTAGAGAGCGATATTTCTTTGCCAAAAAATTGCAAACCTTTCAAAAGTTTATACCGTGGCTGAAGACCCATCAAGACATTTTCTCAACGCCTTTTAATGCCCAGAGGAGAGGTGTTACTTTCTCGATGAGTGCACTTTTATAATTCCAACGACATTTTATTTACTACTTCTTGTTACTGCTCATAGCTGAATTAGTGTAACCAGCGAAAGCCTCATGTTTCCACCCTCTACATTGTATGGTTTTAATTAGTGTATCAAAGAATTTAAATAGCACGTATATTTATTGTATATGGTTAAAGAGTACATACTTTTAAAGCAGCCTCTGGTCAGTATATTCCAGTAGGATGATTTGAAAAGAAATCACTCACATCTTCTCTTCCCATTAAAATGCATGTTACGGCCTCTATAATGTTATGAATCATCCCACAGTTGAAAGCTCCTTTACTATTACTAAGCACCCTGATATATGCCGCAGTGCATTTTAATCATTAGTAGTAAAAGAAGTATTATGGAATCACTTGGTCTTTCCTGTTTGGTGGTGTGTGGGATAATCCAACTTTTGGGTGAGTTTTGCATGACTGAACATCTATAAAATCTCCTTCGAGTTTTTTATTTCTTTCAATTATTATTGCTTTAATTTAGGAGCTCCACCATTCTGCGCTTAAAGGCAATCATCACATGAAAGCAATAAATGTTGCATTTTGTCTTTAATTTAATTTCTTATATAAATTTGTTTCAGTAACTACCGACAAGGTGTATCATGTTTCTGCATGTATTAAACGTGCACAGAATCGTTTACAGTAAACTCACACATAAAGTGGATTCATCTCTACTAAAGTAAGATTAAACAATGTGATGCTTAGGAAATGGGCACGATAATCCTGCCAAACTGCGAAGTGAGGGGGATTCGTACTTAGCAAAGGAGTTCTTAAAGGTTACGAAGCTTGGTCTCAAAATACACTTAGTTCTATTCTCACGTAATATGTGAGAAGAGAGATGTTCTACTTTTTTGGCAAATGCTCCACAAAGAGGGTTCTTTCCTGGCCGCACCCTGCTGTGTTCTTTCTGGATTAGAGCATTCAGAGCACCCTCCCCTGCTTACCGTAGTTGGCTAAACCCCATAGAAGTCAAGCCCTGAGATAACCGGCGAAGATATGACAGCGAGTGGACATATTTCCCAAGGACGGGGGTTTCAGAAATGCAGGAAGGTTAGCACAACCGCTGGTGTGAGGGGAAGTCAGAGGACGTGATCGTAGTTCATGGGAACCAGCAATGCAGGATGGGCCACATTCAATTTAGTTTCCTTTGCAGGCTTAAAATAGAGCCATTGTAAATTATGTCAGTCTTTCTCGAATCATGAAAATGATTGTTAAAAATGTCTCCGAATACACAATGTGCATTGTTGTGTGGCTTTGATGTGTGAATGATGAGAGCGTATGATATAACACAAATTAAATAATGGTAGAGCAGTCACAGGCTTTTTCCCCAAGGGGAGAGGGAATAAAGGTAAAGTTGCCAGTCGAGGGAAAGGCTGTTTTATTTTGTGTCGGTGCCTCCGACTTAGAATTCTTGGAGTGGTCTAAAAGTTTAAAGGGGTTCCTGTTATGTATTGTGCTTAAGACTTTAATTTTTAAGATTCTGTTAGGGTAGGCGTTGGGTGGGAAATCAATGCATGCTGGAACCGGACTTTTCTATAAATACTTAAATACACAAATTACGATGCAAAATATGCAATGGGGATGACAGAAATCTTTATATATACTTATATATGAAATATTTGTGCTGCCTCAAGACATTTGTCAGGTTGGATGCCTTGCTTTGGAATCTAGTGAAATGGGGATTTCTGTGTTTGGAGCACCCAGATTGGTACCTCCAACAACTTTTCCTGGCTTCCTAATTGAAATTTTGGGTAAACCAATTGTGATACTTGCTAAATTCAGCAGCAATTGCCATAAAGCCTGAGATTCTTTTTTGTTGTTTGCACACAGGTGAGGTCTGCCATAAATCCTATACTCAGTTTTCAAACCTTTGTCGTCATAAGCGCATGCATGCTGATTGCAGAACCCAAATCAAGTGCAAAGACTGTGGACAAATGTTCAGCACTACGTCTTCCTTAAATAAACACAGGAGGTTTTGTGAGGGCAAGAACCATTTTGCGGCAGGTGGATTTTTTGGCCAAGGCATTTCACTTCCTGGAACCCCCGCTATGGATAAAACGTCCATGGTTAATATGAGTCATGCCAACCCGGGCCTTGCTGACTATTTTGGTGCCAATAGGCATCCCGCTGGTCTTACCTTTCCAACAGCTCCTGGATTTTCTTTTAGCTTCCCTGGTCTGTTTCCTTCCGGCTTGTACCACAGGCCTCCTTTGATACCTGCTAGTTCTCCTGTTAAAGGACTATCAAGTACTGAACAGACAAACAAAAGTCAAAGTCCCCTCATGACACATCCTCAGATACTGCCAGCTACACAGGATATTTTGAAGGCACTATCTAAACACCCACCTGTAGGGGACAATAAGCCAGTGGAGCTCCAGCCCGAGGGGTCCTCTGAAGAGAGGCCCCTTGAGAAAATGAGTGACCAGTCAGAGAGTAGTGACCTTGATGATGTCAGTACACCAAGTGGCAGTGACCTGGAAACAACCTCGGGCTCTGATCTGGAAAGTGACCTTGAAAGTGATAAAGAGAAATTTAAAGAAAATGGTAAAATGTTCAAAGACAAAGTAAGCCCTCTTCAGAATCTGGCTTCAGGACATAATAGGAAAGAATACAGCAATCATTCCACTTTCCCACCGTCTTTAGAGGAGCACACTGCGGTGTCAGGAGCTGTGAATGATTCTATAAAGGCTATTGCTTCTATTGCTGAAAAATACTTTGGTTCAACAGGACTGGTGGGGCTGCAAGACAAAAAAGTTGGAGCTTTACCTTACCCTTCCATGTTTCCCCTCCCGTTTTTTCCAGCATTCTCTCAATCAATGTACCCATTTCCTGATAGAGACTTGAGATCGTTACCTTTGAAAATGGAACCCCAATCACCAAGTGAAGTCAAGAAACTGCAGAAGGGAAGCTCTGAGTCTCCCTTTGATCTCACCACTAAGCGAAAGGACGAGAAGCCCTTGACTCCAGGACCCTCCAAGCCTCCAGCAACACCTGCCACAAGCCAAGACCAGCCCCTGGATCTAAGTATGGGCAGTAGGAGTAGAGCCAGTGGAACAAAGCTGACCGAGCCCCGTAAAAACCACGTGTTTGGGGAAAAGAAAGGAAGCAACATTGAATCGAGACCCGCATCGGACAGTTCCTTGCAGCACGCTAGACCCACTCCTTTTTTTATGGACCCGATTTACAGGTAAGGGAGGATAAGAGACCATTCGACGTGGACATGTGAACAGAGGGCAGTTTTTACATTCTAAAGCTATGGCTTGTAACAAATTATTTTTGTTATTATTATAAGGCAGAGAGTAAAGTTGTTTGATCTAGTGAATTCATTTTTTACTCAGATGGTCAACTCATTAGGTTTGGACTTATTTTGGGATGTCTCTGAATTTGGGGTTTGGGATGAGGCCCACTGAGTTCTTTCCCTTGACAATAAATTTATTTTTAAACACATTTTTTAAGTGGAAAATATGGGAAAGCCGTATTTAAAGCAAGTTGTCAAGTGGCAGAAGAATGAGGCTCCTGAAGGATTAATGCAAATATGTGTGGGGACTTAAATGGGTCAGGATATTTGAAATGAGATGGGACATAGAACAGCATGAGTTTTCTCTTTGTTAACCTACCAACGCATCCTTAGTAAGTACTGTTCATATTCTGTTGCTAAATAAATCTCCCAGGAGTCCAAAGTAAATGAAATATTAGTCACAAAAATGTCTTGTGTATAATGTGAATGTTTGGTTTTGAAAAACGTGTCTCTGTTCATATGCTCATTATCCAGTTTTCTTTGATGCATCCAAAAATTCTTTGGGGGAAACATATATGCTTAATAAAAAGCCTCTTAGACAGCATTGTGTAACACTCACTTGAAATTCAGAATGACTTAGTTTTTAAATACCAGCTTTCTTTAAAAGTATTGAGTAAATTATGGATTTTAAATATTACCAAGCATTTTCACATTTACTTTCTCACTCAACTCTTGACCATTGTCAAGAAATAATGGAACATGTGGATCATTGTTTATTGGACTTGTTTAAGATGAGACTATTTTCGTATTTTTGCCTAATTGTCTTTTATGAACAGTTTTGTGCTCCTCTTTCATTCAACGATATTTATTGATTCCTATTACTTAGTAGGAACTAGAGCTGCAAACCCTTTTCACTAAAAACTCCTTCCTTTTCTGCCTCCTATTATCTATAATACATTAACTAAGAAATCCTGCCACTGTGTTGAGGGCTAACCCCACTGCAAGGGGATTAAAAAGGACAATACAAAAATATCTGAGCCGTCGTAATCAGGCTTGGGCACTTTTCTTCAATTATTATGTCTTGATTCCTGTGGCAGTCCCAATAAGAGAAGGGAAAAGAAGGGAAAACAGCACTTCCGTATTTTGTGTGTGGATTGTATGTCACACATTGCCAGGAAGGTTGTTTCCAAGTCAGTGATTCGTCTCAGCCCTTTGTGAAGAGTATTCCTCAGACTTTCTTTCTTAGACCCTCCGTGTGGCAATGGGCTTTCAGTCCCTCCACACATCCATTACACTCTTCTCCTTCACCTCCTAACCTTCCTCTTGCTTAGTTGAAACTTGGTCTCCTCTCTGGTATTTCACTCTGAATTAAGGGCCTAGGCCTGTCATTTTACCAAAGTCATGAAAGACCTAAACACCAGTTTTAGTGTAAGACCTGAGTTGAAATCTCAGCTTTCCCATGTCTCAGACTTTTTTTTAAATCCTTAAAATGGGTGTAAGAGGGCCTATTTCAAAAAGTGAAATAATAAATGCAAAACATAGCATATACAAAATTTCAAAAAGTGGTAGCTGTTTGTATTAATTTTGATTCTATTTTAAAAGCATACTTACTCAACAGTTCTTAAAAGAAAATTACCAACAGTTGGTGAAAGAAATTAATTTAATCCACGATCTCATTTCCTATACACCTAATGGTAAATAGAATGACAAACATTTCTAAGGCAGAAGGGATATGTAGATAAGTTTTATATGTCTCTGTCTATCTTCAAAAATTCCTCTTCCTTTTCCCTCCACCCCCTTTTGCCATCCAAAAGAAGACACCTATACTTCCAAGAGTAGGTGGCAGCGTGCAGAGTATGCTTAGAAACTCTCCTGCTGTCATTGGCAAGGACGGGAGAAACTTAATGAATATCTAGGGGAACACTTTCTTGGTAGAAAATGACTTTAATTTTCAAAATGGACTCTGTCCTCATGATTTCAAAATCATCCAGCCTTCTTGTCTCCATTTGAAATGGAAAGGTACAAATGTATGACCAGTCCCTCCGGTTTCATGACTCTTCATTTTTTATATTTCCTCACTACTGTTATTACTAGTCATTCAATCGGATTTTGCCATTATAAATAGGACCTTCTTTCTTTGAGTGCCTAGAAGTGCCCTGAGTATTCTTCAAGAACTGAACAGATGTCTTTATATTTTTATCAGTGTGCTTCCCAGAAACCTACCATTTGCTTTATTGTTAGCTGTTTGAAATGTCAGTAATTATATAGTGATTGATATATGAGACTGATTCATCTCCAAAAACTAATTTTAACCTTTCAGAGTAGAGAAAAGAAAACTAACTGACCCACTTGAAGCTTTAAAAGAGAAATACTTGAGACCTTCTCCAGGATTCTTATTTCACCCACAAGTAAGTATTTTGAATTTGAGACTTCAAGCTTGTAAACTAACTTGTTGATCCTGAAAAGCAGGTGCAATGAAATGAAAGAAATCTTGAGAACATTAGGATTTCCTATGACGCTGGTGTAGAAGAACACAGGAAATTCTAGCAGAACTAAAACTCAGACTCTTTAAAGAAAAAGAAATTAATATATGTGTAAAAACAACGTGTTTTGGGGGTGTTAAATTATTGTCTGCTGTTAACTACTTATTGAGCCAAAGTGTATTTTGGAGTGAGCAAAATTCAGTTAGAATAAATACTGAAGTTGTCTTTTGTGTTTAAAAATTACTGCTAGTAAGAGATAGATCATACTCTGACTCGTCCCAAACTCATGAAGGTCCTTCAAGTTCCTTTAGTGCTTAGATAAAAAACAGGAAATGAGTCTACCTGACAAGTTGTTACCATAGAGGGTGAAGGAATTTATCTAGAGACCACTGGGCATTCCAGCGAAGTTCTGTAATTGCACAAGAATTTACCACAATACACAGAGCAATTTGCTGAATGGAGCTGTGTCCATTTATCAAAATATATATAGTTTCTCATTGCAAGGAGAATGCAGAGCAGTGCCATCTAATTGGTTCATCCCTCTGTTCTTACATATCTGGTTATTTTTAAAAAAACTGGTTTACATAGTAATCAACATGTGGAGAATTCTATTGAAAGACCAAATATATAAACATCTTAAATGTGTTTTTTTACCTGATATTTTGTTTTTTATTTCTAATTTTTTTAAAAGATATAAGCTCTGGTCTTTATAGATGGTAAGCAAAATTTTTATGAAAATGCTTAAAATCAGTGAACTAATTTATTCCTTTTCAACATATTCAAACTAAAAATTATGCTCCTCTAATAAAATTGGTAGAATTTTATGCAAGCTGTCTTAAAGGATGTTATGAGGTAATTAAATTATCTGGGGATATGACCCGCCCTGCCCTTCTGCCCCCTCCCCCTCTGCCACCTCTTCTTCAGTTTTTCAAGTACTTCCCCAACGTCCTGAACAACAGAGTATGAGAGCGGAAGTGCATCTTCTGGTTAGCTGGAGAAATCTTTCGTTGCTCAAAAATTCTATTTCAAAGTGAGAAAATATATGATTTAATATTAAAGGAGTTAGAAATGTTCCAGTTAGCATTCATTTTATATAGAAAGGCTAAGGAATGATATTATTTACATAATTACTTTATGGAAAAGAAACACGTTATAAAATAGGTAAGTGTTTATCAGGTACTTATAGTTTACATTTAGGTTGATTTAAATTGCACTCTTAGGCCTCGTGGGCTAATAAAGCTGAACATAACATGCATTCTGTGTCAGTGCAAAAAAGGTCTATCTTTCTTGAGAACTTACTTTCTAATTATTACTAACTGCTCATGGGGATATTATAATTATATACGTTTAGTTACAATAATTAAATTGTTCTCATATTCTAATTATCTTTAAAATCTAGCAACTAATCACTTCCAAATTAAGTGCTATGAGGACACGGTATAACGGAGGGGGAAAAAGACTGGGATTCAGGATCCTCAGGTGACTCGGTCTACCTGGAGCTTAGTTCCTTATCTGTAAGATGAAGGAGTTGGGTGGCCCCTCCCTATTCTCTCTGAAATTCACAGATTTCTAGCTAGCCAAAGTGAATTCACTAGTCTACAAGATGGGCAGTTTTGTCTCCCAATAACTCCATATGTGCATGCAAGTGTTAGAGTATGTACCTATTTTTAATCAAATCAAATAAGAAAATCTACTATCTCTTGATATTTCCCAAGTGAATGAAGGATCACAAAAGATGATACTGGGAGCAGAACAGTCCTCCCCGCAGAGCCCCACAAACAGGCCTGTATGCTTCCTTCCCACACCAGAGGGTCATGTCTTGGTGGAAGGGACTGCCTATTGCGGCTGTTAGAACAGGACCCGAGAGTGCTAATCGAAATATTTAACACCCTGTATGTCATGAATACTGACCAATCGGACTGGACTCCTGGCATTCTGGAGCAGGGTCTTGGAAGTCCTTGCTGCCCCTACTATTAATGCTGTAGTTGCTGGCTGGTGGGCTGCCTGAAGGGTCTTTTGAGATGCAGCCAGGACGGTAGGGGGACCATTCAAGGTTCTTGGTGCAAAGGCTGTTTAGCAACTGCTACAGAAAGATTTAATTATTTTTCTAACCATCGTGGCTGTTTTCGTGTGTAATGGCTATCGATCACTGGGGTACAGGTGAAATCACAGCTGTCACCTGGGAGAAGCTTGGGCCACCCCCTTTTCATCAAGCCTCCAGACCCAAGAGTCTGTTCTTTCAGAACGCCTGCCTCAAATGTCCTAAAATTTCAGCAGAATTCTTCTGTTCTTTCTAGTACCCCATCAATTCCATCCTAGCCCCCAGATCCACTTTCCCAGAAACAAACAAACACAAACAAACAAAGACAACCTGCCAGGATTTGGGGCCAGAAATGACTGCTTTATGACTGGCTCTCCTGCTTATTAGCAAAAGTGCTTAGGTTTTGAGCAGAGCAGTTCATCTCTCTGAGCCTTCTCAGATATCAGCGTGATGGGAACACCCCTTCCGGCCTTACCTGGTTAGCTGTGCCGGTTAGCGTTCATGTACCTAACCCGGTACGGCGCAAACTGCCTGGCAAGTGGGAGGACCTAAATGAGGGATAGCTTTCAATTTTAGTGAATGCAGAAGTATTCCATTTTGAATGTAAAGGAATGCCAGTAAAATACCCTCCTGCCGTCCCCGGAACCCAGCTTCTTTGGCAGGACTATACACGGATCTAGCAGTACTTGGAAAGATGCTTACTGTGTTCTTGGCACTGCCTCATTGGCCAGCAATAAGAGTGGCACAGAGCAGGAGGCCAAACTGGAAACCCTTGCCTCTGCTCCCGGGGCTGGCCATGATTTTGTAGCTAAATAAATGCTTGGATAAGATCATTAATTACTTCATTTTCCACTTAAAGTACACTGGAGCACTGGGGCTTCTGTATCTTTGTCTTCCAAATGGGAATAATACTTTCCTTATGTATTTCACAGGGTTATAATAATAATATCGTCATCATAATAAAGGAGACCACATATTCTTAATGCTTCAGGGAAAGCATAGATAAAGGTATATGGATTCTTGGTAGTGGTATTCTCTGGGCAAGCCTGATTTTATAATATTTGTATGCCTTTGTATTCTACTCAGCATGTCCCTCCCCTGGGCACATTTCCTAATCAATAAAAGGTGAACACCTCAATAGATACTTAGATATTTATTGAGTTTTATTGAAAGATTATCAGGCATCTCACTGCCTCTTGGAATAATAATATATATTTTTAAAAGTTTTGTCAAAAATATCTAGAAGATATAGGAACACATACAAAAGTAAAAGATAATTGCCTTTTTTTTTTTTTTTCATTATCAGGGTCTAAATTCCTCACTTTGTTCAATTTTTACAGAAGTATGCTTTCTGTGTCAGGCCACTAGAGGACTATTTAGATTTCTACTTTTCTTTTATAAATAAGTTAGCTTAATATAAGGTAGAAATAAGTACTATAGAGGTTATTCCTGGATACATGGTTGAAAATTGTTTGTGGGGTCTTAGTTTAGATTATAATTTTGAAAAGGAATGACAGCCACAAGTAGGTGAGATGGAGGGAATGATATGAATGTGTGATCTCTGGAATGTCCATTTCACTGGGTACTTTGCATTTTAGGTACTTTGCATTTACATTGATGGCTCATTTGAACCGCCATAGAAATCATTTGGTAGTTAATGCTGTTGTAAAACTGGCTATTATTCCTTGGTTTGATTTTCCTATACTCTAAATATGTTTTTGGTTGTTAATACATTTTATTTCCAGATGTTTGGCTTTGTATACATCTGCAACAAAGACTCTGTTTTACTTCTGTTTCTGTCCTTTATTCAGTCATTTTTATTTTTTTCTTTTTAAAGTGTCTGACTGTCCTGTTACTATATACCAAAGAACTGGGAAAAAGTTCATCTTTTTCCAAGTTATCCTTTATATGTTGATGTGAAAATTACTTGTCTTTTGTCCTTCATCTTCTATTTTGCTTTCAGCAAGGTGTTTCTTATTGTTAGATTTCCTCGGCAATAAATTTTTTATCCTTAAAAACTATGTATCTTCCTTATTAAAGATACCATAACTTATAAAAGCAAGAAGTATCCCCTTTAACCAAGCAAAATGATAATTTTAAGGATACAACCTTTGTGCTTCCTGGAAGAGCTCCCAACTCACTGAAGTTTCTCCCAGTGATTCTTGTCATAAGTTGACGTTGGTGACTATACATTTGAAGTTCTTTTAATTAATATCCTTATGTGTTTTGACCACTAATGGTCTGAATCCCAAGCTAATAAAAGTCAAGCAGTGCATTTCCAAGTACATTACCTTTTTGTTACTCAATGATTCACGTTTGAGTAAATATCTTATTTTCTTTGTTATTAATATTATACAAATGCAAGAGACTAGATTATTTGCTGGAAATTGCTAAAGTTTTATTTATTAAAGTTTAGGACTCTTGTTTTGCAGTGAGTAAAAACAAAAAAAGAAGGATTTATCTACTTTGCTATTTAAGATTTGGTAGTAGGCAGTGTTTAGCTTTCTTGGAAAAAAGAACATTCTGGTTTATAACCTTGATTCTAAAATTTAATTTCAGTAAATAGAGGAAATACAGCAGTGTTATAAAAACATTTAATTTTCATTTCCAGAGCCTTTACTCAAGGTACAGTTACATGATAAGCAAAAATTACGAAGTCCGTATAAATGTTAATTTCTCAAAGGATAGATTGCAATAAAGATACTGATACAGAAGTAATTTTTTGTTTTTGTTTCAATTTTGCTCCCAGTTCCAACTGCCTGATCAGAGAACTTGGGTAAGTTTCCTACTTATATTTTTGACTAAAATAATGTAGCATTAAAAGGAAAACAACTTATATTATAAAATGCTGTGCAGACATAAAGAATTCTGAGCGGCTTTCCATTACATGACATGGCTTCATGATCAGATCGCTTTCCAGCTTTGTCAAGCTGCAAAATACTTTTCCGTTTTAATTGGGCATTTAGTGTGCTATAAATTGTTTACAGAAAGAAGTTTATTTTATAAATTTGACCCATTCCATGTAATTATACCTTGATGTAGAACTCTTTCTCGGCGCTTGGGAGTATGTTGTTAAAAGAGCCTTCGAAATGGGTCACTAAGTGGAAACAACCATTATTTGGGGGAGCCTGTATCAGCATGTTAAAGATGCTTTTGATAAAGCCTTCAAAAGGTTAAAACCTGAACTTACATGTAGATACAAGCTGACATTGGAATTCACATCCGTATATCCCAGGGCAGAACTTGGTTCTGGCTATTTGGAGTAATAAGACTTAAATGTTTAAAAATCCGTACCTAACTAGTGAATGAATCTTTCAGCCTTGGGTCTCACTTCCTCAACTTTCAGTTCCTATTTCCAGATTCAGTCAGTTGTCAGGTAATGATACTAGGGGACAGCTTTATTTTTTGTTCAAGATACAAAGAAGACTGCTTATTTAGTTTTTTTTTTTAAATTTTTTTATTAACATATAATGTATTATTTGTTTCAGGGGTACAGGTCTGTGATTCATCAGTCTTACATAATTCACAGCTCTCACCATAGCACATACCCTCCCCAATGTCCATCATCAGCCTCCCCATCCCGATCCCACCCCCCCACCACTCCAGCAACCCTCAGTTTGTTTCCTGAGATTAAGAGTCTCTTATTGTTTGTCTCCTTCTCTGGTTTCGTCTTGTTTCATTTTTCCCTCCCTTCCCCTATGATCCTCTGTCTTGCTTATTTAGTTTTCACTCTCAAATAAACTTTGGGTCGATGGAAATACATATAAATAGCATATATTACAAAATTTCCTCTGATTATATGTACTTCTACTTCTTCATTCTCTTCTTTACTCAAAATTATTCTGATTCTAAGATAGGGGTAAAATCTTGGAATTTTGTTCAGTTTTTTTGGTCACCATATAATTAATATAAATTATTTTAAGTCAGAACACTTTAGCACTTAACCTGTTTCCTCTATCTGACATTAGATTTTCTTTACCAGAAATTCCTCCATTTTATTTCTTCTCTGGAGTATGTGATGAATTGTGATTTTTTTCATTTTGATAGACGTTTAAGGATTAAGTTTATTTATTTCAAAAGTATAAGAGAAGAGAGAGGGAGAGAGAGAGACTAAGGCTTTCTTAGACAAAGTTGTACAGCTGATGGGGCTGTGCTTTGATTACCCTGGCCTATATTTCCAGTGTTCCTCTTCTGTCTTCCCTGGTAGAGGTCTATCCTGAGTATCGTGCCTCAGGGTCCTCATCCTTTCTAAGGTGGAGTATTACTTGACAGTACCTATGTGGTTGGCTGCTTCATCCAAAAGGTGCTGTCCACTACATAAATGCCCAATGGTTCTACCAATTTACAAAGCCAGTTCAGATTTTAAGTTAGACTCCCTTTCCTGATAATACAATGGTATAGAAACTGACGTTGCAATGCTTTAGAAACACTTCCATTCCCTAAATCATAGGGTTTTCAGAGCTACGATTTATATTTGTATTATAAAACCTAGATATTAGTGGGAACTACTAAAATATTAAAGTTTGTCATTTTAGTGGTAAACAGATTCTAATGGATTTCATAATCATGACTGCTGAATGTGATACATGGAATGAGATAGCCATAAACTATGAATACTTGCTTCTCCCCCAAATGGCCACAATTTTGAGAATTCTCAAGATTATCAAGTGAATAAATATAGAAAACCACCAAATCTACAAACTTTCCCATCATAAGTTATTTATGAAAAGTTAGTTGTTTTATGATAAAGGCATGTGTAATCTAATTTGTAAAACATTAGGTCACATAATTCATGGTGCCATTGGACATATCATTTCATATAATCAGATTGTCACTTTAATGGTTTTAATGAGAAACTTCTTTATGTCATCAATTATTGGCTGCCAGATAATAAATGTTAAGCTAAGTGCTTAGGATCCAGTTGATGATATCTTGCCTGCTGAAATGTTTTTAAAAATACTAAGTTTATTTGACTAGGGAGATAGCTACATTTTTTGGTAGGATCTAGGGAATTCTGTCTAAATATTAGTTTGCGTCAGTATAAAGTTAATAGCCTCCTGGGGACTGAAAGGGGGTGCAATGACTTCCTCTTCCAGCCATCTGGCTGCAGATACCATCAACAACTATTATATATATAAATAAAAATTACTGTTCCATATAAAAAAAAACCTGTCATTTACTGGTCAGAGATTAGCCTATGACATTAATAGGACACAGGGCAATGCACTTCTAAAATATATGATCTAATATTTCCTCCTTTATTTTCCCCATTCTCAGCAAATTTCTTTTTTATAGTAATACACATTGCCCTCTTCATTTTTTCATAATTGAAATATATATGTAGCTAGATTCTGTTCCATTGATCCCAATTCATGTTGATTTTTAAAATTCCAAACCAGACTTTAAAATGAATGTCAAAACTTGCTACTTCTCTTGTAAAAGGCATGTTATTTCAGGAAGAGCATCATACGAGTCAGCCCACAGAGTGAGAAAGTTAGGGTTTTGACCCATGCACCAGATGAAGCTCATCTTAATCCAACACCTTAATCCAAGACAGAGGCAGACCGATGTTGGTCATAGAATTGCTAACCTACCCAACTGGCAGATGTCTAAGTCACTCCTATCTGTCCTAATGGGGAAACTTATTCTTTTCAACTGAGGTCAAGTGCTATGAGAGCAAATCTTATGAAGATGAAAGGAAGAATTCAGTGGTGGCTTTTATGTTCGGTGGTTGCTAGCTGGACAGAAAGTGGGGTGTGTGTGTGTGTGTGTGTGTGTGTGTGTGTGTGTGGTGTTAATAACTACCCTCGGCTCACTTCCCATCTTCCTTCTCTCCCTTTTCCCCACTCCTATTTAATCCTCTTTTCCTTTGACACTGGAAGCCAAAGGTGGGGTGGCTTTTAAGAGAAGCATTCGGGTCACCCCTATTCTTTTTCCTATTATCTTTAAGAATGTCATTGTTTAGTCATCAAGCCCATAGTGTATTTTCTTGTTTCTTGATAGTTTCCCCAAATCAGAATAGTCTGAGATAATGTAATCATAGCGATCTTTCTTCAAAAGGAGGTGTTAGGCACCTACTAAAGCAAGATACAGTCCTTAACAGCCCATTGCTCTTAAATAACTTCAAGGACTTGTAGTTTATATGTGCTAGAGATGAAAGCCGAGAAGAATAGTCATGAGTAAGCTATTTTCCATATAAAAGGCAAAGTGTTTCTAGAAGATATATCGCCACAGGAATCTGAGTATGTCAGCCGGGCGGACACTCAAATGATTTAAAACCACTAGATAATGAAACTTTACTCAAATATTAAATGTACATAAATAAAACATTAATAATCATCACCCATGCACTTACTATTCTTCCCAATAAGTATATGCGATCATGACCCTGATCCTTGCTTGTTTCTGCTAATCAGCTTGAAGGCCAGGGGTCATTTTTCACTCAGACAATTTATTCCGTGGAGGGTGGAATATCAAAATGATTTTCTGCAAGAAACAATTAAGAGGAATAAATGCAAATAAAATAGTATCATAAAATATTTCCGGATTGATTTTTAATAAATAAAACCCAAAGTAAGATGAAAATGCTAATGCTCCGGCTAGAGGGGGATAATGACCATATTCTGCAGGGACAGAGTTTCCGCCAACCTCTCTGAGCAGCATCATCATTCCATATCTCTGCCCTGTGATCAGTATGTGTCAAAATCCTTCATAGTGACAAATGTGCTGTCCACTTGCATCTGTGGAGAATGTTTTAGCAGCTGAGTGATTATGAATCAAACCCCTGAGCTTAGAGCCCCTACCGCCTCCCAATGCGTTCACATTTGTCGTCTGACAAGTAAATGTATCTTGACTTTCCTCTGAGATTTTTTTGCACCGTCTTTGATGAAAGACATTTGGCAAATTGGCAGTGGTACCCTGTACGTTGCAATTTGTAGCTAGCATTAGGAGTCCGGGCATGAAATGAGAGGGCAGGCTCCGGGATAAAGGGAAACGAGAGAGCTAACTACAACATGAATAGTCATTTGAAGGATCGAGCATACACTATTCCCTTTGTAAGAAAAGAATCATCGTTCATTGTCCGGCCATTCTGTTAAGATTTTGCTTCGCCGTAAGGAGTCACTGGTATTCTCCAGCTGCACGGCCGTGGAATAGAGATTTTGTCACTTTTCCTTTTGAGTGGGAAGGGTTGCCTTTTCTTTCTATCCTGAGCTCATAAATTAGGCCTTCAACTCGGTCCTGCCATCCATCAGTGAAAGAATCATCCTCTTGGGTTAAACAGTTGTTTGAATGTGCAGTTACCATTCTTGTCTTTGCATGGATTCTCCCGGTCTAACACCCCAGCTCTTTGAGAAACACACAGAGTGCATATAGAGTGCAAACACCTTTGTAACAGCTTTCTGAGCTCTCCAGTGGCATAGTGCCTGAGAACCAAATAAATAATGGGTGAGTTGATTTAACAGGATGGCCTGAGAGTTTGCTTTTCTACTTAAAAATTCAGTAGTAAGCAGCTTCCAAATAAAATATGAACACTAAGGAAACTTAACCTTTTGGGAGGGTTGAAGGAAAGGGGAGAGTCCTTCTAACTGAGGACAGTAAGGATCAAGCTGCCTTTCAAAGTAAATGCCACCCTCCGATTGTGACTGTCAGTTATATGGGCAGATGGACAGAAACTTGAAGATTATAAGCAAAATAAATTAGGTTGTTTGAGGGAAGAATTAGGCAGGATAGTTTTTTAAGATTACTTCTCTAAGAGTGTGGTTAGGCTAACTACTCCCCTTAATAACGCCCGTGCCAAGTTATTATTACGTGAAGTCACGATGATATATCATGAGCTGTCATTTCAACTCAGTCTTTGTTCAGAACAAATTAATATTTCATCAAAATTCCTTGTATATGATCCCACTTAAAACTGTAGTATATCCAGATACTAAGTTAACCTAGTCTTAGGCAAAACACCTCTTGCACATTAATTTTTTTCTTTCTGCACAACACATTTGGCTTAAGCTGTAACTTTGGAACACTTGATGTGTTTTGTGCTGTGAATTCTTCTCGTGGGATGCCATGCTTCCTATGGTTTTTATTACCGAGGCAAGGCATGCAGGACCTTTCCCTATAAGGTCCAGTGTACTATTGATGTCCATAACGTAATGCGAATGTTGTTTCTTAATTTAATAAAAAAGCTTTATTATCACTCATGTATTTCATTGCTCAGTTCTATATCAAATTATGACAAAATGGCCTAACCAAGGTCTTTTGAAGAAGTTCACCCAGCATTCTATAAGCATGGTTCTACCTTTGTTATTTCCTAAATCAACGAGTCCTCTCGTTATCTGTCAAATATTGGGACACTACAACCTTTTTCTCCAGTCCACCGCATTCAGCAGATTTGATGCTTCCCTTTTCTTAATGATTTTTTGGTTTTCTAGAGATTATTACGGAAGAACGGATGTCAGACTGGTCCTTCATGGTCTTGTGCTCTTGCCTTTCAGATGTCAGCTATTGAAAACATGGCGGAGAAGCTAGAGAGCTTCAGTGCCCTGAAACCGGAGGCCAGTGAACTTCTGCAGTCAGTTCCCTCCATGTTCAACTTCAGAGCACCTCCCAATGCCCTGCCGGAGAACCTCCTGCGAAAAGGGAAAGAACGCTACACCTGCAGGTGACCGCAGGGCCCATGACAGCCCGCTTTCCCCAAGTCTCCCCTCTGATTGCAAAAACCCTGCTGTTTGTTTTGGAAATTATTCTTGATTGGATGATTAATCGTGACCATGATAGATCTCCAGCACTTCAAAGTACTCTTTATTTAGGGAGATACAAAAATAGTGGTTTTAAAAAATTATTATTAAATGGGAATTTTAACACAGGCCATTTGGTTGTGATAAATGAGGTTGGAAACAGTCCAAATACTTGTTTTACTTTGATATTTATGAATTTTCTTTCACAGTTAATTATTTTCATCCAAAGGTATAATACTACTATCTTCGAGCATACATTTATTAATTGTCATGGCATTGAAGAATAAGGCCACTAACAAAGGACGAATAAGGTCGATAAGTGAAGAAAGCTAGTTAATAAGTTTCTTGTTACCTATCAGTATTACAGTAAAGCTTGTTTTTTTTTTTCTTTTCAATAAATTGTGCTTATAATTTCTGAATTGTCCTCAGAAATTTGTGGCATCTGACTCAGGCATATCAATTTATCTGCTCTTTGGAAAATGTGTCACTTTCTTTCCAGGAAAGCTTTTATAGGAACATACCTTGATGGATGAGGTCTTCGAATCTTGTCTGATCTGATACTGCTCAATGTACAGAGTTGTCACCGTGGCTAACATGCAAAATGAGTTGAAACATTTGAAATCTGTTTACATCAACCCAGAATCACAGACTCTTGTCATTTTTTTATCCCCTTGTCTGGTTCAGTTTTGCGACTATAAAGATACAGAGTTAATAAAAGAGGCGTATGGGGGGTCATCAAAACTGAAGTCTATTTTCATAAACTGCTTGCTTATGCATGAGCAAATTCAAGCAGATCTCATAATGCAGCCTTTATTCATGGAGTTATTTATATCTGTAGAATGGCTTTGTTGCAAATTTTAAATACCAAAGACATGTGAGTTCCATGCAAGATTAATTAAATCAAGAATCAGCATCTGGCTTCTATGCGGCTTGAGTGAAATAAAGTCGATTGTGCTGACTTTCTCTTATAAACATCTTTCATAACAGATACTGTGGCAAGATTTTTCCAAGGTCTGCGAACTTAACACGGCACTTGAGAACCCACACAGGAGAGCAGCCTTACAGGTTTGACAATGATTTTTACTAAATACCTTGGTAAATTTTATGGTAGTTAGAGTGGATGTATTGCCACAATTTTAAAGGAGGCTACTTTTGTGCATGTCTGAATGTATGTCCTTGCAATTTTGAGTCAAAGAAGAATTGGCTGATGGCTAGGATAAAAAATATAAGAGTTCTAATTTTTTAAATCAAGGCTTCTGACATCTCAGTTTAAAAGGTCTAGCAGGATCTAGGATAGAAAAAGCATTTAAGAAATGTTAGCTATTTTTAAAATTACTATTATTATTGTTTTAGAGAGAGAGAGAGTGGGGTGGGGAGGGGCAGAGGGAGAGACAGAGAAAATCTTAAGCAGGTTCCATGCCCAGCGCAGAGCCTGCCACGGGGCTCATTTTCACCACCCTGAGATCGTGACCTGAGCTGAAATCAAGAGTCAGATTCTTAACCGACTGAGCCACCCAGGCGCCCCCATTTTAAAAATTATTTTAATGTGCTCTCTTCTCAATAATTAGTGCTATGTTAATTGACAGTAATCAGAACATTGCAGCCTTCCTTTCTCAAGCCTTAAATCTCTGTTAGGAGTTGACAAGCTGTGTGTAACTTTATTTCCCTAGGATAGCTAAGTCAGTGTCCCCAGGTCCCATTAGGAGGTTTAAGGAATAAACCTTAAACCTGGAGAGGAGGAAGACGTTGAGGAACTAGGAGGAGAAGAGGTAAAATAGAATATGTTATAGGAAGAGGGGCAATTCTAGCAACGATTTCTAAACTACCTCTTAGCTTATTCTGTTGGGTGTCAAGATCAGCCACATGACACATGGGACATGTGTCTAACTTTAATATTATTGTTTACTAAAGAATGAAGATTATCAAGATCCTCTTCAGTTTTAAAATATAATCTACATTATTTTATGTGCAGTGCTTTGCACATAGTGCTAGGTGTTCATAAATTTTTTTTAAAGAAAACATGTTATTTATCTTAAGTCACATCGTAATTTCATTCTGCTTTGAAATTCTTATGCATTGCATATGCGTAAAATTATTTTTGTCTGCATGCTCACTTTTTCTATTAAGATCAATTATTTTTCAGGTTTCAAAGACTTTCTTACATATAAGGAAAAGAAAATGGGCAGACCAATGAATGCTCATTTGAAGAGAATTGAAATTTTAAGAGAAAACTGGAGGGACTTAAACTCAGAAAATAATAAAGGGTTTTCTTAAATTCTTTACTTTCCTACATGTTTTATAAATTACTAGTCAGAAGTGATACTTTGTGTGTAATAGAATAGACTTTGTATAGTAAGTCTCAGAGAGGTATAAAAATGGAAGTTGTTAGGCGATTTCCCTTTTTGAGAAAAATTTCAGATCCCAGGAATTTTGCTTCAGTGAAAGAAAGATTTCAGCACTTATATTTTATTATGACCAAGGATCTGGTATGCAACTATATCATGCTCATTTTGCTCTGTACTTGAATTCAGTGGTTTTATTCTACCCCATAAATGGTATGTGTATTTTTAAAAACACAGGCCAGAATTTTGGCATAGCTAGAGATCTTAAACAATTATTTGTCTAGCTCCTCTGTTTTACAAGTGAAGAAATTCAGATGCACAGATGTTAATTGCCTTCTGTAAAGCCTGGTATTAAAAGATCCAGAATTAAAACCCAGACTTGGACCTGCCATGTCAGAGTTTTTATCTCACACCATGATCTCAAAGGCTCCCATGACCCCTGTGTTTACATCCAAATTCTTAATGAGTATATTGTTCATGATGTATCTGTTAATATAAAGAATTTTTGAAACTTAGGCTCGTAACTACCCACTAACTTATTGGAGCAGAATGCAATGATTTTTTTTTATTCAGGAGCACTCAAAACTTTTGGCCAGTACATTAGCAGGGGAAAGATACAAAATAATAGATGATTATTATGTAGAATGTTCTTATTGGCCGATTTTATCACTATTAGAGTAGATGATGTCTATTAGACTTGGAAAAGCCCCTTTGCATATAAGCAGAAAGCTGGAAGCATGTCAAAGGCAAAATCTCTCTAATTCATGATGTATGTAGAAAATGTTTTGAGTGAAAAATGTTTGATGGGAGTTTTCTCTAGCAGCGTTTTCTAGGTTGTTCTGCTCGGTACAACACAATTGTGCTAATTGTATCATTATTCTCATTGTAGTAGGCCTTGGGAGTCAACAGAGTTATTACAGAGAAGGTCATGACTCATATATATATTTTTTTCAAAAGCAGAGGCTAAAATATTAAAACTACAATGAATATGGGGTTTCACGCACTTTTAAATTAATACTGTAAGTGAGGAAAGTTGAGGAGCCTCATCATGCCAGCGCAGTTTTTTAAGGGGGAAAAATTAAATCAGTCTTTGAGTCGGTTTATTGATACTATGCCAAAGTAACTAGTTTAACAGATTTATTTTCCCCACTGAACTAGCTAGACTTCTGGCATCACGTAGAGACAGCCGTAGAAACCCAAACACTTTGAGTGGAATGGGGTGATTTCTGATGTAGAGCACTCGAACCACTGAGTCTACATTCAGAAGTGGGAGGAGAAGGGCCCTTCACATATGGAAGAATAAGTTAAAGATTGTCTGGCTGCTAGGTTAAAAATTTTCACTTAAAAGTCATCTAGAGAAAGCTCATGTTTGTTTGTTTTTTTTTTCCAAGCAACACACATACAAAAAAACCCACACAAACAGATAATGTAATCTTTACTTTAAAATGCCAAAGGAGAATACCCCATAAATTGCCACTTTTCTTCTTTATCCATAAGAGCTGAGGAGTAGGCAGTGAGGGGTTACATTTTTATTTATGAATAAAGGAGAACTTCAAAATACCTTATGATTTTTTTTTTTTAATCACATGGAAGGCAGAAACAATTAGCCACCCAATAATAAGTATTTTCCTGGAAAACCGACCTGGTTCAGAAATGCCACAAACTCTGTAAGGACAGAAATGGAAAATTGAG
The DNA here is from genome assembly GCF_054177405.1 of Leptonychotes weddellii. Lineage (NCBI taxonomy): Eukaryota > Metazoa > Chordata > Mammalia > Carnivora > Phocidae > Leptonychotes > Leptonychotes weddellii. The sequence continues at coordinate 106,156,980 of NC_138369.1, read as the reverse complement.
GGGAATAGGGAAAGCAGAGATTAATGAAGACCTTTATTTTATTCCAAAAGGATAATTTAGTGCTACTCTTACTTTCTTTTTTAACAGTTTAAAGGTGGGGATGCCTGGGTAGCTCAGTTGGTTAAGCATCTGATTCTTGGTTTCCACTCTGGTCATGATCCCATGGTCCTGGGATTGAGCCCTGCAGCAGACTCCACGTTCTGCTTCTCTCTTTCTCCCTCTCCCTCTGCCCCTCCCCATGCACACTCTCTCTCTCTCTCTCTCTCTCTCAAATAAATAAATAAATAAATAAATAAATAAATTCTTAAAAAAACACAGTTTAAAGGTTTTTAGATTAAAGGTTCTGGGGGCTTATAATCACTACAGATTATGAAAATCAGTATCTTCGATATCGAGATAAACTATTCACATTGCCTCAGTTTTAAAGGTTTGGAATCTTTACTGCTCTTTTTGAGAAGATAATGGAAGTTTCTTTAGGATTATCAATTGAGGAAGTGAATTTACTAAGAAATTGTTTAATCAGACTCTGCAGTTTTGAATTTAAGAATGATCTTTTTACTTTATTTGAAGAATACATGAATTTGTTTCATATTTGTTTACAAAGGATTTATTGGTATTGTCTTAAGCAGAAGGTAAAACCATGCTACTATTTCTTAATGTCCTTAATTTTGTGAAGTTTATCAAAAACATGAAAACTGATGACTCTAATAAATTTGGGACCAATCAAATGGTCAATATTTTACTATGGTTTTTCATAAAGTCATGAAAATCTTTAATGGAATCAAAGTCTGTTGGAATTGAAATCTTGGCTGTGCGAATAGTATTCTTGCCTCTGCCTTTTCTCTAAAATATTTTATGGGTGATAATTTTGGATATCTGGCTTACTAGTCTTGAGAAATATTTTTCGATTTGCTTGCAAATATTTTCTCTGTGTTTATTTTTCAGATGCAAATACTGTGACAGATCCTTTAGCATCTCTTCCAACTTGCAGAGGCATGTTCGTAACATCCACAATAAGGAGAAGCCCTTTAAATGTCACTTATGTGATAGGTGTTTTGGTCAACAAACCAACTTAGACAGACACCTAAAGAAACATGAGAATGGGAACATGTCTGGTAGGTAATCAGTTGCGTTATGAGGAAGAAGATGGCTAAGATAATCGTGAATAATATTGTACGGCAACTCTACTTTTAAGAAAAGAGATAATTGTGATCTTTCTTCTCTCCTTCCACTTTGACACCAGAAACAGATCCTAAATTTTGCAGCGTGTTTCCCTTTAGATTACAGAATGATGTGATTGTTGAATAATATACAACTCAGGGCCTTATTTGGATTGTTTCTTATTCTCCTGGATTCATCTCAATGGGTAATCTCAAACAAAGAGAACCGTGACCCAGTCTCATACGAGACTTATGAATCAGGATTTCCTAAATTGCAGGGAACAATCTTTCCACATATTGGTACAGAATGGGGCCTCCAGGCAGGCAGGAGTTCCAAAGTGGCAGCCCCAGAATATCATGCTCTGAATATTAACTTAGAAACCATGGCTGTTTTTGCAGAGGTCCTACAGTTCAGAGAATATCCCCAGGGTAACTTTTCAGAGATTAGTGATAGAAGATTGTTGACATGATCAGAGCAACCCATAGCAAATGATAGTGGTGTGTGGTTTGGGTCACAAATTCTGATGTAGAATTGAGTTAAAAGTGGCAAAAGAAAACAACAACAACAACAACAACTAAAACTAACCTTCCCTTAACTCAGATCTGCCAGTACATAGTTAGCAGAAGAGATGGTAGTTTTTCTTGCCTTTGGCTTCTAAAAGTTAGATAATAAATCATTAATTAATATTTGCCAACTGGCCCATGTGTTTGGAGCCACACTGTACAGCCATAAATTGTTTCAAGAGAATCAGGAAAATGACTTGGGGGCAAGGGAAGGAGCAAGCATGGGGTTCAGGAAAACAGATTTTAAAAACAGGGAAAAGTTGAAGTTGTACAAAGTAGCTATTTTACTTAAGGAAATTATTTTATTATTAATCCTTCCTCCCCTGTACACAGGCACATGGCTTACGACCTTGGGGGGTTACTACATAGAATTATATTACCGTTCATTTCCCTCTAAGCCAAAAGTCAAATGATTGTGGTTTATGGATACCAGATTTTAGAGACAGAAGTATAAAGCAGTCAAAGTCTAATTTGGCCACACTTTCCAACCACGTGCACCCTTACAGCATAATCCCATAATTTTTCTAATCAAACATATTTAGTTTTTGTTTTGTTCTTTTAAGGATTTATTTATTTATTCCAGAGAAAGAGAGAGGGTGGGGGAGAGGGAGTGGAAGAGGGAGAGAGAGAATCTCAAGCAGACTCCCCACTGAGCAAAGAGCCTGATGTGGGGCTCCATCCCAGGACCCCAAGATCATGACCTGAGCTGAAATCGAGAGTTGGCTGCTTAACTGACTGAGCCACCCAGGAGCCCCTAATCAAAAGTATTTTGGAAAATACTTTAAATGAATTAAAAATGAAAATGTCCAAGTTCAATACTTATTTGTTGACCCAGATTATAACTTTATTCAGCTGAGAGATGTTTTCCCCTCTTACTTTGTTCAACTATAGACTATTAGGATGAACTGTTAGATTGTAGATATCTTGTGGGAAAGGTAAACAGCGTGCAGCAAGTGTTGGTATACATTTGACCACATATAAGGTGTCTGTAGTTGTGTAAATTTATAAAAACCTCACAACCATCCTGTGAGAAGGCATTCTGATTCTAATTTTATAGGTAAGGAAGCTGAAGATCATCCGATCATCAGCAGATCCCATATTGTCCTTTTAATGCTGTCCCACCTCAGTCTCTGGGCTGGTGTGTTGAGTCTACTGACTGCTTCACGCACCAAATGAGAATACAGAATTTTTGGTATGTTCTCAGTCTTTATTTGGCAACGTACTTTAGCACAGGAGCAATAAGTACAGATTGACTGCAACCAGGACTGAGTATACAATTTCTTCTGGCAGAATCTATTTAAGACTTCTTTATAATTTGCCTCACACTATATCCTCGTTATGTGAGTGAAAATGTTCTCATGTCACAGTGGCAATGGGAGGAAGCTGTGGGCGAAACATCTTTGGGAGACTGTACCTCATGACTTCAGTGGTTCAAAATATTCCCCAAGGGACTTGAGTCAGCATGGCATGCGGTAATTTGGGAAGACACTGGCCTCCTGAAGTTACCATTATTAATATTCAGAAGAGCCTGTTTTAGGAAACACCGATCAAATGAAGAAGGAATGAGCTTCAAAATAAGTTGCCCTCTCTCACTGGGTGTTATGCACAAACAATGAATCATGGAACACTACATCTAAAACTAATGATGTAATGTATGGGGATTAACATAACAATTAAAAAAAAGGTAAAAAAAAAAATAAGTTGCCCTCTCGGTGGCCGTCTTTTTCTCAAGAGGCTCTCTCCCCTCAGGTACGGCAACATCGTCGCCTCATTCCGAACTGGAAAGTACAGGCGCGATTCTCGATGACAAAGAAGATGCTTACTTCACAGAAATCCGCAATTTCATTGGGAATAGCAACCACAGCAGCCAGTCTCCCAGGAACACAGAGGAGAGGTAAAGCTTTTTAAACTCTCTGATTTCTGAAATCAGCGTGTTCCGAAGAGATTTGCTGTGCTCACTGTCGTGACACTACTGTAACTCCTACCAACGCTGGCTGGCATTTCTTTGGTGCAGATTAAATACCAAATGCTCTTGTAAGCGCTTTCCGCGTATGAACTAATTTAACTCTCGCAGTAGCCCTATGAGGCAGCGACTATTCCTATGTAATATTATCAGTGAAGGAAGGGCGATATCACAGGTCAAATGACGTGCTAGAGGCCACATAAGTGATCAATAAATGGGATTCCACCTGGGCCGTCTGGCCCCAGAGCCCATGCTTTTACCATCATTCTGTTCTGCTTCTCTTGATAACTAATTAGAATATTTTATCAAAACTTGCCAAGCAGAAAGGAAAGCCACCACAGGGATTCAGTTGATTCAGTAGTGGCTGCTATTATATATCATGTGTATATTACAGATAACGTAACTATATGTACCTGTGTGTGTGTGTGTGTGTATACATACACACACATATATACACACACACATTTGTGTGTATATATGTACATATCTATATATAAAATACCTATTGAATATCATTTAAGTATCTTTTACCTAGAAAGCAGTTGAAACTTCTTGATATGATTCTGTCACTACCTATAGGCTCTCAGGTGGATATTCATTTAATTCCGGCATGCTTGTTTCAGCGAGTACGATTATCCTTGTTTTTAGTGACCTGGTGCCCTGCGTTACCACTTGTCATCGTCAACATCAAGCATATATGGCTTAATCCCTAAAGAAAAACTTTTAATGCTGCTGATAATAATAATTAATACTTATCTAGTATTTACATTTTATGTGATGTTAATGAAACATTATTCTACCAAAATTACCAGATTTAATTTTTCTTATCTCTAAGTTATAATTAAGATTTTTTTTTTTTATTTATTTGCGAGAGAGAGAATGAGAGACAGAGAGCATGAGAGGGAGGAGGGTCAGAGGGAGAAGCAGACTCCCTGCTGAGCAGGGAGCCCGATGTGGGACTCGATCCTGGGACTCCAGGATCATGACCTGAGCCGAAGGCAGTCGCTCAACCAACTGAGCCACCCAGGCGCCCCTAAGTTATAATTAAATACCTGATATTGAGAACTAGATTTTTTTGAACATAACTATCCAAAAGCCTATTCAATTAGGATGTTGTGTAGTCAATTTTAACGTCAAATGAAATTAATGAGAAAGCTCTATTACTTTTCATCACACCAGTATTATTGTTAGAGTCCTTTATTTTTTGATGCTATTAAAAGTCAAACAATTGTTTTAGGTAGTTTTTACATTAAGCCAAGCTTCAAATAAACATTATTTCCCCAGATGACAAAATTTTTTTTGTTGTTTGTTTTAAAGATTTTATTTATTTATTTGAGAGAGAGAGAATGAGAGAGAGCAAGCACATGAGAGGGGGGAGGGTCAGAGGGAGAAGCAGACTCCCTGTCGAGCAGGGAGCCCGATGCGGGACTCGATCCCGGGACTCCAGGATCATGACCTGAGCCGAAAGCAATCGCTTAACCAACTGAGCCACCCAGGCGCCCCAGATAATAAAATTTTATGGACAATTCTGCACTTCACCTTATTTAAGGGAAAAAGGAGAGGAGATCTGCTATTACATGGCCCTTCCCATCTTCTAAGAAGTCTGATAAGAGCTATGACTTTGTGCAGTTGGATGTATCTTTTCCTCTGCTTTCCCATTTGTGTGTGTGTGTGTGCACGCGTGTGTAAAAGAGACACAGAGAGACACAGAGAGAGAGGAGGGAGGGAAGGAGATGAGCAGATGGTCAGAAATACACAGTAGTAAGAACGAGTAAGAGAGTCACCATCTTACATTTTGATAACGACATTTACATGATACAAATAAGAAATGTTGAACAGAAACCACCATTTGGGTTCTGAGATGCCTTTTCAGATTTTCTAGCCCTTACTTGGGGATTTGTGAGCCTGCATATAGCTGCGACATCTGGCTTCAACATGTCCAAACAGCACAGACGTAAGAAGACTGAATCATTTAACTTCCCCCCTCAACTCCTATTGGGGCTACTTTTGATGAATAATTTATCCCCCATAAACTGCCACATTTGAAAGCATAATTAACAAATAGGTTTTCTTAATCATGTTGGCTTTGTTACTTTTGGTTTTCATCCATGCATTCTTTTGTTCTTTTACTTTTTCTTTCATTTTTAAAAAATAACAGTTTCAATCCATTCAAGCTAGCAAGTTGGCAGTGTATCTGGAAACTAATAATTTATGTCTGTGCAAAACATGTATTCATCATTCTTTGATAAAAGTGGTTAAGAGATTGGCTGTATAAAATGGTTAATGATGATAATACGACTGTTTTTAAGATTTTAACTATGTGCATCTGTCACACCCAACATTGTTTTGTTTATTTATTTATTTATTTGCCCTGAAAAATCTAAATATTAAATTATACTCATTTTTTTTTTACATGGGAAAGTGATGGGGTACATTGCTGATACCTGATCTCCCATAAGCTGAAAAATAGTTCCATTAAATGTGAATAGCGTACATTTCTGTAGCAATAACTTAAATTTCAACAAGCTTTCTGAACGTGGGGAAGTGCCTTAACTTCCCTGGTCATATATATGTAAAAAGAGGAGGTTAGGAGGAGACACTCTGTAGTTCAAAGCATTTGTAGTTAATTTGGAACTAAGTTAATTTTGACTTTTAAGTATTACAATGAAACTTAAATTCAATTATACGTTCTTTTTATTTTTTAAGATTTTATTTATTTTTTTTAGATAGAGAGAGCAGAAGCAGGGGGAAGGAGAGGGACAAGCAGACTCTGAGCTGAGTGTGGAGACTGACATGGGGGCTCGATCTCAGAATCCTGAGATCATGACTTGAGCCGAAACCAAGAGTCAGGAGCTTAACCGACTGAGCTACCCAGGCACCCCTCAATTTATACATTCTTTATGTTTATTTTTGAAGCCTGAGAAATTTGTTCTACTTTTATAAATGCTCTCAAATACATTAAATTGGGACTTCTATGTAATTAAACCTTTTTTTATAATTAAACTTTTGAATCACATAATACAATCCTTGTGACCACAAACTAAAGTATTACAAATGACTTTTAAAATATAATATTCTTCTTTTGTATCACATTAGACATGCATGCTAAGTAAGCTTCAGAAGATACTTGCATAATTGCATTTTTAGATAATTGCCCACCCCGATGTTCTTCTGGGAAACAGGGAACTTTTTTACATTCAGACCATCAAGGATAATTTGAAAACAGTACAAATAAGTGAGCTTTCAATCACTTCCAAGTTTGAGCAGGATGTCTAAGTGGCGTACACCACAAATGTCACCTAGAAATATCAAATACCGCGTGGTCCCTGACAGCCATCTTAACATTTTCTTTGAACTCCTAGATTCACTTCAGGCGTGTGTGTTCAAGTTTTTATCAGTGTTGTTCAGGAATATGAATTTTCCAGAAACCTATTATCTTAAATGGTGGGCACTTATATGGTAATTAGGTAACATTATGTAGAGAAAACATTTGTAGGCTTTTTATATCATCTATAACAATATCATTTATCAGGCAAAGGTCAGATAAAGAATAGGAGCCTGAGACTGTTTTTCCAGCTCTGCCAGAAGCCGCATTTATCCTCTGAATCATCACCCAATTATTGTTTTCTTCATTTTCTCATTTGTGACGTTACATTACTTTCCCATGGTTGCCATGAAGCATAAATAATAAAAATTTACTATAGAAGTGCTGAAAATCTAAACTGTTGTTGGGAAGACATGAGAAGAGAGCTAACTGCACGTTTAAAAATAAAAATAATGGGACCTGTTTCTTTTTTTATGCTTTTGAAAGAATGAACGGCAGCCATTTTAAGGATGAGAAAGCTTTGGTGACCAGCCAAAATTCAGATTTACTGGATGATGAAGAAGTAGAAGATGAGGTGTTGTTAGATGAGGAGGATGACGACAACGATATTACTGGAAAAACAGGAAAAGAACCAGAGACAAGCAATTTACATGAAGGAAACCCTGAGGATGACTATGAAGAAGCCAGTGCCCTGGAGATGAGTTGCAAAACGTCCCCAGTGAGGTGAGCACCTGGGGTGACATTAGTAAATAAGTAGGAGTAGATACATATATGGTTGCAATTCCTTCTGCTCTGTTTTTCCATTAGGGCAATATTTCAGGACATGGCATTTGATGAGTAACGAATCATCAAAAGTACATTTGAATTAGCCAAAGGCATATTTGGTGGATTCATTTTGAATAGGTGAAAACAAGGTAGCCGTCAACATAATCCACAAGAATACAAATGCATCGGTATTTGTGGAACCTGATTAACCTGAAATGGGAAGAATAAATGAAAATTAGACGAGTACCCAATCATTTATTTAGACTCTACCTGTAAAACTCCAAGAAAAATAGAGATTTCAACATTACCTAATTCATTCAAAAATCTGGTACGTTATTAGTCAAACAGCAAGATAAATTTCACTTAATTTGATATGTATGTAACCTCTACAGGTAGGTTTTTAAATAGAAAAAAAATGAACCAAATAGTTAAATTTATAGGAATATTCTATTTTCGTATGGAGAGTGGGTGCTCACTAAATATTATCATCACTGACTTTATTTTAAATGGACATTATAAACCTACAAATTGTATCTCCACTGCATTGCTGACTCCACATTGTTGACTTTAACTCTGCCTCTTATGTACACTTGATTTAGTTATGAAGAGTCTTAAAACAAACATGTTTTTAAGATACAGTATATGTAGACACTTTAAAGAACCCAGTAATGAATGCATGCTTCTTGATACTGCAAATATAATACGAAGTTTGACAGCTGTATGGATTCAGATGAAAAGTGATTTGGTTGGATAACAAACTGAGAAAGAAAAAAAAAACCCTCTGTGCTTTCCCATTGGTTCATTTTAGGTATAAAGAGGAAGAATATAAAACTGGACTTTCTGCCCTAGATCATATAAGGCACTTCACAGATAGCCTCAAAATGAGGAAACTGGAAGATAATCAATATACTGAAGCTGAGCTGTCTTCTTTTAGTGCTTCCCATGTGCCGGAGGAACTTAAACAGCCGTTACACAGAAAGTCCAAATCACAGGTACATGTTCTCCTGCAGCACAGCATCATGGCAACATCGTGCCTCGGGCGCCAAAAGGCAGATAGTCTCTCTGGGCAATACTCTAGAATCTGAACAGGTTCAGATGCTTTACTCAAAATGTTCCTACCTTGACCCTATGACCAAATCCAAAATGGTTAACCAATGCAGTCGTGAACATGGCTGCCCTCCGCACAGAGGCTTCCATGAGAAACCTTCTCCTCCAGTAGCTTTTCCTTTACTTTGCAATCTCTTCCTTCTGTAGAGATAGTCCATAATGTTTGCACCTATTTCTGTATGACTTCAGAGTGATTTTCTAATTTCTTTGCCTCTGTAATTCTTGTCAACCTAATTATATTTCCAGACTTCTGGAATGTGAATCCTGCCTTCCATTTTTTTTGGTCCCTTATTAAATGTAGTTAATTAACAAGTCATCTAATTATAGCTTTTAGGAGTAAACTGAGGATCAGAGATGAAATGGGTTGCCCAAAGTCTACAGCAACTTACTGGCAGATCTGGAAATAAAACTGATTAAGTTTTAATTGAATGAATGAATGAACAGTACCCACGTTCATTGGGCTCTACGGCATTCTGTCAGCACTGTGAAAACAAAAATAAATCCATTTAAGGATCTGTAAATACCAATTAAAAGAGCCTCACTTGTTTTATCACAAAATAAAGGAGGTCAGTATTTTCTGGTGACATCCCTACTCAACCACATTGTTCATTTCACTCAGGTCAATCAAAAAAAAAAAAGAAGAAAAGAAAACTTCTTGTTATTACCATATTTCTTGGTCACTTTGGTCTAATGGATCATGAGCCCATTTTGTAGGTGGCCTGACATAGCAGACCACGTGACTGCATTGGCTTGTACATTTAGAAATGCTTTCCTGTTTGGCTGAGATGTTTTGGCCTTAGCCATTTGCTCTTAGCAGCAAATGTGGTCATATCTCAACTAAGGTGGGAAAAACATTGTGCTAGTGGGATAGTACCAATTCTTAACTCTCAGTCAATTCAGTAAAAATCTAAGGTACCATGGGTGGTAATAGGCAAGATGAATGTTCTTTTTGCGTTGAAGTAAAAGAAGCCGCCCCAGCACCGGAGTGGCTAGCTGCATGAACTTTAAGAACATCACTTCATGACTGCGGGTACCACTTCTTTGTAAAGTGGGGTGACTGGAGGCCATATCTAAGATCTCTTCCTGCTGTATGATTCAATGGGGATCAAAATTAATTTTTCAGTTTCTAACATTAAAAGTAAATTAGCCAGAGTAGACATCTCATTTTTACCTGGACATAACCGGTTATTAGAGGTAGCGAGTATTTTTTTAAAACCCTTGTTATCCCATTCTTCCTTCCTAATTGATCAGAGAGTTACTGGGGGATTCAGGCTTTCCTTCCTTTTTTTTTTTTTTTTTAAATTTCTTTTAATTATTCCACCAAAATGCTTATAAGACACAGTACCTAAAAATTCCTGAAGCTGTCAGGAATGATTGAAAGCAGAAGGGTCAGAGAACCCAGAGATAACAGATGTGATCTATTTCAGTTCCAGCATTTTGACATAAAATCCCTGCCCAGCTGGACTAACAATTACCATCACAAGAAATACTAGTGTATTTCTCGTGTTTTTCGTGCTACTTGATCATGTCATATATATCAGTTTAAATATGGTCAGGCCTTTATGCAAACTAACTTTATTTCATGAGACTTTTTATTCATTCATTCAGTTGTTATTCACTGTCAGTGATGTGCAGGGAGGTGATCTTTGTGCATGAAAATGTTTATTTTGTTTGATTACCAAAAGGCAAATATTCTATATTTACCATTTTCTAGAATCTGAGTAGAGATAGATGACTTACTCAAACATTCATATATTTACTGTGTGATTTTTATAGTGACTGAATCCAAGATAGTTGAACAATACAACAGTGGCTGCATTCGGCATAGAATCCTCTTTGAAAGTTCCCATCCCAAAAATTAATTGCATGATAATGGGTACTATTTATGTCCGGCACTCTATGTTAGTTAGCGCTTGTAATTCCCTCACAGCCCTTGGAGGCAAGTTTTTGTTATTATGATCCCCATTTGGTAGGAGGAAAGTGACCTTGAAAGGTTAAGGAACTTGCCCAAGGTCACACAGCTAGTTGAAGAGAGGCCGGTTAGAAGCCAGGAGTCCAAAATTTTCTCTAGGATTCCTTTCATTTTTCCAAATATTGGAATAGGTTTTGTTAAAACCATTTCAGAATACTCTTTATCTTGATCTCTGAAAGTGGGTACCTGATAAGAATTAAGTTCAGTGCTCACCTCACTCATATTTTAAACTCTTCAAAGGACAAGGACTATATATTATCTTATCATTGATTCCCTAGGACCTAACACAGTGCCTGGCAGAGAGTAGATGCTTAAGAGATATTTGTTATATGTCTGTTGAGATTTTGTAGAAGGCAAATTGCATACATAAAAGTCAAATGTGTACACTGAGAGCAATGACCCAGCAAATCACAAGCAGCCTACAAGAGCAGATTTTCTAACCGAATGCCATGATTACGGAAGAAACCACAGATTGGCCACATGTCTCAGCATGACTCTCAGAGATGAAATTCTGCTTAACAACAGAGGCATTTTGTCTTTGTTTACAGACAGTGGAATGTCTTTGGCAGGGCTTTAATGATTCCACTGCAGCAGCGTTTTGACAAGCAAGTTTAGCAGTGGATGAGACCAACAATAGCAAATCAACAGTGAAAAGTTCACTCACAAGTCAAGACCAAACATTTCATTTGACTATTTTACTTGGCAGCAAATGGGAGATTCTCTGAACAGTTATTTAGAATTGACATGATAATAGGGAAGAAAGATCACTTCTTCACAGAGCACCGCCATGTACCTTCTGCTTGGCAGACACTGGAGTACAAGTTGGTTAGAACGTTGTTGGGTCTTGTGTTGTGTTTTACTTTTTGGTAGAGCTGACTTGATCTACCTGAGCTCGCAAGGTCTTTGGGTGTCAGCTTTGAATATTTCAAACACGGAGGGAAACCAGAGAAAGGACACTGGATTCAAAGTAGGGCAGAAATCAGTTGTGCTTCTGCCTCCTCCACTGTCTAGTTGAGTGACTTGGGGCCAGTTGTGTCACCTTCAGCTCTCTCTGTTATAAAGTGCAGGAATCGGTGGGACTGTGTCCTCTGCTAGGACCCCAGTGCCATCAAGGCAGGTCTATGTCCCATTCGTATTTGCAGTTTCGGTCATAATATTTTTGGTGACTTGAGCAGGTGCACGAACAGTGGATGGATGACGTATTTATGGGGTGACTCGTGTTTCTCAGTGGAGACGCTATTGACATTTTTGGTAGGACAATTCATTTTTTTTTTTTTTTTTGTCCTGTAGGACATGTACTTTTGTGGCCCCTAGGCACTGAAGGCCAGCAGTAAAGTCATGTCATTACGATGACAAAAAG
>NC_138369.1:106108585-106144264 GCF_054177405.1 Leptonychotes weddellii | reverse complement strand
CCCAGGCATATGCTATGATGTTGTCATTGTCCGACAAGGAGTCCCTTCATTCTACATCCCACAGTTCTTCCAACGTGTGGCACAGTATGGCAAGGGCTGCGGCGGAATCCAGCGCCATCCAGTCCATAAGCCACGTATGACATTACCAAGGTCGACCAGAGTGGGACCAAGTCCAACAGTAGCATGGCTCTTTCATCTAGGACTATTTAAAAGACTGCTGAGCAGAATGCCTTAGAAACCTGAAGGGTCACTCATTTAAAGTCTGGTGACCTTAAACTGAATGCTTAAAAAAAAAGAAAGGAAAAGAAAGAAAGAAAAAAAGAAACTATTTATTCTCGATATTTTGTTTTGCACAGCAAAGGCAGCTGCTGACTTCTGGAAGGTCAATGCAACGTTACTAACGTGATGCGGTGAGAATGAGCAACTTGCGGGCAGGAGGCGTCTTCGGCCGCCCTGCCCTGGGCTGTGGGCGGGCGCGAGGGCGGTGGGGATGGCGGCATTGACACGAATGAACACTCCATAGAAACGGAATTCTTTTTTGTACAAGATCACCTGCCACATGATTGGGAACAGTTGCTTTTTTTAATTACAGATTTGATTTTTTTTCCTTTGTTAAAGTTTTATGTAATTTAACCCTTTGAAGATGGAAGTAGTTGGATGAAATGCACACTCGATTATTATAGAAACTGATAACAGGGAGTCCTCGTTCCCCATTAACTTTTGCCTTCTTAAGTACATTGTGTAAAACTAGGGAAAAAGGGTATGTGTATATTGTAAACTATGGATGTTCCAGCGCTCAAAGAGTTTGTCAGTGAAGTAACCTGTTCATCACCAGTCCCGCTGTACCACTACACTAATAAAACGTTTGCCAGATCCTTGTAATAACATCTTAATTTTAGACAATCATGTCACTGTTTTTTAATGTTTAATTTTTGTGTGTGTTGCGTGTATCATGTATTTATTTGTTGGCAAACTATCGTTTGTTGATTTCAATAGCACTGTTCCAGTCGGCCACTACTTTCTGACGTCTGAGGCACGCCCCTTTCTGAATTGCAAGGACCAAGGTGACTCGACCTGTGTATGGGAGTGCCAAATGGTGTTTGGCTTTTCTTAACATTCCTTTTTTGTTGTTGTTTTGTTTTCCTTCTTAATGAGCTAAATACGAATAGATGCAACTTAGTTTTTGTAATACTGAAATCGATTCAATTGTATAAACGATTATAATTTCTTTCATGAAAGCATGATTCTTCTGATTAAAAACTGTACCCCATATTTTATGCTGGTCGTCTGCAAGCTTGTGCGATGTTATGTTCATGTTAATCCTATTTGTAAAATGAAGTGTTCCAGACCTTATGTTAAAAGAGAGAAGTAAATAACAGACTGTATTCAGTTATTTTGCCCTTTATTGAAGAACCAGATTTGTTTTCTTTTTTTTTTGTTTGTTTGTTTGTTTGTAATCTCATTTTGAAATAATCGGCAAGTTGAGGTACTTTCTTCAAATGCTTTGTACAATATAAACTGTTACGCCTTTCAGTGCATTACTATGGGAGGAGCAACTAAAAAATAAAGACTTACAAAACTGGTTATTTTTCCCACTGTGTGATATTTTTCCTTCTTGTGCAATTTTAGTTTCTCGTAGGGATCCAATGATTTGAAGATATGATGTCTGGGGCCTTGATGCCCTGAGAGATACATGGAATGTCAAACATGTGTGTATTGTTTTGAGATGACATAGGGATAGATCTTGACCCATGGGGAATTGGGACTCTGACTCATTCTTCCGAACTTTCCCCGTGCAGGGCAAAGTCAGGGCTCGTGTGCCACGCTGCAGGGTCCTGGGTCTTACTCCACGTCCATGGCGCCCATTCTAGTTAGGACAGACAGCGACCTACTGTTTTTCTACTCAGCTTTACATAGTGCATCCTAAAAGTTGTGATGATTTCTTTTTTTTTTTTTTTCAAAGATTTTATTTATTTATTCATGAGAGATAGAGAGAAAGGCAGAGGGAGAAGCAGGCTCCCCGCTCTGCGGGGAGCCCGACGCGGGACTCGATCCCAGGACCCTGGGATCATGACCTGAGCCGAAGGCAGACACTTAACCGACTGAGCCACCCAGGTGTCCCAGTTGTGATGATTTCAATTTTTGTTTTTAATTACACAAATACTCTTAACTGATTCATGAGACAAAAAAAAATGAACAAAACCGTTTAACTTTTCTATCTTCCTTCTAAGTCTCTGTCCACATGCAAAATACCATTTTTTACGGTTGTAATCCGAGTGGAGACATAATGTTGTGTTTTCTTTCTTTACTGTGACAGAAGAATGTCGAGGCATGTTGTTACAAATTCTTCAAATTAATAATTTAGCAGTTGCCCCATATTCCTTCAGGTTTGATATGCTATAATTTCTTCAACTATTTCAATTTTGTTGAAGATTGAAGCTTTCTGATATTCACTAATGCAAGCAGTGGAATTTTAATTTTCATGCACAAAATTGATTCTGTGTGTTCATGTATGTACATGCAGTGGTGAAATGTGAAGAGTGGCATTTCCATAGGATAAATTCTCTGATTGGGGAGCAATTATGAATACTTTTTGCTCCTTAAATATAATGTCGATTGTTTTAGAATATGGGAATTTCAATTTTGGCTAACTATAGAGGTTTTAACAAGGCCTGAAGAATAAATAAGTATGATACCTACAAATAGGTCCAAACTAATTTCTTCATTCATTTACTCATTCTTAGCCACATGGCCAGATACAAAGAGAATCCCCCCCCCCATTCTTCCTAAATGTCAGTAGTATAGGAATTAAATATATAGGGTATAAATATAAGAATTAAATATATAGGGTATAAATATTGATTTTTTAAAATAGAAAGTGTGTACAAGGAAAAGCATTCAGGAAATCTACGTAAGCTATAAATCTGATCTATAAAGAAGGAGAAGAAGAATCTAGTATTGGGGACATAAGAAAAGTGGGGATCTGGAACATGCTGTGCATTTTTCTTTCTTTTAAAGAGTATACCTATAAATTCGGCAGCCGTTTGAATACTCTCAATGCTACTAAATTCTTGTTAGGCTTTGAGCATAACATTTCAGTTGTTTGCTAATACTTAGTCCCTCCGAATTCCAAAAAGGCTTTCAAGCCTTACAGTTCTGCTGTTTTTTTCCATTCATTTCGCCAGCAGTCCTCCACCACGTGCCCCTGTGGGGACTGGTGAGATACGGTGGAGACAATATTGGATTTGGAAACCCAAGGCCTGGGTTTGAGTTCTGGCTCCGCCGCTTCACTGGCTTTGAGGTCTCGGGCAAGTCACATACCTCTCAAAATCTCATCTATGAAACCGGGGTCATAATACTTGCTTCTGCTGCTACTGCATTGGATTTCTGTGAATGTCCAAAAATCAAAATACGGTTTTGGAAATATTTGGTAAGAGTTCTGTCCAGGCAAAGTATTATAGAATTTTCATGGTAGTAATTAAGGAGACATAATATCTGCATGTATCTACCATATGTGTATACATATGTGTATCTACAGACACCATGCTAAGAGAAAAATTTTAGGATGTGACAGAAATCTACTTTAGACTATACAGAAGTAGATGTGGATGTTTTCTAGAAAAAAATGTTAAGAGATTATTTCTTGAACAAATATGTATCTTTGAAAAATAAAGCTCAGCCCTTTGAAAACCTAAGTTTTCAGTATAATTGTTGAGAGCTCTCAAAAAATTTAAGGACAGTCAAGAAAGCATCTTCAAAGAGTAAGCACCTTCATATTTTTATTTTCAGATAATGTCCATCAACCAACCTTATTTCTGTACAGAATAAATGAGTTCTCCATTTTTTAACTGCCTCTTCTGTCAGTGTCCTGCTGGGAATGGGCACGTCCATGACCTCAGTTAGTTACTACGGTGGGCCTGAAATAGGCAGCATTTCTCCTGTTTCACAGATGAGGAAACAGGAGCTCGGAGAGTTTAAGGATCTCGCTCGAAGGGAACGAGCTGGGAACTGGCTGGCTGACCTTCCAGGGGTGTCTGGCTCCTTAGCCCACTCTTAGCCAAGAGTCTCAGACCTCCTGATTTAGGCACAGCTAACGAAAATCCAAAAAGGAATGTTCCAAATCAAAGAAATATGCCCACAGAGAGTGAAGCTGTCAGGGATGTGAATGTGCCCGGGAGACACTTAGGCGTCTGAGTCTTGGCTGTAAAGAGTTTGAAAGGTGAGTGCCAAGCACTGGGTTCCAAGCTTTTTCTATTCAGGTTATCTCAAGTCAGAACCAGCAATACCAGTGCTTTTTTGAATGATCCTAAATGCTTCCTTAATGAGAGAAGAACCTCAGTAATCTTGTTTGCAAATTCATAGCAGGTGGCTTGAGTTTCCTCCTTACCCTTTTGGAAAAAAAAAAAATGATTTACCCCAAACCTACATTTTGAAATTATTAACATGGAATGAATTAAGCCCTTTCTAAAATGGTTAGCAGACTCATCATGAGAGAAAGCAAATGTAGAAGCAAGGGCAGTTAAGAAGTTTGGACAGCCAACAACAACAAAAAAAGAAGTTTGGAGAGCCAGGCAGCTCTTCCCCCAGAGATTTAGGCTGGGGTTTAATTGTCTATTGTATTTCACAGAACCCATTTCTGAATATAAGAGGCTGTCCTCGGTGCAACATTTATTTAGAAAAAGGATGTAGGATGGCTAATATATATATAAAAAAAAAAAATCCAGAAACTAACAAAGGCTGGTGAGAGGGTGGAGAAATTGGACGCTTTATACACTGCTAGTGAGCATGTGAATTGGTCTGGGCACTCTGGAAGGGCTTCCAGACAATTAAAAATAGAACTACCCTATGATCCAGTAATCCCACTTCTGGGTAGATACCCAAAAGAAGTTCAAAGCAGGGTTTCAAAGAGATATTTGTACACTCATGTTCACAGCATCAGCGTTCACAGGAGCTGAAGAGCGCAAGCAGCCCCAGATGTCTGTTGATTTAAACAAAATATGGTGTCTGCTATACGGTGGAATATTATTCAGTCTCAAACAAGAAGGAAATGCTGACATATGCTATAGCATGGAGGAGATGATGCTAGGTAAAATAAACCTTGAGGAGATGATGCTAGGTAAAATAAGCTAGTCGCAAAAAGACAAATACTGTATAATTCCACTCATATGAAGCACCTAGAATCTTCAAATAGAGGTAGAGAGTAGGATGGTGATCACCAGCAGCTGGGGGCAGGAAGAAATGGGGAGTTGTTTAATTGAGGGAGAGTTTCAGCTCTGCAAGATGAAAAGAGTTCTGGAGATTGGTTACATAACAGTGTGAATGCACTTGCCACTGCTGAATTGTACCTTTAAAAGGGTTAAGAGAATAAATTTTGTGTTAAGTATATTTTACTATAATTAAAAATAAAAATAAAATCCTGCTCTATCCACATGGTTCTTTAAGCTGAAAGAATCTAATTCTGTTTAACTCAAGCAGAGAAGCAAATTGCCAGGGAGATATGGGAGAACTCATAACAATTAGAGAGAAAGGTAGGGAATCAGGCCTAGGACCTAATCTAGAACCAGTGAGCAGGCAATAGCAGGAACGCATGCGCCACCACTTAGGCTGTTATAATCAAGATGAATCAATTACCACTATGTTCAGTCTTTCCTGTCACTCAGTATCCAGATTAAAATTCTAGGGGTAGACCATTAAATTGGTGCTACTTGAAACCCTACTTGATCAAGAGCACCATTGAATGCATCTAAAGGTATGGGGTACAAAAGGCCAGTTCCCACATAACTAAATTGAGAAGCTCCTCACATATAAGTGGGAATGAACGATGGATGTCAACAACCACACATCATACCACTTGATGATAGGAAAACTAACAAATATATAAGGAACAATACTTTCAGGGAAGGACACAGGATTTGGTAATTTTAAGGGTCATCAGATAAACTGATAAGCATGTACAAAATTAGGACTGCTCCAGAAATTGAAGGACCTACAATCCTCACAGGAATAATTATTCCAGAAAATTCTTGACGTAAAGATGGTTGTTATTGTGTGTGTGTGTGTGTGTGTGTGTGTGTAATGCTTCAGTCATGACTCTTACTGACAATTCTACCAAGACTGGCAAAAAATTGTAGCCAAGTAGCCATGGGTTAACCAGAATTTAAGCAGACTGATTCATAAGAGGATCTGCAAATTTTTATGGGATGCATACAATAATCATGGTCAGTAAAAACCTGAAGTGTTTGAATCAAAAGCATTCAGTCAATTAATGTCTAGAAAGGAAACCAGGAACCACTCTAAATATTTAAAGCAGAGAAGGATTTAATGCAAATGGTTACATATAAAAGCACTGGAAGCTCTGGGAAAGCAAAAGGAAGAATAGAATGCAAACTGGAGACCAGGAAGTGGCCTGCCCCTCCCCCCTCCCCACAGAGTCAGGGAAACATGGCTGCTGCCACACCAGCTCATAATTCGCCTTCACTGTCGGTGCCGAAACCCTGGTGCTGCTACTCGGGAAGGCGCCCTTCCTGCTGCCCTCTCACCTCCCACCAGTGCCTTCCACCACACCTCACTAGAAGCCAGCTGGGCAATGAGTTTTCCAGCATCCAGGCCCCAGTAATACAGAGAAACAGTGGGACTGGGGCTGAATACCAACAGATCATATCTGATGTAGGACCAGCTAAACTGAACAGATAATACTAGATTAGTGGAGAAATCCTCTGATAGCTTCCCTTTGGTTTTAGAATGGATATCAACATATCAACATGGCCTCCAGGGCCCTCCATGACCTAGACTGTGCCTATCTCTCTAGTCTGGCCCCACTTGCCAGCCTCAAACATGCCAAATGACTCTCAGTCACCAAGTTCAACTTCACTTTCCAGGACTTCACACACAGCAGTCTGTGAACTTGGAACACTCCCTCTTGTCTCTCTCTCCATCCAGAACCACCACCAACCCCCCCATTCTTAGTTGATTAAACTGATTTACTCTTCAGATTTTAACTTTTCCTTCTTCAGAGAAACTTTGCCTGATACTTTCTACTCCCCTCCACCTATGAACGTAAATGAACAGTCCTGTTGTAGTCAAAGCATTTACTACACATTTTGTGTACCTGTTACAGTTTGTAACTATATATATATCCACGAATAATTTAAGATCTCTGTTCCTAAATTTTCAAGATCCGTGAATGTACTATGTCTACTTTGATCAAGGCTATATCCCCAGTGACTCGTACGGAGTATGGCACATTGTGATTACCCTATACATTTTACTAAATTAATGAACAAATAAACGAGTTAACTGAAAGGATGTATATCAAAGCAGTATCAGTGGTTACCTCTAAAATTGAAGTGGTAAAAAATAACTTTTTAAGGTATATAGTTTTATTTTAATGCTTTCAACAAGAATGAATTATTTTATGTTTAGAAACACACATTTTTTTAATATACCTCCTGATTAAGAGACTCTCAATTTTAAGAATTCATCCTAAGAAGCTAGTTAGCATTACACACCCATATTTGTATACATGGGTGTTCATTAAAACATTAATAATCAAAAATGATTATCAGCATAGAGGTCAAACAAAAGAGACTTGCTGAAGTAAACTGTGCTGTGTCTTCATGCCCATGGTTAAGTACATGGACAGAAAGTCCTAACATATTAAATGAACAATCAAGTGACAATTGGCTGGAAGCTATAGCCTGTAACATTTTGCTAGTTAGCAGAATTATGCGTGAATTTTATTTGTCTTTTTTTTTTTGCTTATTTCCATTTTTACATTATCTAAAAGTAAACATGTGTTACTTTTTAAATAAGGGAAACATTATTATGAAGACAAGCAAAAAATTTTCTTCCAAATTAAGTAAAAAGTACAAAGAGAACAAAAAAAAAGGTCTTATCCAAGAGCGTTACGGAGGTGTTTTCAGATGGTCAGGTTGCGAGTTGGTTGAGGCCAACCTGTTGACTGTGCAAGTGACAACAGTGAGATCTACAAAGAGGGATGATGGTTTTATCCAAGATCCAAGGTCACACAGCTGGTTTCAAGCCCAAACCCACTGCTTTCTGGAACACTAAAGTGTGAACCATTGTCTCAGTAAGGAGTAGGGTATGAGCACACTGGGGTAAAATCTTGGTGTCCAACAAGGGAGCTTAGGTCAAGGGTTTTTATAATGAGCTCAGGTGTTAGATTACCTCCAAATATGCCCAAATCGACACCATGCCCTAGGTTCTGGACCTTATTTGAACTTGTTTTTATGTGTTATTAATAATTTTAAAAATGTCTTTAAGGTAATAAAGTTAATATACATAGTAAACTTAGAATTATAGTACCTTTTTCCCATATATTGATTTATGTTTATTACATTTCAATTTGGGGCTCTAACTACTCATCAGAAATCGGGCTCCTTTAACTAACTGAATGGCGTCGAGCTCATATAGGCAAAAAAGAAGTGGTCAAAAACATCTTGTGTCAAAACCCTGCTCCAATCTGACATCTCAGAAGGCGAAATTGACTTTTAATATTTTCTCTACATTATTGCTCTGCAGGATAAGATTTTGGCTTCTTCCAATCATCTCTTATAGGCAGCAGCATCTTTAAATCAGGATAAATACATCAGAAGAACAAAGAATCAGAGATTCCCCCATAGAAGCAAAGTTAACAAGGCTAGCAGGAGGCCAGCTAGTGTCGTGACCTTGTCAAAAAATATCTCCTCACCACCACCATTGAAGTCATCTTGGTCTGGAACAGTCACATTCTTTTCATGTAAGATAATCATAGAAATTTCTAGAAGCAGGGATATATTAAATGATTTCAGTCAGTTTTATTGTGAATTAGTCAATCGATCCTTTTCTGTGTGGTAGCAAGGGGAGGGGATATTTTCTGAAGAGATGAGAGTAGGGTGAAAACAGAACGTGAAGGGACCGATTGGAGGCCCTCTCTGAATGGAAGGACTGGGACGGCTGAAGCAGGGAGGGTGGCAGCAATCTGAGCATTGTTTACCTGGGAGGGGAGAAGGTGACAGAAGGGCAAGAGGAGAGTGCGGGCTTTTTGTTTTGCTTTGCTTTGCTTTGTTTTTGTCAAGGACCAATTCTTTCATCAAAATTCACTTCCTAAAAAGAAGAGTGTGGACTAATGTCTTCCATTTGACAGATTCGAAAGAAAGTAATGGAAGAATAAATTGGGAAACTCAATGAAGAATTTTTGAGAAATAAATTTATTGTGATAGCGGAAATATTCAATTAGCTCTCTGGCTTTATAAACTGCTTTTGAACAATGACAACAAAAAATATGGACCAAAGGATAAAGACTTAGGGGGCAACTCGGTGGCTCATTCGGTTAAACATCCGCCTTCACCTCAGGTCATGATCTCAGTGTCCTGGGATCGAGTCCCACATTGGGCTCCCAGCTCAGCAGGGAGTCTGTTTCTCCCTCTCCCTCTGCTACTCCCCCTGCTCATGCTTTCTAGTACTCTCTCTCTCTTTCTGTCAAATAAATACATAAATAAGTAAATAAAATCTTTTAAAGAAGAAAGGATAAAGATTTGCATTGTTTAGCTCTGAATTTCTTCAACATGGTCTTTTTGGAAAAGCATCCCCCTGTTGGCATTACCAATTTAGTACCCACTGTTATTTAAATGGGTGACATTTTCCTTACTGTTCTTTCATGTACTTAAAATCAATACTTTTCCTCTTTGTATTCTTCCTGTAAGTCCAATACATTTTGTAGAATTAACTAAAAAGCAGTTTCTAGCTCCTTTTATTTTTTCCTAAAATGCCATCCAAAGACATAAAAAAGTAAAGAATAATTAGAGAAAGTGGGATTTCCTTTTCATTAATGTTTTAATCGTTCAGAAAAGATTCAGGACTATCTCCTAGGCTTAATTGGCTACCACACTTCTTGCAAAGGCAACAACAATATGGAGAACATACAAAGGTAGAGTCAAAGAGACCTGGAATCTTAACATTTTTGCCACAAACTAGCTATGTGATCTCATAGAAGAACAGCGATTCCCAAATTTAACCATTTATATATCACTACTTTTTCCCTATATCTGTATACCATCAGTATTATTTACTTAACATTTTTCATCTTGATTCATTTTTTATACCTGATAATTTTCTTTTAAAAAGACATGTCAATAGAAAGCCACTTTCCATAAATATCACTTAATCATAAAAATAAGCACAATGAAGAACTATATTATTATTAGATTCTAGCAAGATACTTGTGGCTGATGGACTACTTCCTGGGCATATTGAGAAGCACACATTCCTGTTAGAGATGCCCACGTGACTCATTCTCTCTAATGGACTGTGAGGAGGTAGACATAGCACTTCTGGGCCAAATAAGTTAACAACAGTACTCTCTACTTTCTTCCTCTGATGTGGCAAAGAAGAAAGCTGTAGATTCTACCTGCTATAGCTCTAAGATGGTAGACCCTCCGTCCTGGCTCCTGAGAAATAATGGCACAGACCTGCTTCCATTCTGAACACTATTATATCCATTAAGATATAAACTTTGAATAAGAAATATACTTTTGATTAGCTCAGACACAGACTTTGGGTGTCTTTTTTGCCCACCGCAAAACTTCACCTATTTTGATTACGACAACACCGTGGCCTGCCTAAGACTGTGGTCTCTTTGTCTACTTGCTCTTTATTCAAAATGGGGGATATTTAGAACTATGAGAGATGTTAGAGAAATATTATCTCTAATTTGAGACTTTCTTCTTGAGTATAATCAAAAATTTGAGCATAATTAAAATGGGGATGATTTTCTTTCGTGTACTTCAAATCTATCCCTATGCCTTGAAATACACTGGGCAAAATGTGCAAACTCATTGATCCATGGTTTCCTAATCAGGTAAGTAATGGAAAATAATTGGCTCTGTGTTGATTAGAAAAGACATGTAAAGATGGCAATAAAAATTGCCATCACAATAAAAATTATGGTGGGTTTTATTTTAAAGTTACATGACATTATACAATGTAGCACATGGATGTTTTGAACTGCGAGTATTTATTCTGCACTGTTCTAGGCTCCGGGGGACATAGGAAACAGAACATATCTTGGTTGGGACAAGCCTCTCTGAGCTGGTGACGTTCATGTAGAGACCTGAATGTTGGAGAAAAGTCCTCCATGAATGATCTGGGTGAACTGTGTAGCAGTTTAGAAGGAGCAGTGTGTAAGAATCCTCAGATACCATGATAGGAGCAGCAAAAGAATGAAACTGGGGAAACCAGATAAACCAGGGAATGAGTTGTAGAAGAGGTAAAGAAGTGTCTCAGGTGGATCATGTTTTAGAGGGAGAGTCAGTAAGACTTACTGATGGTTTGACCTATGGAGTATTCAAATAGTACCTAAAATAATAATTATCATTTATTGAATCTTTAGTATGTATTTAGCACTAAGGATAATGCTTTTATTTCTTTTAACCATCACAACAATCCTGCACATGAGATAGACAGTGTTATCATTCCCACCTTATCATCTGGGAAACTGAAGCTAAAGATGTTAAGAAACTTACCCCAGATTACACATTATGTTCATAAAAGATCTGGGAACCCACCCAGGTGTATCTGACCCCAAAGGCTGTGAACTCTATCACTCTTCCATTCTGAT
This sequence comes from Leptonychotes weddellii, assembly GCF_054177405.1. NCBI lineage: Eukaryota > Metazoa > Chordata > Mammalia > Carnivora > Phocidae > Leptonychotes > Leptonychotes weddellii. The sequence goes on along the minus strand of NC_138369.1, from coordinate 106,132,647 downwards.
GACAAGGGATGCTATTTTACTCTTCCACTGAATAACCAGCAATTACATTTTTTCTGTATCAACTGTATCCTGTTCTTTGTGTTTTGAATATTTGGAATTTGATCATGAAGACAGCCTAAGATATCCATGTGCTTAGGATTTTGCCTGTGTAAACAGAATACTTTGCAGAGGAATGCAAGGGTTGAGGGTTGCATGAACAGCCCAGCTATGCAGAGTAGGAAGGATGCCACTTAACTTTGAACAATTACTCACATATGTCTAGAGCATGAAAACTATTTGTTGGTTTCCTACAATTATCCATGGAACAGTGCAAGGTTCTGGGTCACTTCATGGTAGGTGGTTGCTTTCCAAACAAAGTCATTTCTGTGTGTACATGGGTTTGTGCGAGCATGAGGGGGAGAGGGAATGAAGGGGGGCAAGTAAAAAAATAGATGGATTAGAAGCTCACTAGTGCCATGTGGCACCATCAAAGTTGGTTTTAAAGACAATTGCAGTAAAGTGTGTTGTAGCAAGAGGAAACACAGTGCAAAATGCCCATGGTTTGAACCAGACATATAGAGATAAGGATTACAGCTCTCTTATTAGGTAATGAGTTACTATGGAGGGGGGTATGGTAATAACTACCACATAGTAGGGGAAAGGATAGCAAACATTTGATGCATATGAAGAGTTTGGTGCATAATCCATGTTCAAATAATAGTAACAATAAATGGTCTGTATTGAGTTTCACTACAATCTCTCCTATTTTTTGTTTTTTTCTTTTCAATTTTCATGATTTCATTCATCTTTTTTGCATAGACTGTATCTGCTCATGGTAAAAAATCAAAAGTTATAAAAGAGATTATAATAAAAAATAAATTTTCTTTCTTCTCTTGTATCCCAGCGACCTGGTTCTCCTTCACAAACAAATCCAGTTGTAATATTCTTAGATATCTTTTCAGAAAACATGCATATCGCTCCTTTTATTTCTCCCAGAAGTGGTAACATGTTACATACTCTTGGATGTTTTAAATTTACTTTATCTTGGAGATAATTGCATATAAATTCAAATAAAGTTCTCTTCTTCTTTTTCTCCCTCTCCCCTTCCTCTTTGTCTTCTTCTCCTTTTTCCGTATATAGCATTCCATTGTACCATAATTTGACTGACCAGTTCCCTACTAATAAACCCTTAGGGGTGTTTCAAATATTTCACTGTTGCGAACTTAAATGAATATCCTGGTAATAAGTCATAAAATTACAAGGTCAAAAAGTGTGGGCATTAGATTAATCTCTAAAGGGTTGTCATCAGTTTATATTTTCATCATTGTTTCCCCATACCAACACAACAAATAATACAATATTTTGATCTTTGTCAATCTAAGATGATAAAATATACTGGATCTTACTATGAGTGAGGTTGTGTGAAATTTTTGTATGTTTAAAAACTATTAATTTTTCTTTTTATGTAAAGTGTGTTTAGTTATCTGTTCCTCTCTTTTGTTGAGATTTTTATTGAGTTACTGGTTTTGTTTTCTAAGGAGCTATCTACTTAAACAGCCTTTTATTTGTGATATAAATCATACTTTTAACATCTTTTGTGATCTTCTGTTTCACCTTGCAGAGATTATTTCTGCAGTGAAGTTCATTGATCTTTTCTTTTCTTTTCTTTTTTTTTTTTTGCTCATACATAGACAGAAATTCCCATTCTAATTATTTTTAAATTTTGTTTTGATCCATCTAAATTCATTTTGTTATAAGGAGTATCAGGGATTCTCTTTAGTTTCCCCACCACCTTTTGACAATAATTGACCTTTTTTATAACTGGCTTCAAATGCTGTCTTTTCATATAGATTTCTCTATGACCATGGTTTATTCTGGGGGCTTTCACTCTTTCCACTAATCAATCCAGAAACCTTTAACATGCAATTTTATTTTTTTTTTTTAAAGATTTTATTTATTTATTTGAGACAGAGAGAATGAGAGACAGAGAGCATGAGAGAGAGGAGGGTCAGAGGGAGAAGCAGACTCCCTGCCGAGCAGGGAGCCCGATGCGGGACTCGATCCCGGGACTCCAGGATCATGACCTGAGCCGAAGGCAGTCGCTTAACCAACTGAGCCACCCAGGCGCCCCTGCAATTTTAATCAATATGGCTTTTTAATAAGTTTTATGGTAGGGTCAAAGTTATTCTGTACAACCATGTGAGTTGTACATGGCTCATTTTCAGAATCATTTTTTACATAAACTATAAGGTTAGTGATGGTACCTTCCCTTTTGCCCCCAGGAATTGTTCAGTGCATAGCCAACATAACTAATATTTAACTTTTTCAGAATTTCCCAACCATTACTGATTGCTTATTTTTTAAAGGAATTTTAGAATCAGCTTATACAATTTCAAAAAATCTTATTGACCTATTTTTTTTTTTTTATTAACTGGGACTCATTCAATACACAAATTAATTTACAGAGAATTGACACCTATCTTACACCATATCACATATTAAAATCAATTCTAGGTGAATAGCATATCCAGAAGTAAGGGCTAAACAACAAAACTTGATTAACATATGGTTGGGATATCTTCATGACTTTAATGTAAAGAAATTTCTTAAATGGGATGCAGAGTTCTAACTAAAAGGATAATTGGTTAGAATATTTTGTGTTTCTCAATCAATAAGAAAAAAGATGGACAACCTCAATAGAAAAATAGGCAAGAAGCTTAATTAGACACTTCACAAAAGATGGTATCTGAATATTCAATGTCCTTGAAAATCAAGGAATACCAATTAAAGCTTTAATAAGATATCCCTTCACACACACCAGAGTAACTAAAATTAAAAAAACTAACAATACCGAGGGTTGATAAAACCTGGAGCAATGGCAAGTTTCACGCATTGCTGGTGGGAGCGCAAGTTGGTACAACCATCTTAGAAAATTGTTTAAACATCTATGAAAATTGAATGCAGGTATTACTTGCTTTTTGAAAGTTCATGTTAGGCCACTTTGCTTTTTCAAAAGACCTACATTAGTACCTGTTTCTGCTAACTAAAAGGAATCCAGAGAAGATTTTTCAGTTTTACGAAAAGAGGTGAAAATTTTATAACATTCAGTGTTTGTTTTGCAGTGAGCCCTTATAGAGGCAGCACACACCTCCAGAGGTGAGAGTGGAGCCACCAAGCTCCTTCCCAGGGAACTACACTCAGCATCACGGCATCAAGCTGCCATAGTTTTGAACTGTGTCTGTGAGCCTCTGTGCTTTATCTTGATTTATTTTGTGCATTTGTTAACAAGATGTGTCTGTCCTAAGGTATCAGAAAAGCCTAAAAGCCTTTTTTTGAGTCTGTGAATGCTAAAAAAAATTTTCAATATAATTAATGGTAATTGCTTCTTTGTTGTACTCCATTTCAACTTACAAAAGGTTTTATAAGAATGCTCTACTTTCAGATGGTGGGGGAAACCTGTATATGCTATGCCACGTGAGCCAGCTACTCAACAGACATATGTACATATATGCATCATAATTCATGTACAAAGGTGTACGCAGCAGCATTATTCATAATAGCTCCAAACTGTAAACAATCCAAGTATCTATTAGCAGTAGAATAGATAAATATACCAGTGATTGTGGTATTTGAGGACAGGTAACTACTATTTAGTGTTCAAAATTAATGACTGCTGCTACACGGGATAACATGGGTGAATTTCACAAAATATAACTTTAAGAAAAAGAAGCTGGATGCAGGGCACCTGGGTGGCTCAGTCTGTGAAACATTAGACTCTTGATTTTGGCTCAGGTCATTATCTTGAGGTCCTGGAATGGAGCCCCACATTGGGCTCCCTGCTCAGCAGGGAGTCTGTTTGTCTTCCTCTCCCTCTGTGCAAGCACTCACCTTTTCTCTCTCTCTCTTTTTTGAATAAATACACAAATCTTAAAAAAAACTGGATGCAAGAGAATACATACTGTATTATCTGATTTATATAAATTAAAAAAAAGGCACTACTCTTCATTGATAGTAGTAGTGAGGCTAGTTGTCACTTTTGCTCAGGAGGGAAGGGTTCATAATGTGGAAAGTGAAAAAAGGAACTTCTGGGTGCTAGTATGCTCTATTTCTTAACCTGGGTGATATTTACATGGGTGTGCTCACTGTATGATGATTCACTGAGGTGACACTTATGATATATGCCCTTTTCTAATTGTGCATTAAAATACATATATATGTTTTCATATATATACACATATAGCTATAGGCTTTTACCTTAATTTGCTTATTATTAAATTATTATAATTTTAAAAAGTCAAATTACTTTATATACCTTGTAATAAATATTTTTAAAAATCCATTGGCCTCCTGTCTGACTCCCTTTTCCTGCTTTCATATGCACATAATTTCAAGCCTTTTAGGTGTTTAAATACTCATTTATAAATAATGTTTTCTATTGCTATTTATTAATTGGTTTAAATTTTAGATACTATCCTCAGATTCCTGTTATGGAAAATAAGAATCTAGCTGCCCTGCATAATCTCTCCATACTTTTTCCTCCTATCTTCCCAACATAGGTATATAACAATTACTAGGTAGCTCAAAACTAAGGGCTTAAAATTATGATAATGAGTATACTTTATGTATACTTATATAAATATTATCCATAGCTGACCCACGCATTACATTTTATTATTTATTAACTCTTATTTTCCTGGAGTTAATGCTTACTCTAAAATCTCTCAATTCTCTCTAAATTTTTAAAACCCATTCTGAGAGTTCTTACTACTGAATTTTTTCTAATTTAATGTACACATTTTATACATTTCCTCTAAAGTTATTTTTCATATTTATTAAACTCTGAATCATTTAACTATTATCATTATATTGAAGAATCCTCAAATAGTTATATTAGTATACAAACTCAACTCGTTTTCCATAAAACTTCCTTCCATGATGTTTCCTCTGTACTTTGGTTTATTGCATCAACTAGTAGAGACTCCTGCATCTACCTGAGCTGCCACGTGGAACCTAAGGCCTGTCAGTTCCTCCTCACTAAGTTCTCCTGTATCTGCTCCAGTGCCTTCTTGCTCCTTTTTTCATGCTGACTCTATGTTATTCTAGTCCTCTTTGTCTCTGGTCACTTACCTGGATGACCAAGTAGACTTCTGTCCTATTTCCCGGGTTCCAGTCTGTCCATACTCCCATCAGCCCTTCATCAGCAAGTTCATTTTTTCGAATCACATGTCTGATCTGATCATATATTTTAAAGACATTTATAATGTTATGCTAAAAAAACAATGAGATAGCATGGGGAAATTCTTGTGATATCATGTTAAAGTAAAATGTCAAAAACAGAACTGTATATGTAAGTTGTCATGAAAATTTTATAAAACTTAGCAGCACATTGGAAGAAAATACATCAAAATGTTAATTGTGTATGTGGGGCCTGGAGGGATTTGTAGGTCCCCCTACCCTGCATTGGAGAAAAATGCTGACTACCATGAAACTATCCAAGGGCATAGACACAAAATTCTACCCCAGGAAGTCTCAAGGTGATTCCAGACACCAACATGAAGCCTACATGGTGTGTAGTTCAGTGAGGCAGACAATGGAGGGAAACACATTCTGGACAAAAGAGACTGCAATATAAGGGCCCAGAGCCATGAGGAAGAATTCTGGGTTCAGGGAAATGTGAAGAACTGTTTGGATAGGGAGCTGGATGCAGCTGGGGAGGAGGTAGCAGATGAAGCTAGAGAAGCCAGATGACCCAAATCCCTAAAGTTTTGTGAAAACTTTTATCCTGTAGGTAATCATGAGGAGCCACTAAAGAGTTTAGCAGTGCCAGAATGTAATCAGATTTAGAATCCAGAAAACTCTCCCTAGGAGAAAAGACTGCAGTGGTCAAGACTAGAAACTCGTAACACAATTAGTTTAATGGTTCTCCAGCTTTTGCAACTGCTGTGCATAGTAACAAACAAAAAACAAAAACAAAAAGAAAGCAAAAAACATCAAAACAAACAGAAACAAACAAACAACTTAAATTGTAACTCAAGTGAGTCATAGTAAGAAAATATATATTAGGTCTCCATCTCCATTTCTGGCACAGAGCCCCTAAAGCCCTTGGAAGTTCCTCAGTGATGAGAATGAGAAAGTCTCTTTGTTATGTTAATGAGACGACTTTAGGAAGCACCTAAGGATGGGGGCTGGTTGACAATGGAGCCAATTCTGTGATTAGAGGGTTGGAATTTTCAGTTCCACCCCTTGACCTCTGGAGAGGGAAGAAGGGCTGGAGGTTGAGCAATTGCCAATGGCCAATGATTTATTCATTCATGCCTATGTAATGAAGTCTTCATAAAAATCCAAAAGGACAAGATTCAGACAGCTTCTGGGTTGGTGAACATGTGGATATTCAGAGAGAGTAGTGAGCTTGAAGAGGGCATGGAAGCTCTGAGTCCTTTTCCCATACTTTGTTCTGTGCATTGTTTTCACCTGGCTATTCCTGAGTTATATCCTTTTATAATAAACCAGTGATCTAAAAAGTAAAATGTTTCTCTGAGTTCTGTATGCCAATGTAGCAAATTAATCAAAGTCAAGGCAGGGGGGTCCCTGAAACCTATGATCTATAGCCACTTTGTCAGAAACACAGGTAACAACTTGGACTTGTGATTTGCATCTGAAGTGGGGATAGGGGCAGTCTTGTAGGACTGAGCCCTTAACCTATAGAATTTAATGCTATGTTAGGGTAGGTAGTGTCAGAATTGAGCTGAATTGTAGGACAGCCAGATGGTGTTAGAAAATTGCTTGGATGTGTGGGAAAACTTCCTCCACCCCAAAACACACACAGTGGAATTAATGTAAAAATCTATACTAGGTAATACATATAATCTATGTATCTGTACATATGAAGTGTATATACATAAGTATAAATGAATCAAAAGTTTCAATAAACAGCATGATCCACTACAATGATTTGATAACCACAAATAAATCTCATTCTAGAGCACGATACTGAACTTATATATATATAATATATAACTTATATATAATGTATTATTATAATAATCCATGTGGGAAAAAGCGAATATGTGTCAAAAACTAAACATATCCTAAGAACTGGAAGAATGGAGAAAAGGGACTGGCAGTCAAGTGGGATTTAAAAAGTAGTGTCAATAGTAGTAAAGGAATAGATATGACACATAAAAAAAGAATACTCAAGAATAATTTCAGATATTTGTTTGAAAAACGAGGTAGATGGTAGTGCCATTTGTAGAAGTAAGGAATGTGATAGGAGAAACATGTATGTAGGGGGATGAAGAGTGAATAATGAGTTCAATTTTGGCCATTTTGAGTCTGGGGTGCATGTGAGACATTCAGATGATATTGCCAATGGAAAGAATCGCCCGGATATAAGAAACTGGGTCTAGGCTGAGACCCATTGATGTCACTTACAGATTTGGAAATACAAATCTATACATGATAGGGGAAAATGTAGAATGAGAAGAAAATAAGTTCTAGGATAGAACTCTGGGAAATATTACCATTTAGTTGAGTGATAACAGACTACACACCCAAGAAAGACAACTAAGAAAGGGCAGAGACAAAGGGGGAACACATGGAGAAAGTTGTGGGACGCTGAGGAAGGAGAATCTGGAGGAGGGATTGGCCAATAGTGTCAAATGGAAAGAACTGGAAAAGGATCATTGATGACTAATAATAAGTGTTGCAAGAGAATAATAATTATAGGAGACCAGTTTACAGCAGCTTGCGTGGGTCACATTAGCAGGCTGGGCAAGAGTATCAATGGAGGCAAACACACCAGATGTCTAATATCCAAAAGCTGTGAACTAACAGAATAAACTGTTAAATATATTCTACCCTTCTAACTTGATAAAAAGACCTATATGGCCACGTATTAGAAGACCAGACTTGAATTTTGAACACTTGAATTCTTCAGAGCTCTGCCCTGGAATGTAGTAGCTTGGAGAGGTCAACCCAGCCTACAGGAGCCGCCTCTTTTTCCCTTCCATTCCTATAACCTCCATACTGTGAGGAAACCTACATATATACATATGTGTGGTCACACAGCATGTAAGCCCAAATTCCATCCATACCTCTTTCCCTGCCAACATTCACTCTATGACTAACCCTTGGCCCTTGCGGCGTGCCCACCAGTAGTGTGGGCTGCTCTTTAGAGCGCTGACTGCAGAAGCACCCCCACACCACAAAAAAAAAAAAAACCCATAAAAAAACAGGTGAGCAAAAGCATATTTACATGCCTGGGGAAAGAAACTAACCTTGGGAAAGCAGTTAAGAGCTTGAAAAGAGTGTGAGTGACTGACAGATCAAGCCCCTGTAGGAGATAATAGGGGTCAGGATGTAGCTCACAGCAGGAAAAGGAAGAAGCTTTGGCCTCCCCAGGAAGGGAGGGAAATTATGGATACAGGTTTATTTATAGGTGAGAGGGAGTTTGATCATGCTCACACTTTATGTTTTCATTTTCTCTGTGAGCTAGGAAACAGTGGTTGGGATTGAAGATGGATGAGGAGAGGAACCCTGATGAATACAGTTGCTTTTCTAGAAAATTCTCCATTTCAAGAGCAGGGAAAGGTGCTCAGAGATGAGCAAAAGACCAGCAAGTGGCCAGCAGGACCAAGAGGAATTTGGAATAAAAGGATTCCATTTTGCTACAAATTGAATGACTGTGGGGTTTTTCTTGGCTGTGAAGGAACAGGACACATAATGTTCACTACAAGGTAAATGCAGGATCTTGCTCAAAGGTGGTTTGGTGAAAATTTAGTGGGTAATTACATGATTATTTTTGAGATTTCTCCTTAATATCAAGTCACAGAAAATGGAAACGGAAAGGATCTCCTTCCTCTCCCCTAGCAAGATGACTTGATGTAAGGGACTCCAAGAATGCATGCCTCATTTCCAAAGTCCAGGGTGAGGGAGAGATCTCCACTTCCCTTAGGAATTATTTCATAGCCTAACAGTTATTGTAGTCAGGAAGGTTATTTTTTCTCTTCCTGATATTTAGTCCAAATTATATTCTTCTTAATTTCAACCTATTATTGTTAGTCATTTCCTCATGGTTAACTTAAGAATCTCTATCCTTTCCTGGTATTTGCACCTTCCAAATATTATGTCGACTTATCACCTGACCTGGTGATAACTGTTTAAAAATATACATTTTTGGCTTATATAGAGGATGATGGTTTTATATCCTATAAACACACTATACATGGATGTCTAGGGACTTGTGAAAATACACTTCTGTGTGAGTGAAAATATGTAGGCCATATATACCTGATATATGTAATTATAATCTTCATAATCATTCATTTTAGATTTGCCAACTTGCACATGTGGAAATGTTCAATTTGTAATGTGATTATAACACAAAAACAAAGCATGTTTGATACCTGTGGCTTGGTCATTTCATGGTAAGTGCAGAAAATTTGAAAAACCATGTTACATTTCATATTCCTGGCCAAGTCAAACTCTGAAAGTAGCTCTATAATTCTTGGGGAATCTCTTTAAGCAGACTTGTGTCAAGGCCAATTAGAATCCAAACAGCCTTTCTCTAATTGGGGTGAGGTATGCAGCTGAATAATTCTGTCATTAAGCAAACCCCTTTTAAAGGTTACAACTCCAAGGCAAACCTCAGCCCCAGGGCTGAATAAACAAAGGAGGGTAGGAGTGCAGCATTCCACGACTGGCATCTTCACCCCATGAACCCTGGAGAGGGGGGTTTTGGATTTCTTTCTATGCTCTAGCCATATACTTCTCCCTCCACCCCTTGCCTTTTCCCATACCTGGCAAAAAGAACAGAATGTAAATGGAAATTTTCCATGAGCTTTTGCCTGGTCAAGAAGCCATATTGTTTTTTCTTCTGGGAGATAAGAGTATCTTGGGAATTCTACAGAACTGGTTCAAATTTGGGGTAGGTCCATGTCTGCAGTGACATTCTTGGCTTATCCCAATTTGAACTCTTCTTTTTCAGACTTATCTTCTCCTACCTCTCCTCTAGTCCCCAAGCTCCAGCCATTATTTACTACTACCCTTCATGGAATATTATACATGCCAGTCCTTATCTATCTATCTATCTATCTATCTATCTATCTATCTATCTATCTATCATCTATCTAATCTATCATCTATCTATCTTTCTCTATTTATCTATCATCTTTGTTCATGCTATTGCTTCTGACAGCAATACTCAGGCCTTCACAGAACTCATAGGCTTAGAAATTTGTTGTCCTGGTTCAAACCCTGACTCCATCAGTTATATGACTGTGTGATATTGGGTAAGGTATTTAACTTGTCTAAGTCTCGCTTTCCTTAACTGTACTAGGATTACTTTAATATTAACCTTACAGTTTTTTTGTGTGTATAGGGGGATTAAATTATTTTATACTAAGTGACTAATAATAATAAAAATAATAATACCACATCTTGTGGTGTAGGTTGGGAATCCCTGAGAAAGAGACTTGAAATAAAGATTTGTACGCAAGAAGTTTATTGGAAAGTGAAGTATATTAGGAAGTGTTCTAGGAATCAGTATGTTTGGGAGTGAAGGAGGTAGGACTAGGGGGTGAGAAATGTTGAACTGTGATGCAGTTATGACAAGGATTTCAGCCCATGGCCGTGAGAGTTGTCCCAAATTGGGGCAAGGGGGCTGGTCCTTTATATCTGGCATCAGCCAGTCACTGGATGAGGGCTGGTCATAGGAAGGAAACATGGTCTTGGGTAAGATGGCTCCATTCAGCTGAGAGCAATTCCCAATACAAGAAGGACTAAATAATTAGTACTGAAGTCGGAAAATATGTATAGCCCATCCCAGCATCCATAGAGACCATCCTTACTTAGTATGGCCCAGATCTGGGAGAAGCTCCTTCCTGATTCTGATGGACACGTTTTCCTGGAGAAACTGGAAAGAAGAATGCTAGCACAATGAGCTACAGCTGCTCCTGCCATAGCTGGTATTGAGGCTGCACTGAAAGTCATCATCTCCCACCTCTATCACCCCTTTAAGTTCCCTCGGCTAGGACATATGCTGCTCTGGGTGACTTACCTTGTGGGAATGACCCGGACTCTCATCTCTTAGGCCTAATCTCAGAGTTCTGATCTCATGGTCACCATGCCTTTCTCAGTCTCTGCTGTTTAACTTCTCTTACCACCAAAGTTGGCAAGGGTTATCAAGACACACCCAGGTGGATCACATGAGTACCAAACATACTCTCCTTTGCCCTTTTTGTGTGATGGCAACTCTCTCTCTTCCTGATAATCAGGGTTAATTATCCCTGCTAGCAAAGTCATCTCTTATCTTCCTGCTGGTCTCTCGGCATGACGAGCCCAAAGTGACGAGGTACCAGCAGTTCCCTAGTGAAAGCACTTCCCTGTGGGAATCAGGGCCTCTAAACTTACAGGTATGGAAAGCACAAATTTCCCAAGTCACTTGTAGTCATGGTAGTGGGGCCACTCCTATTTCTACTCCTTGCATCTTGGACTCAGGTATTCTATGTATTGAAGACAGAGCACCATACAATGATCATACATTTAGGCTATATACTGCATGAATGAAGATGGTGTTCCATCCTCACAGTGTAGATCTCCAAACTCACCCCTTCACATACTCTTTCATCATTCTGTCAGGCCAGCTAGGTGGTACAGTATGTGATATGACCAGTGGATCCCATGGTCATGTGGCCGGTGCTATACTTGCTTTGTTGTAGAGTGTCCCTTAGTCCAATGTGATGTATGGGATCCCGTGTTGGTGATGAAACTCTGTATACCCTCAGCTAATGGTGCTGGTGGAGTCCTTCAAGCCAAAAAGGCAAATCCATACTTAGAATATTTGTTGATTCTGCTCAAGATTAATTGTTGCCCCCTTCAATGTAGAAATGTAGAAAAGATACAGTATTATCAACTTCCCACCAAAATTGTTCTCCTTGAAACATGGTACCATAGAGAGGACTTGGTATTGGTCTCCACTGATGGCAGTTTGGATATTTGGAGTGGCAGTAGCTAGGTCAGCTTCAGTGAAGGAGAGCTCCTGCTTTTGGTCCCATGCAGAACCTCCATTCTTCCCATCAGCTATTCCATTCATAAATCTATTGTGCAAGAACTGGGGCTGCCAATGATAGGAGGGGTGATGTCCACTGACTGAATAGTTTTACTTTGTTGTTTAGGAGCCTTACTGTGGCAAATGTCTTCTGAGTGATGTTATGTGATACAAAGATCTTCATACTTCATGACTGCTCATGTTAATCCATCCCTGTTCCTTTTTCCTATACCTCCCTGTTCCTGACTTGCTGAACTTTCTCTGTCAGGTTCCAAAATAACCAATCAATTCAGTTACAAGGCTGTATACTTTCCAATCAGGACTACTTAAGTTTTTATACAAAGTGGGTAATCTGGTGACCAAAGTGACCAAGTTCACTGCTCAGAGCTTCTCTCAATAGGAGAATTTCCTGTTACCACTCTTTTTCAGTACTTCCCATTAGTGAAGCAGTAGCATAGTTGTAATTCATTTTTGGCATGTAGAAACAATTTGAGCCAATCCCTCCATGAAACTACTTCAGCAATTTCTCTCCTCCCTCATTGGGTTGTAAAGGACTTCCCTCCTATCACCATGTGATCATAGATATGAGCTAAGGAAGAGATGCTTGTACAAGTGTTGTGTACCATGGGGGGGGGTCAGGCCACATGCTTATGTAGTTTTTTGGTGCCCTTTTGTTTTGTCATCACAACCCTAGATGTACCAGTTCCATCTTAAAATAAACTACTGCTAGAGCCATCCAAATTTATGATTTGGTGAGTCTAGAAGAGCCAGTTTGTGGTAGGCAGTTCTGATCACCTGGTCAATTTATATACCATGACCAGGTATCTACTATGGCCTAATAGCATTCCAGGAGCTAGTATCCTAGAGGTACATAATTCTCATTTGCAAATGACATTGCTTTGCACGAGAAACCCAAGGATCTACATTGTGATATTCCCATTGGGGTTTGCCATAAAATTCATATAGCATCTCTACCTTCCACAGATACCTCTCATACCATAGGGTCTGCAGCATCATGTGACCCAAAAAGCAGGGCCACTTGCATCATAACTTGTACCTTCTATGGAACCATTTCCTGCTCCGGATTTATTCACAGAGGTCAAACTTTTGTGTATCCTGGTATTTGAATCAGAGCAGTATTCCCAAATGTAGAATATTCTACCTCCATAACTCAAAGAGGCCTACAATGCATTTTGTTTCCTTCTTAGTGGTGAGAGGTGTCAGATGCAGTAATTTGTCCCTTTACATTGGGTGGGAAGTTCTGACATGTCCCAGATAACTGCATCTCAAAATCTTTTTTTTTTTTTTTTAAGATTTATTTATTTATCTGAGAGAGAGAGAGAAGGAGAGAGGAGGGGGAGAGAATCGCAAGCAGACTCCTTGCCCAGCGTGGAGCCAAATGCAGGGCTCAATCTCACAACCCTAACATGACCTGAACCAAAATCAAGAGTTGGATACTTAAACATCTGAGACACCCAGGCACCCCTCAAAATCTTCACTAATATATATAGCAGATCTCTGAATCTTCATTAGGTTTATTTCCAACCTGGAATGCATGTGGCTCATCAAGATGTCCAACATATTTACCTCTTCTTGATCGTTCTGTCTAATTAACATGACATCATCAGTATGTTGGACCAATGTGATTTTCTGCAGAGTATTTATATGGTTCAGGTCCTTTGGGCAATCCTCTGATGAGAGCGGGGGAGTTAACATAGCCCTGAGGAGGACAAGACTATACATATATACTATTGTCTGTCTCAAGTGAATGTGGACTGTTCCTGATCTTCCTTTCTGATACAATTAAAAGAGAACGCATTTACTTGATCAATGGTCATATTCAATACACCTAAGGCTTTACTAATCTGCTCTAGCAAAAATACCCTATATGGCATAGTGACTACAAGTGGGGCTACTACTTAGCTGAGTTTCTAATGTCCATTGTCATCCTCTAGGATACATGCTTTGCCCAGTTTCTGAACCTGAGCCTACATCATTCACTTGGAAAAAGGTGAAAAACAAACATTTCAATAACTGTTAAATACACTCTCAGCTGCCTCATAACCTTGGTGCTCATTATAATAATTAATCCCACTTTGCTTCTGTTATAATTTTGCCTCCTATCATCCCCATTGTTATTAGGGAGCACAGTTCTATAGAAGTATCTCTTATCATCAGCATGACCTAGAGAGGACAGCCACCACTGAGCTCAGCAGTGCTGGTTTACCCTCTGACCTGTGCATTCCTTATCATCTTGGGAAATAGTGTCCTCTGGCCTTCCCACAAAATAACATGCCCATTTCTCCTGGCCATTTTAATTCCTTCTTCCTTGTCTGCCATAATAGCCTGGGGGTAAATGTACCTCACTTAGATGGGCCCTATCGACAAATTTCCAATAGCCATCTTCACAGCATATTACTTCCATTTCCCAAGGTTGTGTGCCAGGGTGTTAAGTCCTGTGTAATGGTAGAATATTCCCATATTAATATACTTTGGCTTATCCAATTTTGTATTCCACCTTCCTTAATCCAGCATCCTCAGGATCCCGTCTTGTACCTATGGGTACATGTTGGTTAGGTCCTGCCATGCCTTTAAAATAGACTCTTTCCTCCCTTAGCATACCCCAGCTCTTCCCTGGTTGGATAATACTGAGGCTCAACTTTAGTTGTTGGCATAGCAGGAGGTAGATCCTGAGAGGGGATGGGTTGTCCTACAAGGTAGAAACCTTTGCATCATTTTCAGGCAAGGGAGAAGTATTAGACTTAAACATGGCAGGTGGGCATTAAAGATGATGTTGGGATTTAAGGTGCTTTAATAATCCCTATCCCAAGTCTTAGCATCCCACTGCTTCCCAACAGGATTCTGATCTTGGCATTGCAGACAATCCATGTTTGAAAATTGAATCTTTTTTGGAGCTTTGTTACTCTTATAATTAAGTTCTAGGCCTGATCCTCATCTTTTCCATCTTCTGGCTGCAGGAGCTGACAATCTCTTTATATGTTGCTAGGAAGACTCATTTATTTCCACACTTAGTTTTTAAGTGCTGAATGAACCTGGTGAATCTTTTCTTTTCTTTTTCACATCTCTTGCTCATATCAATAACTATACCATTCGATAGTCTTTATAATTACTTTTTTCTCAGTACTTCTCAAACACCTTTTTATTACATTGCTTTCTATCGGTATCTGTATAAGTTATCTATTATAACAAATTATCAAGCATAACAAATTACTCCCGACTTTTAGTGGTTTACAACAGTAACAAACATTTATTATCTCCCACAGTTTCTTTGGGTCTTGAAATCAGGAATGGCTTGGCTGGGTGGTCTCTGGCTTAGAGTCGTCATGAGGTTCAATTGCATGTCAATCAGGTCTGCACTCAAGTGAAAGTTTGACTGGAGCTATAATATTCACTTCCACATGGCTGGAAAATTATTTCTGGCTGTGGGGTTAGGCTGAAGGGTCTCTCTATAGAACTGCTTGGGTATCCTCAGACATGGCAGCTGACTTCCCTCAGGAAGAGTGGGTTTGAGATACAAGGTGGAAGCTTCAATGTATTAATAACCTGGCCTCAGAAGTCACACACCATCACTACAGAAGTGTTCTATTAGGCATAGGGGTCACCATGATTCAATGTGAGAGGGAATTGCATAAGGGCCTGGATATCAGGAGGTGAGGATCATTGGGGACCATCCTAGAGGCTGCCTATCACAACAACACCTTATTTAAGTTTATTAAGAGTGATTATTTTGGATGCCTGGGTGACTCAGTTAAGTGTCTGTCTTCAGCTTAGGTCATGATCCCAGGGTTCCAGCATTGAGTCTGGCATCGGGCTCCCTGCTCCGCATGGAGCCTGCTTCTCCCTCTACCTCTGCCTCTCTTTCTCTCTGTCCCTCATTAATAAATAAATAAAATCTAAAAAAAAAAAAAAGTGTGGATATTTTAACAATTGCATGACTACTGCAAGTCCGGGATCATTGATGTTCTCTTTATCATCCTTGATGAGGTCTTCAAGGACAATTGGACAGCAGTGATCTAGCACCAAAATTCCATTTTTGAATCTGGATAGATGATAAATAGATAATGTTTGCCTATCATGTCTCTCTCTTTCTCTCTCTCTTCCTCCAGAATTTGACTACTTTCACCACCCCTTTTACTCTTGTCAAAGCTACCACACTATCCTAACATAGTCCATAGTAGCCTCCTGATCTGAATTCCAGCTACCTTTCCATGCTCCTCTCTGATCATGCTTCTCCTGACCCACTCCTGCCTAGCATAAATGTCACCTTAACAGACAAGCCATATCTTTCCATCTCATCATAAATACCACCTCCCAGCACTCTTTATCTCCTTATTGTAAGAGGAAATAGATTTTCTCCTCTATATTTTCTTTTATAGCATCATCCCCATCTGACATTTATTAGACATGCCTTTGTGTGCTATACATTCATCTTCCATATGAGATTAAAGTTAGGGTTTGTTTTATTCTATTCTTATCCTCAGTACCCCAAACTGTGCCTGGTGTACAGAAAAACATATTTTTCAAATAAATGAATGAATTGTCAGAAGATCTGTCGACCGACAACATCTTAGTGTTATCAGATACTACACTGATGACCTTTGTTAGACGTATTTGAGGGTTCTCATTGAACCAATGTGAGAAGCCATATGACTGTTCTGCTCAGAATTGTCTTCTCTGAGTTAAATTTGGCTTGAATTTTAAGACAAAAGGCAACATTCTGTTTTCTAAGTGGCCTGATTTCCTTTTGCATTAACATCCATTTTGGAGCACTTATTGTGCTGTGAACTTTGCTCTTGCAGAGTCTATTGTTCGGCTTGCACCAACATAGAATCCCTTGGAATAAAAACAAAAGAGATTAAAAGGGATATCATATCACCCCATTTTCCATGGTTTCTTTTCAACTCTTGGCATCTAGATTCTCACGTATTCCCCTGACCAATCTGATGTGGGGGACTGTCAGGCACCTTGTTCTCTCCATGATCTCCCTGCCACCCAGCTTTGTTGTTGTTCCTTGGCTTAAACCCTGGTCATTCGAGTAAATGAAGAGAGGCAACGTCACCAAAATTAACTTATACCTTGTAAACATCTTTGTTAGAATTATTCGGTGTGTGATACATGAGAATCTTAGACTTCCCATTGCTTTGAAATGTTTAAGTTATCCCAGTTCAAATAATATTTACCTATTTAGACATAAACGTCTGTAATGGCAAATTTACAAACAAGTTATATCAACTTGTGCTTCAGCCTTTATCCAAAGTCTTATTCTTGTGTCTTATGCAACATTTAGGATTTTCTGTAGGTGATTAGTGGCTAGGAGAGAAAACACTATTATTTTATAGGTCAACTTCAGAAAAAATGTTTTTCCAAGCCAAACTGTATCCAGCTTTACTAAAGATATTTTTCATAAATAATCACAGTATTTCAGGCAGTACATGGGCAGACAATCATTAACAGTATACAACAACTTTCAAACTACCTTCTTCAATGGACTACCAAAGTCAGAAAGCCACTTTAAAACCCAATGAAGTCTCCATGTGATGCTCTGAACAGGGAAAGTTTAGAGTGAGGGTTGACCGTTCACAGCATGTTGTTTAACAACTTTTCACAAGCCATCCCTGACTTTCAGGAAATTAAATGAAACTGACAGAATTACCAATCTGAAGATCCACAAGCTAAAAAAGAAACTCTTGAGGGATGCCATCTCCATGGTGACATTGTAAAGTCCAGATTGCCTGACATACTGGAAGTCATTTTGAGGGGTCAGGGTCCCAACAGGTCTCTGGGTTTAAGGGAGTCAAGTCTATGATAAAGACAGAGAAGGAGAAGGGGAAATAAAAAAGAAATTTTAGTTTTTCCACACTACAAAGCATTTGTGCCAATGTGGCTAATGTGTCAACATCCACGAATCCCTCTTTCTGAGAACTAAGAGGAAGTTTCTCAAAATTAGAAGGGAAAGGTGTTTTTCCCCCACTAGCTTCTGGAATATTCTATTAGTGACATTTGTCCTTCCCCCAAAACAACAATGAAGTGTTCTGTGTGCTAACAACATAGCTTAAAAAAAGTAAAATACAATTCTGCATTTTTATAAAACTTGATAAAAAAATAATATTTCAAACTGTACAGTCACCAGAAATACACAGTTATCAAAAATGCGCAGACTTCTCTTGGCATCTCCAGCCCCTTCAGCTTTCTATGCCTGGTCTGTTTTGGCATCTCTGTTTTCTGCAGGGTTATTCCCATCCTTGCCAGCATCAGCTTTCCCCTTTTCCCCTTTGGGTACCTTCTCTCCCTTCTTTGCAAGGGCCTTTTTAGGCTTGGGCTCTGGCTTTGGAGGAGCAGGTTTAGCAGATAACCTTGCAGATCTTCTCTGCGGCTCATCCCTCACCTTGGCTTCACCTGTGGCGTCCTTCACCTCAGCCTTTCTCTTGGATATGGTGGCTGCAGTTGGCAGGATGGAGGCACTGGACGCTGGGCTTTGGTCAGTCTGGGGGTCATCCTTGTCTCTTCTTCTTCACACTGCTCCAACTTCTGAAGTTTTGAAATCTTACAAAATTTGGCCAAGTTTGGGTAAACACTTCAGTGTTTTCATTCTTTGTCTATTTTTGTGTATTTATATTACTAGAATGTAAATGCCATGAACATAACCCACATAAAATTTTTACTGTTTTCCCCTTCAGTGAAGAAATAATCTAACACTTTTAAAAATATGCTCTTGATTTTAGAAGTTTTCACCAAGTGTCTTGCTTTCCCTAATCACGGTCATAGATTTTAAGAAGTATGAAGTTTTCATCTCTGAAAATGTAAGACAATGAGAATTTCACATCTTCAGGATGCCTGGTATGAGATCTAAGCTTACCATTAATTCATACCCTCCATAAGTGTTTATTGAGTTATAGTGAATGTCAAGCATTGCCGGGACAGTATTAGTTGGTGTCCCTTATACTCTGAGGGAAAGCCAGACATTGCACGAGTCGAATGTTACAAGAGAGCAGTAACGGTGTGCCATTCAGCATTTAGGGTGACCACCCTGAAGACATAATATTTAATTTCAAATGTAAAGGCTGGAGTTGAAGTTATCTAGCCTAAGGGTGGTAGAACAAAGTGTTCCTGGTATGGGAAGTAGCAAATTCAAAAGTCTTGAG
Source organism: Leptonychotes weddellii (assembly GCF_054177405.1). NCBI lineage: Eukaryota > Metazoa > Chordata > Mammalia > Carnivora > Phocidae > Leptonychotes > Leptonychotes weddellii. The sequence continues at coordinate 106,113,459 of NC_138369.1, read as the reverse complement.
GCGATAGAAAACTTGGTATATTCCCACTTTCTAAAAGTAAACTATATGACTGGAGCTCTGAGAGCAAGTAGCAAAGTAGTATATGATGAGGCCAGAGAGATTAATAAGACTCAGACTATGTAGATTCTTGAAGGCTATTTGATTTTGAACTTGGAGCCTGAAAAGTCTTGCTTTAAACATGGGATGACATGATCAGAATTGGTTGGAAGAGTTGCTTCAGCTGCAGGGTGGAAAATGGGGTTAATATGGCCTTGGGAGACAAGTTAGGAGACATTTGAAATATTTCAGGTGAGAGATAATGGTGACTTGGACTAGGGTGGCATGAATAGTCTCCGGAACAATGGGTTATTTGGGAGATAGAATTGCCAGGACCTGTTGATGGATTAGATTTGGGAGTTGAAAGAAAAAGTGTCGTCATAAATGGCTGAATGGCTAAATGGTGGGCATACATAGTAAGATGAGAATACGAAGCCGGATAAAGGGTAGAGCAGTCAGTCATCTAATTGCTGTGATCCAAGAATGCACACAATTTTCCCTCCCAAATCTGCTACTTATGTTGAAGTTTATAAGAGGAAAACTTAAAAGTTGGAAGGATTTTTTAGGTAATCTTCCCAATGTATATATTCCTACGGAAGTGCCGGGGGATGATTATTCAGTCTCTGTTCCACTTCTAGCAGGAGGAAGCTCACTATCATGCCCTAGAAATACTGCTGATTATCTATACTCCCTTCTGAAAGAATTCTCTGCCTGTCCCAGCACTTGGCTAAAAGCCTCGACTATACTGGTAACTGGTAGAACCAACGCACTTGGCACAACAAATTGGATTAGGTTTGAAAAACTGGACTCAAGAGGCTCCAACAAAATCTTTTTTTTTTTTTAAAGATTATTTATTTATTTGAGAGAGAGAGAGAGTGAGAGAGTGGGAGCGTGAGAGCGTGAGCACACAGGCAGCGGGGAGGGGTAGAGAGAGAGGGAGAAGCAGGCTTCCCGCTGAGCAGGGAACCCCACACGGGGCTCCATCCCAGGACCTTGGGATCATGACCTGAGCTGAAGGCAGATACTTAGCTGACTGAGCCACCCAAGTGCCCCAAGGCTCCAAAAAAATCTTGTTAGAAGAATTTGAACTATAAGACCCCAAAATGACAGAGATGCTGTTGGATTCCGGAATGCTAAGGAAACACTGGGATGTTCATAGAGCAGTTGCTGGGGGAAGCTAGGGCTGCAAGCAAGTTGAAATGATGGAGTCACAGAAACCAGAAATGTCAAGGATCAATCCATTCTGCACAGAGAAGAATGTAGGGAATTTAAAGAGAGAAAGAGAGGGAAGAGACTGCGTGGTTCTGGAAAGAAAGAGGCCGAGAGAGGAGATATCTGACGTTATTTTGTTTTCCAGGAAGACTAACTGCATTGTCTGCAGTTGAGTTCTATCAGTGACTCCTTATTCTTTTTTCTTTCAAGAATCTACTTTTTAACAAATATGCTAGAGTAGAATTTTGTTCATTGCAATCATTTGATGCCTGTCTCCAATACTCTCATAAAGAAGAATGTTCTCATTTTTAACAGATCCAGTGGAAATAATTTTTTTTCCTATACATGGAACTGTATCTTTCTTCTTGCAACTTCTGTGGTCCCTGGGAGCCATGCTGAGCGAGTCTAATTCCTCCCTTAAACCCAGAGACCTGTTGGGACCCTGGCCCCCCAAAATGGCTTCCAATATATGAGGCCTTCTGGACTTTACAGTGTCACTATCGAGATGGTATCCCTCAAGAGTTTCTTTTTTAGCTTGTGGATCTTCAGATTGGTAATCTGCCAGTTTCATTTAATTTCCTGAAAGTCAGGGTCGGCTTGTGAAGAGTTGTTAAACAACACGCTAAATGTGAACTGTCAACCCTCATTCTAAACTTTCCCTGTTCAGAGCATCACATGAAGACTTCATTGGGTTTTAGAGGGTGCATCCTCTCCAAGTCTTCTTGCCACAAAACGTCCACAGTTACTCTAATTGTTCTAACACAATTTGATTTTCAGACCTCTCCTCTATTCTTTCATACTCATCTGAATACCTTATGATTTGCCAATCCTTTTAGAATGAAGGGCCCAGAATTCAACAGAACACTTCATGTATGATTCGACAAGCTCAGAGTAACAGAAGGCTATCACTAGCCATTGTAACATTGCAGTTAACTAAATCCCTTTTTGGAAAATTTCTGGATTTGAGTTTTGTTTTTTTGTTTTGTTGTGTTTTAGCCAAAGTAAGTCTCTAGAAAAAATACCAGGAGAAAATAATTCCTTTGGATTAAGACATTGTTGATTGGTAAAATAAAAGTACCCTTGTATGTCATATGGCAGGTAATGACATTTAGTTGTCACCAGCTACTCAGTCCTTAGCTTTTATCTTTCCAGTGGGTCTGCTGATACCTCCTTATCAAAATGAAATGTTACACGTTTTGAGAGAGGAAAGAGGATTCCTGAGCCAGAATCCATGCAGCCATTCATGGAAGCTGGAGGGGGGCTAAACTGCTCAGTCTGTGCAAACACCGGGTGGACTGGCTGAATTTGGAAGAGGGAAAATATGAGGAAGGACAGTAAATGAGAGGTGGAAAGATATAAAAAAACAGTTAAGGGTAGCAGTTCACTGCTGACCAGACCCTCTCCAGGGTTACTTTGAGATAGCCAGCTGCCTTCTTAAGATTAGTCCAGGGAGTGGAGAGGAGAGGGAATGCCGTTTCTGTACTTCTGGTCATGAGTGGCTGCCGTTGATTAAAGATTCTTAAAAATCCTTAAAATTCCAGCCATTGGGAGTAGCTCTATTGATCCCTGCAGCCAGGCCTCACGAACTGATATGCCACCCTCAGTTCTATCAGACTATGATCCTTTAATATCTGATCTCCACAGCTCCTTATAAAGGAGAGTTAATGATTGTTTGTTAAATTTCATTTTCTTTTTATGTGTGTGGGAAACTAAGAAGCAAATGTGAGAAGCTTTTTTCCATAGTTATAGATGACTGCAGGGGCAGAGCCAGAAATAGACACCCTTTTTCATACATAGTTCAATTTCCAGCCGTGCTGAGTCCTGCCAATTGCAAACTGATCCGGTGTGTGCTGGCAATCTGTCTGCATGCAGTAAGTGATCATGTGCCATGCTTTCTATAGAGAGGCATTAGCATCCGCATCTGGCAAAGGTTGCCTCTTCCAGTAGAATGGCTGCCGGACGGGGTGGCTGAAGCTAAAGGAAATGCAGGCTTGCTCATTATCTTTCTGGGTCAGATTGGCTTCGGCGGAGAAGTGCTTTGTTAAAATAAGAAATGAAAGTACACCTTGTCGGGTCTGTCTTAAACCTTCTCACGTCTCTTAGAGACACTCTCTGGAGCTGTAGGTTTCATGTAGCTTTCATAATGTTACAATGCTTAATCTCAGTAGGGTTATCAGTTCTGTCATGTATTATAAACCCTCCAATCAAGGCAGTGGGAAACAGTGCTTCTATTTAATACCCGGAGAAATGGTGGAAGTCAGCGATTGATACCAACACAATGATGGGAAAAAGTGTCCAGAGGTGCTACTCACATAATCTCATTTTACAACATCTTGAAAATTCAATAGAAAGGACTCCACTAACAATACCATTACACACTACTGATTATTGTTCTCAAATGTTCCTAAAGCTCTAAAAGCATAACTTAACAATAAAAATGCTCTATAAATACATCCCAACAATGTACGTAACTGTATTTTTTCCTTTAAAAACAAAAGCACAAGTGTTAGTCACAAGTCATATAATTTTACTTAAGGAATTTCTTGGCTAAAAGTGCATTATCATTTTCTAAACATTATAAAGTTATAAATGAATGAGCTATTACTTGACATTGGAAAGTATTTCCAAATAATTTAGAAAAGATGGAGAATATTGCACATTGGGTTATTTTACCTATTTAATATGTGATCTTTATTGGGAGACATATTTTGTTTATCATGAGCTCTATGTTATTTGCAAAGGCATTTGGGGAAAAAGCAAAACTTCCTTGCAAAAGGCATTTACAATTTTTGAATTTCCTTCTTAAATGTGTCAATAATTCTTGGTTTTATCTTTTGCCATTGAGGTTTTTGGAATAAGTATATTTTTCAAATGAGTTAAAATTGTAGGAAGTTAGTACTATATCCTGTCCAAAAACAAAAAACAAAACAAACACTTGAGAGTCATACATGCAAAATATGCTCCAGCTTTTGAAAAAAGATTTCAAACTGGTTTAGAAAAATATATTTTATGTTTCCTGTTTGTGCTCACACCATGGAATGAGGAGGGGATACACACCAGTCTATGTTATTAAGAAAAAACACTAATATTATTTCCCTAAAAATATCATATTATTTCATTCCACAAGGAAAGAACTAGCCATTTTTTTACAAATGAATATTTTTGACTTAGCAAATTAAAATTGTTACTAAATTAAATTAAATTACTAAAATAGCTAACAATGTTAATGTTTTAGTTTAAGTTTCAATTTAAATTATTTTAATACTATTGATAACACTAAACTATTAAGTTACGAACGTCCTTAAAATGATTTTTAAAACCATCAGGGAAGCCCATGTCCTTTTAAATAATTCATATTTATGTCAATGTCAATACTCATTTTTTTTGTAGTTTTTAATTTTATTATATTATGTTAGTCACCATACAATACATCATTAGTTTTTGATGTAGTGATCCACGATCCATCGTTTTCGTATAACACCCAGTGCTCCATGCAGTACATGCCCTCCTTAATACCCATCACTGGGCTAACCAATCCCCTCTCCCTCCCCTCTAGAATCCTGTTTGTTTCTCAGGTCCATAGTCTCTCATGGTTCATCTCTCCCTCCAATTCCCCCCCCCCATTT
>NC_138369.1:106076307-106108485 GCF_054177405.1 Leptonychotes weddellii | reverse complement strand
TCTTTATCCATTCATCTGTTGAAGGGCATCTTGGCTCTTTCCACAGTTTGGCTATTGCAGACATTGCTGCTATGAACATTATCAAAATATTGTGGAACTCCTTAAAATTTGCTGACTTAAAAAATATAATGCAAATTAAAATTTAATAAAATTTAAAAATAAAATCTGCATATTTTTAATAATGTTTTAATATATTTTATGTTATTACATATTATTAACTTCCATCATTGAGAAATCTGGTGTGTTATTAAAATATATCTAGAATATTTTTTCATAACTGGACTATCAGGACAGATTTCTAAAACATGTTTTCCACTAAGAATCTGTAATACCTTACATTTTATTTAAATACTCTTGAAAATGATTATTTTCGGCTATATTCCTAGATGGTAATTTTATGTATTCAGTCAGATTTGTTTACAGTTTTTATAAACAACATTTATTGGAGAATGCAAGAAGCATCAGAAGAGAAGTTTTAACTCCCTCAAACATAGTAAAATGATCAAACGTTTGGAATAGAAGCAAATTGTAAAAATGTGTCTTAACTGAGATGCTTTGCCCTAAGGAACCAAGCCTTGGTGTTTGATGATTCTTCCATAAACCTGAGTTTATTTTTAAAAATTGATCCGTTTAATGTAAGAAAGTTGATGGAGAAAGAATTCCACTTACAAGTTTTTCCACTAGACACTATAAAACTCCATCACAGCACCTTGCATTTTTGGCATCTGCAGTTGAACCCCACCGTTGAATGTTGCCAGATCTTATTTTGAAAAATTATGTTGTGTCTATAGGATGCAAATCATCTGAATGAAAATTCAAGTCAAATGGAAAGCCGACTTGGTCCTAGATGCTCTGTTTGAGTTGAACAGTGAGGAGACTGGAACTTCACTGGGACATGAAGAAATTTATGGAAAGAAAAGACCAAGAAAAGAGAGGAGAGCAGAAAGGGCAAGAGTAAAAAAGAGAAAGCAAAGAGAGCTAGGTTTGATCTGGAAAGACAGATTCTGTGACATGCTTCTTCATGTCGTTCCATGCAAATGGCGTTGTCTTCCCCTTCCAAGTAGCTCATCTACAACATATATAGACTCTACGTGATCACCCTGTTGGAAATATTTCACAGTTGGTCAGTTTTTCAGTTTGTTATTTTTTCTATAGATAGAAAGCAATATTTTAATGCTTTTTGCTGAAGAAATCAAGACTGTCACATATCAATAAAAAATACTTTTCTAAATTAGGTGTTTGTATATTTTTAAAAAGATACTAGAGTAAAACTTTTATTAACTTGAAAAATATGGGTGAGGAAACTTTAGAAAGCTGGATCATCCTTAATGACTCTTAATTATGTAAAAGCTAGAGACTTTTTTGTTTCCACGTACAATTCTTACAATGCAAAATTATTCTTTACTCTTTATTTATATTTATAGATACTATACCTACCTAAACTCTCATTTTACATTATTGGTTTACATTAAAACTTGAATGAACTATGTATTCACCTTACTGAACAACTAAGTTAATCTGAAAAGTAAAAGCAATAGAAAACTCTATATAAATAAGAGGTTTATGTGAAGTTCAGTCTTATATGTGCTTTATCTTTCTCAGGACAATGGTTCAAAATCAGCATTACGGCTAGCAGGAGAAGAGGAGAATTACAAACTAAGGAATTCTAAATAATTCATGGATGTGTATGGAAATAATGTTTCAAAACTCAAGTCAGAAGCAGCCGCTGGGGGAAATTTTTTTTTTTTTTGAGTCACAGTCAACAACAGTCATATTATTTCAGGTTAGCTCACACCATTGTGTGCATTTACAATGCAACATTTGTATGTTTCCATTGGTTTGGGAAAGAAAATTTAGAAGACTCGAACACACAAACAGCAAATATAAAGAATCCTTTCTAGTTCTCCCAGACAGTATGACTCAGTAGTAAGAAACACCATTCTGCTTGCAAAATCTAGTCTAAAACATGATTTTATATTTTCAAAAGTAAATCCAAACCTTGGCCACATCTTTTAGGCAAGTAAGTTCCCCTTTCACAAGATAAATGTAAAAATAAGACAAGTTATTGTTCCTGTTTATTGTTTATTTCACAAATGCCCTCATCTTGACATAGGTTTAGGGTAAGGGTCGTTGGTGACGCTTGGCAATAATGGAAAAACCACTCATTATCCAGGCGGGTCATTCACAGTTCTAAGATTGAACAATGATGTAGAAGCAAATCATTTATTTTTCTTAATACCTAAATTAGAAGTGTGAATGTAGCAATGGAAAAAGGAAAGTAATCAAAACTGTTTGAGGATAAACATTGAAGTAAAACAGGCTATTCCTTTAGATCTCATTTGGAAAGAAGACAACTGATAACTATGTAAGTAGAACCATTCATCCTCAATTTATTGAGATTGGTTTTACTCCAGCCCCCTTTTCATGGCAAGAACTCATATTCTAGCTTCCTCAACTCACATAAAGATAATATTTATAAACATATCTACTGGACCTAGGGATAAATGAATCTAAATCACCCAAATATCTCAAATAAAATAATGGATCATAGTGAGCTAAATGCTTTATGGAAATAACTTTGTAATATCATAGATTAAACAATACATATGTGAAAGTAAGTTTTGTGTTAATATTTTAGGATTATTTGTGTTAAATATTTTCATTAAGTGAAGATAATGCTGACCCTATAATTAACTGGGGAAAAACAAACAAACATTGTTCATCTTTAACTTTCAGGAAGAACTAGCTTCTTTTCTCATATAACTCAATGATAAATTTCAGATTTGTACGTTAATCTCTCTTCCTACCAGAGTATATGTTTGACCCTACTGAAATCATGAGGTTATAAACAGTATACTTTGAGGCTTTTAAAAGATATTGAATAGATTAGAATAATTTGTATCGTTGAATGCTGAAATGAATTATAGTTTTTTAAGTAGTGATTATTCCTAATCAAGATTTTTTTAATTTCTAATCAGGATTTAGCTAGATTTCTTAATTCACTTTGCTAGCTAAAGCTCGAATATTGGCTTCGTTTTATCCTGAGCTATGTTCACTCACATGATTGCAAATAAGCAGAGTCAGAATTCTTTAAATACACACCTGAACACCTGAAGTTGTAATTTTTTCTTTTTTTCTTTTTAATTATCACAGGTATTGTTTTCTGCTTTTACTTGTTATTAGTTCTGATACCCCCAAAGAATCTCTGTGCAGTTGATTCAAATCAAAAGCCAAACATTTCATCCGGTCTGTGACTTCCATTAATCAGCTGTCCCATAAAATTACAATTTAAAACAATGCCAACTGCCCTTCTCCAAGTTGCAGTTCACAGACAAAAGCCATAATGTCACACCTGATTTGGCAATAGAAGCATGGCCAGTTGGGGGATGCGGATTTGATGCCGACATCACTGAGCACTTCGCATTTCTAGTTTGACCATCTTGTTATTGACTGGCTCTGCATTAACTAGCTTATTTAGATAATATGTGCACGACACCAAGGAACGACCCGGACTTCTTTTTTTCCTTTTTACCATGTCCAGGCTTTCTGACCTTCGGTATTTCTCAGTCCTGAGGGTTCTCTGTCAGCTCCTCTCTGGCAGTTTATGGAGAGAGTGTGCTGCGAGTGAGATCTACAGAAGCTGCCCTGTGTGTTTACTATCGCATGAAAAACTCACTTCCATTTTGCACATGGGCCAGGAAGATCCAGGAGGTTTCGTCTCCTCAACTAGCTTTCATCTCTCTACAGCAGAGGTCTGGTGAGCTCTGCAGTGAGCTCTCATGCAGGATCGGAGAGAAAGTGTGCTCTGATCAAATGAGATGTCAACCCGGGAGCACAAAAGTGGGGAGTCTGCCTTTCAGACAGGCACGGAGATCGGCAAATGACCAGCTAGGCTCTGCCCAAAATCGGAAAATGAGTTTGAGCTATTTAGTTGCTGATTTCAATGTATCTCAGGCTGGATCTGAGAAAAGTAAATATGTAAAAATAGACTATACATGCATATATATATATATAAATATATAAATAAAAAAATGAATGTTAAATTTTTCTATTAGCACTTTTTAAAAATTGCCTGACAATGGCTGATAACTGTAGATTGGACTCCACTCTCTGAGGTGAGCAGTATTCTGAGGTTACCGGTTTCTACAGACAGAAGAGCTGGGACACACAAAAAAATGGTTATTTGGTCAAACATTTGGTTTCAAAAAGAATCACCTATTGGTCTAAAACAAATGTGAAAGCATTTCAAGGAAACATTTACATATTCAGAAAACTAATTATGATTGGGCCCTTTAGTCAGTGAGACTGAAGACGTTTTCAACTCTGATTTTCTTTCAAGTTAGGGTTCAAGTAGGGGGAGGGATAGCTACTTCCACATTCTCAGAAGCAGATTTACCTACTTTCTTTCCCGGAGACCTAAGAAATCATTCAATTATTCTGATTATATTTAATGCTTAGAAAAATTCTTTTCTACTCCAGGTTTTAAATTGTTGTGTATCTTTTTACCTGGAGATATGGCTAATGAATAGCCATTATATATTTTTTTCTAATTTCTATTTTCTAATTGTGTTCCTGAAGCAAAGAAAGGAAAGCCCCTTCTTTCCCCAAAGGCAAGTTGTAAATTTTGAAGTTACGTTTTTGTAAATTCTCTCACATGTATGCAGTCACTATTTCTCATCAATAGCATATGTACTGATACAGCGGCCCACAAATGTGTCTGATTATTGGGCCATCAATTTCACTCTTACCAAATAAAGTAGTTTGACTTTATTATTTACATGATTCGTAAAATATGTAGGCCACTGACCACACAAATAAACATGTGCTTTTGGATCAGTCGAAAGCCGGGTGTTTATGAACAGGGTTCTTTGTATTTTTAACAATATCTGGCACATTTAAGCAAAACTCTTTACCGAAACATGGAGCCTGGATATTTGTGTGCTTCGTGATCTATGCTGGGCAGGGGCCCCAACCTCTGCTCTGTAGGCAGACCAGAGCACAAAAATCTGTTACTGCAGTTTGACATTTTCTTTGCATGATTAGGTCAGTTGGTAAGTCTCCACTTTGCAGTTCTTAGAAGCGCAGATTTCCTGTTACAAGGCAATGTGTTTCTGATTACAGCCTTGAAACCCAGACATCATACCTGTGTTCTGTAAGCAGTCCTACCTCTCATTTTCCATGTTAACACGAGAAACTTATCGACCCTACCTTCCTTTTCTTTGCCTGCAATGGCCGGGGAGACTGAGAATCCAAGGGGTCATAGTGAGGAAACTGAAGGCAGAGTGTTACACACATTCCAAGTTCTGGTACAATGTTCCTAAGCTGGAGAAGAGAACCGGAAGGAATTCAAAGCAAAAGTGGTTTTTTCCAGCATAGAGCCGGGCTCCTCTGTTTTGTGCTTTAATTCTGACTGTCACCGCCAAGTTCAGTTGGTGAGACAACATGATTGTTTTTCAAAGGAACACTTTCAAAGACCACACAAGGCTCCAGTCCTACCCAATATCGCATAGCGAATCTCGTCCATGGCACTTTCTTTGCTCACCTGACTCACACAGCTCCTGACATAAACTTGTCTAAGCCTGTACGCTGACGTAGACAGCTTCCTAACTCATCTCTTGCCTTTCATTCTCACTCCCCTACCTTCACTTCCTCACAGAGGAGCCTGAATTTTCTTTCAAAAAATGAATGTAAATAAGATTGTTTCTCTCTCTTGCTAGGATCCTCCAGGGACTTCCCACTGCACTCTGATCAACTTTCACACTCCCTTCTGTGACGTCAAAAGCCTGACATGATCCGGGCTGTCCCATTTTCCTGACCTCAACTGTTCCCACTGTCCTTCTCTTTGTACACTGCATCCTATGTGCAATAGTTTTCTTCCTAATTCTGCCTTGAAGCCTCTGAATGGGCTGTTCCCTCTTCTTGAAAGACTGGTTTCCTGCCTTATCACACTCCTGACTCCCTCTCATTCAACCTTTAGGTCTCAGCTGACCCATCATGTCACTTAACTCAGACAACTCTTCCTGGGCCTCCTGATCTACAGAATTCTCAGAGTGATTCTCCTTCAACCATCTGTTTTATTTCCTGCACAGCACTCACTACTCTTTCATATTATCTAGTTGCTTCATTGAATACTAGTTTATTTTTTGTCTTCCTCTACTGGAATCTGTGCTTCGAGAGAAAAGGGACTTCATCTTATTCTCAGTGGGCCATTGCCCTCATGTGGCATAGCCACTCAATACCCTTGTCGTTGGGCAGATAGATGAAAGACCAAGCACTGAGTTTATCTAACTAAGTCCACTTACCAGAAAGGACTCACGACTGGTTTCAGTGTCTTAATCTGCTACAACTAACTTAGAGCCCATTAATTTTCATTCTTTTGTTTCTACAATTGTCTTAATTCTTGCCAGGGTCTTACATTCATTTAGTTTCCATTACCCTATACTCATTTTCTAGTAGCACCCAACACATGCTAGGTACTTTGTAGAACTGGAATCTGACACTTTATTTTAATTAAGTTGAGCAGCCTCATATTGCCATATAACTTCTTAACTCTACTAAAAAAGCCATTTTCTAAACATAAAGAGGGTAAAATTAGTAACAACATTCCCCTTGTTTTAATGTCAACACCATACATCTCCATGATTCTTGAAATGTGAAGGCTAAGCAAGCTGAAAGATAAAAATAATACTTGGAGCTTTTATAGGAACATCTTTCAAAGAGGTTTTGTGTATTACTGTATCTGCTTACATAGAATTTCTTCAAGGAAGTGTTCTTGCATCTCCTTTTTCAGACAGGATTAATTTTTGGTGACTCACCCAGAGCCCTGGTGAGCCAGTGGTAAAGGAAGTACCTGTGTTTCTAATCTCCCCCTCCCACCCCCTGCCCCTCCCTTCTCTACCTTCCTGCCCACTTGCCGTTTGAATGTTTTTGCTATTTGGTTCCCTTTGGATTTTTTTAAAGTTCAAATTTATTTTCTTGTTTTCAACATATTATTTCAAAGCATCCACAAACAAAAGCCCCGGGAATGGAAAGAGAGTGGTATTCGGGCAATAGGAAAGAGGGGGGACCTGGAGAAATTGCAGTAAGAATCTGGAAATCTCAGAACTTCTAGAAACTTCTTCACCAAAGACAGCCAAGGCCAGGACAGGGTGAGGTCATTCGTTTTCCCAAAAGTAGCCAGAAAGAAGACTGGAAATGACCAGTGCATATACTCATCATTTATGGCAATGCTTTCTCTGGGTTGCAACCAGAATTCCAATGCCTTGCTTCTAAGCCAACCCCCGAGCCACACCACTGAGGATATTTAAAAGCTCTGGCTATCAAACACAATTTGATTGGCTGCTAAAGACTTACTTTCAGACGTGATGGATAAAATAGTTAACTTCCTTTTCAAAATGCTTTTACATCTCCATGACACAGCTTTTTTTTCTTTTTCTAAGAAGGATAACATGCATTCTTAAGGGAAGGTGGAGTTGTAACCACCCAGCAAGGGTGGCAGGCACGCTTGTTACGATTTCACCCACGAAAACCATAAAGTACAAGTGGGCAATTACCTCAGAGCGATTCAGGCCATTGGTGGTAAGCCGGAGCAGGGGCTCTGACTGGACCACTGAGCTGCTTTGCCTTGCACCCACCACCACAGCCTAACTCTCAATTCCAAGTATAGGCAGGGAGAAAAATGACAAAACATTGGAATGTTAATTTTCAAAGGCATCTTACGGCCGCTTCGGTGGTAAGAGGAAGATGGGCTTCAAATGGCTGAGGAAATGCTGTGAAGAAAAAAAAAAAAGCAAGCAATTGGGAAAAAGGGCTTCTTCCATGCTAAGAAAAAAAAAGGAAAGGAAAGAAAAAAGGAAAAAAATAAAGATGCAGCGCTGTCGGGTTTAGAGAGTGCAGGGTTTACTGCTCGTTCCTCTGCCGTTCAGGCCAGTGAGCTGAGCCTCTGGGACCCCGTTTGCCATCTTTTGAGGATAATATTTATTTTGCAGTTTGTTTTGAGGTCTCATCTAGTACTAGGTTCATGGGAGATATTCAATACTGATAATTTTAAAAGTCATGGATGTAATTTGAACAGGGTCAAAAATAAAGAATGGCTCGCAGCTTAGAGTAGGAAACCCAGTATTCTTTCCCAGGTCCACAGTAATGGGAAAGTTCTCACTACACACGGAGACCTTCAGCTGCACAGAAGCCCTATTCACAAAAAAGCCCTTTAGAAAGATATCTCATTATATTAATTGTAGGCTAAATATAGGACTGAAAAATCAATAATGAGAATATGATCACTTAAAATATGTAGAAAAAAATGATTTGGCTGTCAGCTTATTGGCTTGTTCATGGGAAAAAGGGGTGAGAAGGATTTGTTTTTTCTCCTAAAAGCAAGGGTATTTATGTTATGAAGTCAATCATTTGAATGCTTTTTTAGAAATGTTTTTAATTTTCACCCAGTTATATTAGCAGCATAGAGACATCACCTGCATACACTCTGGTAACTTATTGTTATGTATTTTTCTTTCCTATTATTAAGATAATGGAGATAATCATAGATCATATTTTCTTAAGCTGTGTTTTCATTGCACCTTGCTGTTTCAAACTTCTTACAAATTCACCAAACCAATGTCTAAGTTTTCTAAGGATTTTTTTCCAATATAGTAATAAACATATAGTAATATGTTTTTTAACTGATTTTATAAGTAATGTGTGTTCATTGATTGAAAGCAAACTAACACATGTGCAGACTATAAGAAGTTCTACAGAAGAAAGAAAAAAATCATCTGTGAGCTCATTACTCAGAGATAATTGTTCTTTAGTGCATATCATCCAGACATTGTGTAGTCATTCCCAGTATGTTCCGAAATGAAATCATGCTATGATGTTTTCAATCTCATTTTAACTTAAAATGAACCATAGTCTTTCAATACCAATAAATAGTTATTTGTATTATTTTTAATGATTTACATCATAGTTCGTTTGTATGGTTATATTCTAATTTATTTAACCACTTCTCCTTTTGAAACAACTTAGGTTTTTATTCCGCCCCCTTTTTTTTTTACTACTAAACCTATACTTGTATTTGTCTGGTTGTTTCCATAGGATTAATTCCTAACAGTGAAATTGCTTGGTCAAAGGAAATTTATGTTTGAAAAGTTTTTGATATATATTTTCAAACCACTTCTTGAAAGTTGTTCCTCGTGTTTGCAAGTAGCTTTTCCCTCTTATGAACCCTGGACATTATAATTCTTTTTAATCTGTCCTTATCTAGTAGTAGAAAAGTACCCTATTTAAATTTTCATTTCTTTGTTTACTGTTAAGCATGAATAATTTTTTCGTATGTTTATTGGCTGAGATTCTGCTTTTGTGAATTGCCTATTCATGCCCTTTGCCTATTTTTCTACTGGCCATTAATCTTCTTTTTCAGACCGATTCTTTTTTTTTAAAGATTATTTATTTATTTTTTTAACAGAGAGAGAGGCAGCGAGAGAGGGAATACAAGCAGGAGTAGTGGGAGAGGGAGAAGCAGGCTTCCCGCTGAGCAGGGAGCCCAATGCGGGGCTCGGTCCCAGGACCTTGGGATCATGACCTGAGCCGAAGGCAGATGCTTAATGACTGAGCCACCCAGGCACCCCTCAGACCGATTCTTAATAGCATCTTACATATTGGGGTTATTGCTGGTCATTTTGTAAATTAATGATTTTTAAATTCATTTAAAAAATTCGCGGCATCTGAAATTTCAAGTAAAAAATGGCACAAGTTTGTGTGGGGAAAGAAGGGTGGGGGCACATAAAGAAATAGGATGGGCCTTCGGGAAAATCCAAGGTATCCAAAATATTATTTGAAATAGTAGCTAAATTACAACATGAGAGAGTTAGGTTACACATAAAAATATATTTCCTAATAGTTAATAGTTTAAAGTGTTGGCCATGTTCTAGAACAGGATGCCAAGATCTTCTTCTGTGGGACTTTGCAAATGGGTTTCATACCTTTCTTTCTGGCTTGCATAATGTAAAAGGATGGGCCAGATGACTGCTCAAGATGTACCTTTGCCCAAAGTCCTTATTTTCTTTTATTTTCAGATATAAACTTGAGATTTGTAAAAGCCCTAATTCAAGGTTCTTTTTAGTTAATTTATTAACGCTATGTATACTGTCCCTCCTAAAAAATGAGAGATGCTAAGCTGTATTTCCAAGTTTAAGAACACATAAAAGTAGCTCTGTGTTCCACTTCTTCCTAATACATAAAGAATGACTATGAGTCATCTTCCTAAGCTTTAATTTCTTACTGCTCTCTTGTGGCCATTCAAATGAACTGTCCAGATTTTTTTTTTCCTTAACAGATCCTATAATGCTAATAAAAAAATTTTTATCAACAGAGTCATCAAAGTTTGTTTGTGTAACAAATTTAGAGTCTCTGACACTGGAACATCAAGGTCGCAAAATAATTCTTCATTTTATTACTAAATACTGGGATGGGGTTGCAGAATAGGAAAGGCCTGAAAATTTCTTCTTTTTATTTTAGTGAAACCAACCACATTGTGATTCATCTGTGAAATCATCAAAAGACTAAAAACTGAAATAGTTCTGGCTATAACTAAAATAGCTATTTTACCGGAAGGTAAAATAATGCAATTCCCAGCTCCTTCCCTTCCCATGGCTTGGGAATATTAGGAGGGTCTAGGTTCAGCCATTATAATACGAAACAGTCTTTTTTTTTAGGAACAAATAACTCACGGTTGGCTAAACATTAGAGCACAAATAAGATATAGCTAAGCACTACAATTATTCTGTTACATTTTGGCCATGTAATACTGCCCACGAGTAGACAGGGCCCAGGAACGGCCATGTCAGCAATCTTAAGAAGACAAGATGAATTGAAATGCTTTATTCGTCCGGGCTGGAGCATCAGTCAGCAAGTTATGATGTTGCCTGACAAACCTCTACTTCATTTGTCTTCGAGTCCTGTGACCACATCTATTCAAACATGGCAGGTTCTAAGTGAGATTAGTTGCTACTCTGCCATAATTAGCATATATATATATATATATATATATATATATATATATATATACATACCTCATTTTATTGCGCTTCACAGATACCATGTTTTTTACAAATTGAAGGTTTGTGGCAACCCTGCATCCAGTCAGTCTTTGGGTGGCATTTTTCCCCACAGCATTTGCTTACTTCATGTGTCTGTCACATTTTGGTTATCTTCCAATGTTTCCAACTTTTCCATTATTATTATATTTGTTATGGTGATATGTGATCAGTGATCTTTAATGTTACTATTGGAATTGTTTTGGGGTGCCATGAACTGCACCCATACAAAATAGCAAACTTAATCCATAAATACTCTGTGTGTTTCGACTGCTCCACCAACTGGCCATTTCCCTATCTCCTTCTGCTTGGACCTCACTATTCCCTGAGACACAACAATATTGAAATTAGATCAGTTAATAAGTCTACAATGGCCTCTAAGTGTTCAAGTGAAAGGAAAAGTCACATGTCTCTCACTTTAAGTCAAAAGCTACAAATGCCTGAGCTAATGAGGAAGGCATGTCGAAAGCCAAGACAGCCTAAAAGCTAAGCCCTTGCATCAAACAGCCAAGTTGTGAGGACAAAGGAAAAGTTCCTTAAGGAAATTGTGCAGTGGACACACAAAAGATGAGAAAACAAAACAGCCTTATTGCTGAGATGGAGAAAGTTTGAGTGGTCTGGACAGAAGATCCAACCAGCCACAACATTCCTTTAAGTCAAAGCCTGATCCAGAGCAAGGCCTTAACTCTCTTCAATTCTGTGAAGGCTGAGAGAGGTGAGGAAGCTTCAGAAGGAAAGGCAGAAGATAGCAGAGGTTGGTTCATGAGGTTGGAGGAAAGAAGCCATCTCTATAACATAAAAGTGCAGGGGAAGCAGCAGGTGTTGATGTAGAGGCTGCAGCAAATTATCCAGAAGATCTAGCTAAGATAATTCATGAAGGTAGCCACACTAAACAACAGACTTTCAGTGTAGATGAAACAGCCTTATACTGGAAGAAGATACCATCTAGGACTTTCATAGCTAGTCAGGAGAAGTCAGTGCCTGGCTTCAAAGCTTCAAAGGAAAGGCTGACTCTCTTGCTAAGGGCTAATGCTGCTGAAGCTAATGGTCCTTTCCCACTCTGAAAATCCTAGGGCCCTTAAGAATCATGCTAAATCTTCTCTGCCTATGTTCTATAAATGGAACCTCAAAGCCTGGATGACAGCATGTCTCTTTACAACATGATTTACTGAATACTTTAAGCCCACAACATGATTTACTGAATACTTTAAGCCCACTGTACAGAAAAAAAGGTTCCTTTCAAAATATTACCACTCGTTGATAAAGCACCTGGTCATCTGAGAGCTCTGATAGAGATGTACAATGAGATTAATCTTGTTTTCATGACTGCTAATACAATATCCATTCTATAGCCCAAGTATCAAGGATTCATTTTGACTTCCAACACTTATTATTTAAGAAATACATTTCATAAGGCTATAGCTGTCATAGATAGTGATGCCTCTGATGGATCTGGGCAAAGTAAATTGAAGACCTTCTAGAAGGGATTCACCATTCTAGATGCTATTAAGAACTTTTGTGCTTTATGGAAAGAGGTCAGATTATCAACACAAACAGGAGTTTGGGAGAAGTTGATTCTTTTTTTTTTTTTAAGATTTATTTATTTATTTATTTACTTATTTATTTATTTATTTTTTTGGAGAGAGAGAGAATGTGAGCATGAGTCAGGGGAGGGGCAGAGGGAGAGAATCCTCAAGCAGTCTCCCCACTGAGAGCAGAGCCTCAAGCTCACGACCCTGAGATTATGACTTGAGCCAAAATCAAGAGTCAGATGTTTAACCAACTGAACCACCCAGGCGACCCATGGAAGAAGTTGATTCTAATCCTCATGGATGACTTGGAGGGGTTCAAGACTTCTGTGGAGGAAGTAACTGCAGATGTGCTGAAAATAGCCAGGTAGAGTTAGAAGTGGAGCCTGAAGATGGGACTGAATTACTGCAATCTCATGATAAAACCTGAATAGATGAGGAATTGTTTCTTATGGATGAGCAAAGAAAATGGTTTCTTGAGACAGAAGTTCCTCCTGGTGAAGAGTCTATGAAGATTGTAGAAATGCACAGCAAACTATTTAGAATATTGTCCAAATTTAGTTGATAAAGGAGTGGCAGGGTTTGAGAGGATTGACTTTAATTTTGGAAGTTCTACTATGGGTAAAGTACTATCAAACAGCATCACATGCTACAGAAAAATTGTTCATGAGAGGAAGAATCAATTGATGTGGCAAACTTTGTTGTTGTTTTATCTTAAGAAATTGCCACAGGCACCACCAGCCTTCAGCAACTGTCACCCTGACCAGTCATCTCCAAAGAACAAAGCAAGACCCTCCACCAGCAAAAAAAATTGACTCACTGAAAGCGTAGATGATAGTTAGAATTTTTTAGCAACAAAGTATTTTTAAATTAAATTAAATTAAAACAATGTCCATTGTTTTAGAGCTGAACTCAGAGTGTCCAGGGTTATGTGACTTCAACCAAAATATATTGGAGCAGCATCTCTATGACAGGTCCTAGGAATACAAACAGTAATCGCCTTCCCCAAAGACATAGTCTCATAGAGTTTACAGTCTACTATATGAAACAGACAGAATCCATGAAGGAATGTAAAACTACAAGCACGATAAATTCTACATAGGAAAGAAATATGAAGAGTTTATCTGGTCAGGATGGTTAGATGAGGTTTTCTTGAGGATGTGATGATACAACCAAGATGTCTAGATGAATAGGAAATAATGAGGCAAAGAAGAGAGAAAATGCGAAGGACCCACGTGTGCAAAGGCCCTACAGTGGGGGGAAGGGATCAGGAAACTCTTAATGAAATGAAACAATAGTCAGTGACTTGGCAGTAAGAAAGCAAGAGGAAGGGTAAGATGATTTAAAGCTGCTGAGGTATTGTTTGGTGGGCTCAGTGAAAGGGTAAGTTTGTCTTTATTACAAAAGTGTAAGAAAGACATCAAGATGCTCCAAGCAGATAATGTTAGCATGTCCTTGTGTTTGAATAGATTGTTCTACTGGATGTGCCCAGAGTGGAGAGACAAGATCAGAACAGAGCACTTTGAAAGTTATTGCAATAGTCCGGGTGGGAGATAACAGTGGCATTGATGGGCTATAAGAAATACCTGCATCAAAAGATATGGGAGGTATAATCTTCAGGACTTAGTAATAGATTGGCTATTGGAGGTGAGGGTGACAGAAGTCTTCTGGATGATTCCTTGGCATCTAACTTCAATAATACATTGACTTCTGGTTATATTTATTAATATCAGAATACCAATATCAGGTGACCAATTAGGGGAGAAATACTGAATTTAAGTTGTATGTGAAATATACAAGTAGAGATGGCAGGAAGATAGGTGGCTATGCCAATGGAGAATCCAGGGGTGGGGAATCAGTCGTGAAAATATATATTTGAGTGAACTTGGTATTCTAATGTGTGAATTTGATGAGATTTCTGAGGATAGAAAACTAATAAAAAGAATGGAAATGGTAAGTGAAACTTGAAGAACTTAAACATCTATTTGTTAAGTAAAAAATAAAGGAGAGAGAGAGAATCTACATAGGCGAGCGAGAAAAATTATTGGAGAGGATAGAGTAAAATAATGAGAACGGGGGTGCCACATGGAAGATTAGGGCTAACAAAGAAAAAAATGGATAACATATCAAACAGCTTAGGTAACAATAAATAGTAACAGCTAACATCTGTAGCATTTAATATGTGTCAGACATTTTCTCCGGGTTTTACAGATATTAACTCCTTGAATACTTATACCTATACTATGACAGAGATGCTATTATCATCCCCATTTTATGGATGAAGAACTTGAAGCACAGAGAGGTGAAGTCCCTTGCTTGAGACCACACTAGTAAATAAAGGAGTCAGTAGTCAATCCAGGGCAGTCTGACCTCAGGGTTCCCTACTTTGTTTGCCATTATGCTATTCTGCCTCTCCACAAATCAAAGATAGAGAAAAGGTGTCTTTAACTTGAGTGATGGGGAGGTCAGTCATGACCTTAGCACAAAATGTTTGACTGGAATGATAGGTCCAGGCCAACAGTCACACTGCAGTGGATTGTAGAGCCGGGCCAGGGGAGAGGTGAAGAAATGGATGCTGCATTTAGATACAGCTAGATAAGCAGCTGTTGAGAAGCATGGCTCTGAGAAATAGAGTTTGAATCAGTCCGCAGATAGAAGCATGCGAGTGGGACGCTTGTGAGGCCAAGCAACGTTGGAAGACTCCAGAGACTAGGGGTCATCTCTTTCTAGGCATGAAACAGGTGTTCTGAAATGCACAGTCTCTTTGTTCTATTTTAGAGTGAGACAAAAATCACTGGGTTACCTCTGATATTACATTTCTGAGGTTAAAAACTATTTTTTTGCGGGATGCCTGGGTGACGTAGTCGGTTCAGCATCTGACTCTTCGTCTCAGCTCAGGTTGTGATCTCAGGGTTGTGGGATCGAGCCTCATGATGGGCTCCATGCTCTGTGGAGTCTGCTTCAGATTCTCTCTCCCTCTCCCTCTGCCCCTCTTGCTCGTGCTCTCTCTTGAATAAATAAATAAATAAAATTTTTAAAAAAACATTTTATTCATCTTATTATTACTCCTATTCCCAAACTCCCACACTTATTACAGTGCTTTATATGTAACAGAGAGAAATGGGGGTCTGGGGAAAGTCACTTTGGAGTTAAGGAATGCTCCCTTGTTCTCTATTGGCTGTGACTTTAGACAAATCTAAATCTCTTGGTTCTTCAGTTGTAAAAGAGGAAAAAACAGCCTCCTCTCAGTATAGTCAGTAAGGTTAAGAACAAAAATACTTTGCTAATGACACAATTCTATACAAATGTTAGATGCTACTATAATAAACTGTTATTGAAAGAGGTGAGGAAGGAGAAAAGAAGGGAGTGACCCTGGTTTAAGAGTTTCACCATACTAGAAGAAATCTAAGCCTACAAAGAATATGGGCACACAGTAGATGTCAATAACTACTTGGTGAATTAACTGATTTTTCCATTTGGGGAGGGCTAGAAACAACAGCATGCATCCACTGGGGTCAGAGAGAGATCACCCTGACCTTTGCCTGAATACCATTCACATGGGCACAATGGCCAACAGGGCGGGAGGGGGAGGAATGTCAGTCTAGCGGTGGTGATAGAACAGGCATTTAACATAAATATTTGTTGATTGATTGATTGAACTGGGCATATCATCAACATTGCAGCAGAAAATGTTTCGACAAGAGATCTTGTGAGATTTTATAGGAGTAAGCTTGCCAGCATTACGGCAGGCAGACATTTCCTGAACAGTCACACCGCAACCCCCTCAGTGAATTGCCCACCCGTGCCAATTAAATGGAGTTGTAGTTAAACCTTCAGGGTGGTAGAAAATGATCTTTAGGACAGCTTAGGATTCACTGGGGAGTAGCCAGTTCTACAATGCTATCGTTTCATACATAATTTGAGCAAAAGGTGAAGGAACATGAGAAAAAGTTGATTGATGTCTTCACAGACTAGAGATGCTTCATCAAGAGCAAGTCTGAGGTTTAAGTTTTTAGAAACAATGAGACTTATAGCTCTTTCAGACATTACGCAAGGTCCTCTGAAGTTTTTCTTCAAGTGCACACAACTCGTTAACCTATTTTTTAAAGTATTAACTTCTCAAATGAACAAAACAAACAAATAAGAGCAACAAGAACAAGAACAAACATAGCAAATGAACCAAAGGGAAGAAAAATGCAATTAGGAAAGAGTCTGTGTCTGTGTTTAGGTCTTCAGGACCCGACCGTGTTCATGCATAACTATTGAGAATTTTCCTCACTAGATCTTTAGAGGAGTCATCATTGCACATGCTTTTGCACCCTAGAACATGACCAGATCTCCCTGACCGTGTTCCCGATGTCTCCAAGTGTGAAACCACAAAGATGCCTGTTAGGATCAGGCTCTAGAACAGGTCAGAGTAAACCGTGGGGTTTCTGTGCAGTTGCTGGTAGAGGTAACGTAAAGGAGGGCTGTTTGTTTTCCCCCCTTCTCTTAGATACACACATGCTGTATTGGTAAGGGCCTTTGAGATATTGCTTTTTGGAGCCCAGTGTCTCACTATGTGCAAATACCACTTTGCAATGGGACAGCACATAAATAGTCCACTAAATTAATTTAAGTCTGGAGGCCTGAAATGAAGAGCTGGATATAGTCACATAGCACCAGTTGAATGTAAGACTAAATATTGTTTGAAGTATAACTGTGATGAGTTTTAGAAAGAAAATCTTAAAGGACAAGTACGCTACTGATACGTGGGTAGTCAAGCCCCTAAATGCCTTTGCAAAAAATCCTTGACTATACCCAGCGAGCCCCATAAAGACAACAACCATATCTCTTCTTGCAGGTAACAGACACTGACCTGGGATTTCCATGTGCTGGAAGTTACTGGTGGAATCGCTGCTTCTTAACTGGAGCTGTTAAATCCAGCTCCTTAGGACCCACAAGCTTTCAGAAGGACAACTCCGTCCTCTTCTAACAACACCGCCCTTTGCTTTGCTCTGTCCTGAAATTTTCTCTTTGGCTACAGTCTCCCGTTTGCCCCCATCTAGCTTGGCAGTATTAAATGTAGTTTGCTCTTATTTAACTCCCACCTGATAATTCCACTTTCTCCGTATAAATGTGCGCTTCTTGACAGGAAAGAGAAAACCACCCCTACTTCCATTTTTAAAACCAGATAACTAGATGATCGATCACATGCATATCCAACTGTTAATGTCAGTTCTGGCATAAACTGTGTCATTTCTTTTCCTCTCAAAAAAACAAAAAAATGGGGCACCAGATGGTTAAGTATCTGCCTTTGACTCATGGCATGATACCAGGTCCTGGGATTGAGCCCCGCATCAGGCTCCCAGCTCAGCGGGGAGTCTGATTCTCCCTCTGCCCTTACCTCCTGCTTGTTCTCTCTCTCTCTCTCTCCCTCTTTCAAATGAATAAATAAAATCTTTAAAAAATATAATTAAAAAAAAATCACCTGAATGAAAAATAATAAGAAAATGGCATGAGCGATCTTATAATCCAGAAGGCATTGAAACTGCTTTAATTAACAAAGAAACAAAAACACTAGTAAGCATTGGTATTTTAGTATCAGTAATCACTGGTGACACACTTCATAACTGCTTGCCACTGTGGCTGAGTAGTTTCCTAAGACAGGTGCTGGAGAGGGAGGTTTGAATCAGAATGAGAAGGCAGACCAGCTGATAGGTTAGTGTCTCTGTGCTCACCACCTCCTTGTGATTCTCGCCTAGGAAGCCTCAAGGAGTCAGACTGAGGGGCAAAAGCAAGAGCTCTATATGTATGGGCTGTACAAGAAGAATCAGGCAAGGCAGGGAAACAAGAATTCAGGCAGACTCTGACATTTCCATGCCTGGCCTGGGGTCATTTATTTTAGCTCATTGCTCTCAAACTGTTATTAAATTATTTTCCTAAGTAAAAATGTGCTCTAGTGAAAAATATTAATCTGTTCATCCTAATTATAATTGTGCCAAGAACTCTGAATTGCCACTAAATACTTTTGTAGTACTTTTTTTTTTTTTTAAAGATTTTATTTATTTATTTGACAGAGAGAGACACAGCGAGAGAGGGAATACAAGCAGGGGGAGTGGGAGAGGGAGAAGCAGGCTTCCCGCTGAGCAGGGAGCCCGATGCGGGGCTCGATCCCAGGACCCGGAATCATGACCTGAGCCGAAGGCAGACGCCTAACGACTGAGCCACCCAGGCGCCCCACTTTTGTAGTACTTTTACTCTCATTTCAAACTACACATATATCCAAATACTAAATGACTATTTAATAAATATTTATGAGCATCTAGTACATTCTAAGCTGTACCCAAGTTCTACAGATGCAACAGTGAAGAGAACTGGTCTCTGTCATCACAGAGTTTACATTTTTTAATGGGGAAATAGATAATATAAAAAGCAATTATAACAAACTTTTGTAAGTGTAATAGAGGGTAAATATCAGGCAAAAGGGGCAAATAGCGGAAGGCACCAAATCCTATCAGCAAGAGAGAGTCCCATGACTACCTGGAAAATGTGATAACCAAGCTGCCATCTGAGAGATGACTAGGAATTAAGCAAGTAAAGGGTCAGAGGGTAAGATAGAGCGTTCCAGTCAAATGGAATGCCATATGCAAAGCCTCAAGACAAGGGAGAGATGGTGCGTACAAGGAACCAGAAAAGAGGATGTGTGCCTGGAGTCAAAAGTTCAACACGGGGAGTGGCAAGATTAAGTAACAATCCGAGATGTAAGACTTCTAAGCCATGCTAAGAATTTGGATTTTATCCTGATGTCAGTGGGAAGCAAGTGAAAACTTATACATGTGGTAAGATTAGATTTATATTTTAGAAAGATCTGTTGGACTTCACGTGGAGAATGCAGGGATTCCTCACCTTCCACATTCTCAAGAGTGGAGCTCTTGGGTGTGAGACTCAGATAAATTTTTAGATAAATCTCCACTCTCCAAACTTTTGCTAATCACTGAAACGAGACAGATTCAGATAACCTAATGTCTTTCTCTATCTGACCTCTTGCTGTCTAAACTGAAGAATCAAATCTATTCAGAAAATAAAAAATATTTGTAAAGTTAAGTGGGGTGATAATGGAGACTGGAAACATAATAAAGGTAGTAAAAAGATAGTAACCTGAGGAACTGAGAGATATTTAAAAATCATTACTAAGCCATTGGGATAGATTTGATGTAGGGGGAGAGGTCCAGGGGATAGAGGCAAAATGAAGGATGATGCACAGTCATGACTATGGTGATAAACACCATGGGGTTTCTACAACTATGATAGGAAACAAAAGAGTTCGAGTGGTTTTCACTGAAATGGAGTTTGGAGATTGTGAGATGTAGAAGATTATAAATTCTATTTGGAACCTACTGAATTTAAGGTGTAAGAGGGAAATTGAAGTGGAACTGTCCAGGAAGCAGTTAGATGTTTGAGTCTGAAGCTAAGGAAAGGCATCTGAAGACACAGAATTCCTAGTCTATTGGCTTATAGACAGTGTGGTGGAGACTTCTAGTTGTCTACTAAAATCCATCCTCCCACCCCCTGTTTTCCCTGATATTATGCCCACTTAAAGTCCACATTTTCCAGCTGTCACCATGGAGCTGTGTGGTCATTTGACCACATTCTTACCAGCGGAGTATGAATAGATGTAATGTATACAACGTCAGGCCATTTGTTTAAAGGTAGTCCCTGCCCCTGACCTTCCTTGTTTCCTTTCCCCCAGCTGAAGACCCTAAACTTTGTACGAACCTAGCTTCAAGTAGCAGGCAATGACTATCCAGATGGTGCAGGGATGCAGAGCAGCAAAATAAGAGAAGCTGGGTCTCTAAGTGACCACATAGAGCAAAGCTGCCCTCCTGGACCATGCACATCTTGGCTCTTCGGTGAGAGAGAGACATACCTCATTCTTTAGGTTACTCCTTTTTTCCCGCAGTAGCTTAGCCTTCACCCTAAAGAATAGAAATGGGAATTCTGTGAGAATATATTAGATATACCAGGGAAAAGTATGTAGAGTAAGAAAAGAAACACTCTATGATCGAACCTTACAGAACACCAACATTGAAAAGTGGACAGACTAGAACCCTGAAAAGGAGGGTGATCAAGTTTAACTTAAGATATAGGAGGACATCAAGGACATCATAAAAGCTTGGGAAAGAGTGTTTCAGGAAGAAGAGAGCAGTCACTGGTGTCAAGTGATACCAATAGATCAACAACATAAAAACCAGGGGGTAGAACTCTGGGGACTTAGCGTCAAGGAGGCTACTGATGACCTCAGTGAGAACAGGTTCAGAGGAGTGGTGGTGTGAAGAAATGGCACAGAGATGAAGAAATGGATACTACAAACCCTGGCAGGATTTTAAAGAAAGTTGGTGTGGCAGGAAAGAGAGAGATGGAGTCACAATTCGAGATGGAAATGGGATCAGCAGCTAATTGCTGATATTTTCTGAGCGCTTAGGGGGGGCCAGGTAATATCCTCACTCTTTACACATACTTTCCCATTCAATTCTCACAACTACCTTACTCAATCAGTCTACTATTTACAGAAAACCAAGGCCAAAAAATGTCAAATAACTGCCCAAGGCCTCACTAAGTTCTGGAGCGCCCTTCATCGTCCTCTGCTACAACTGCTGGTCAAGCAGCCCAGGAATCTTATATGTTTCTTTTTTTCTGTGCCTAATACTTGGACACTTCCTGCTTTAAGTATTCTTGCTGATGGTAAGCTGAATTTTAAAATCAGGCCCAACAAAATGGCTAACATCAAGGCAAAACAAATCAGTTGTTCCCCCTCAATGAAAGCCCAGAACATTTCTACTTGCCTCAGTCTCTGGGTGCTGGCTGGTAAAAGAGGATGTTTTCAGATGTCCTGCGTTGATAATAATCACCATCATTTGTGAATCACAACACGAATTTAGAGTTGGTTTGGGGGTTCATTTGAAACTGCTCCCCCCTGGATGCCAACATTAGTAAGCTTTCTTGTTTGTTTGAAGTAAGTACCAAGCGATCTAAAAAAAGAGCTAGAAAAACAGAGAAAAGGGAGTTCGTGGAAGCGGTGAGGGCCTCCATGCTGTTGGAGAGACCATGAATTTACTGCGGCATTTATCTGCAGAGTTATGTGATTTCCTCCACCTTATGGTCAGCCGCTGAGGTGAATATGCTGGGAAGGGTGGTGGCTAGAGTCTTCTAGGCTTGGGCTTCTGCCAGTAGATGATGGGAAAACAATGAGCAAAGAAGTTAAGATATTAAAAACAGAGTAGTTGAAATGATGGGTCATGGGACTTAAGGTGTATAAGAAAGGATATGGGAGAGCTGATCAAGAGAATGAAGCAGGGTTAAGGGTTTTGAATGTAAGCTTCATGACAGCAGGCATCTTTGACTTCTTGCTTTACTCCAGCAAATCCAGTGTCTCGAACAATATAAGGTACCAAGAGGCCTCTCATCACTATTTGTTAAGTGGCTAACCAATGAGACTGAAGATTAAAGTATCAGAAATAATTAAGCAACAGTCAGAAAATTAAGAGTTCTGGGTCAAATAATTATATAGTCTGAATTTACAATGTAAGAGCTAGAGTAGCTTTAGGTAAAGATCAAGGTTCCAGCTTTACGACTTGGTGGTGGGCCCCAGAGGGCTCTGCACGGGAAGGTAAGTAACTGGAGGTGAGGCCAACATGCAGAGAGCTCAGGGTTTCTTTGGGTTGAACACACGTCTTTCCAGGCCCTCAGAATGATAACAGAACCCTTGGAAGGGAAGAGAATTGCAAGCCCAGGTGCCAAGGCAATCAGTAAGTGAGAGGGAAAGATTAGAAGGTCTGAAGGCAACGCACTGTAAAAAACAGAATGGTATACAAGTCACAGATGAAAATTCCAGCTAGCTTCACTTAATAATAATAATGGTTAATGTGTTCCATTCACCTGGCTAAAGTGGCTGACAATGGGTACTTTATAGTTCGATTTACCTGTTTTCATGGTCTAAAATGAAATATTGATTGCCTGTCTGGAAAATTATTTCATTCTGCTCGAATCTTGCTTTTTTTTCCCCTCATATGCCAAAATTGGATGAATCTATAAAGGCAAATTTATTTGATGCTAATGACCTATCAATCAATTAAAAAAAATAAAACAAAACCTCAAACCAGTTTATGAACATGGATATTGTCTAGTCTTTTGATATTTGTCTAATGTGTTCACAAATCTTATTCACTATTCTTTCTAGGTGAGAATTTTCTATTTATTCTTTATTTTCTTTGCAATGGCATGCATGATTTCTCTGCAGTGGCATTCATATCAAATATCTTGTGTTGGTCATTTTATTTTTTACTGTTGTATATTTTTACTTGGTATAGTTTAAAATTAACTTGGTTTAAATTTGACAATAAAAATATTTCCTTTTTAAATGATCAATTCTATTTTGATGATATTATGTAAGATGCTAAATATTTTGTTGCATGTCTCGCAACTCAAATTTATCTCAGTTTTTTTAAATAATGTCCAGAAACTGATAAAGATCATAAGTTCCTTTGCTTGCCTATCTGGAAGAGAAAATGGAAAATTGAGGCAATCACACCAATAATTCAGGTATGTAAAATCACTTGGCTATTTCATTCAAAAGTGTTTTTTTTTCCACCTGAGTTATCTGTATAGTTAATTATCCCCATTCCTCTCCTTTCACAGAGAGACAGTGTATGAACCAGAAGTTAAAGAGAAAGTTTCTATTACTTTGGTTAAAGAATGGGTGGAAATGTTCTAACGTTTGTGCTGTGATGTGTAGAATGCTTCAGAGCCAAGAAAGTATTAACAGAGAATTCTTTACCTTGATTCTCAGTAGCGAGAACTTAAGAACAGAATCCAACCAGTGAGTAGACCATTTTGGAGAGTGTTTTCCTGCTGAACTCTCGATTCCCCTGTCGTTGTGAAGCTAGAAGTCACCAGAAACTCTCTGATAGCTTGTTCCACTATTCTCTATGTTCTTTTCTTTTCATTGTTTCAACTATGCTAGTCGAATGAGTTTCCATGGCCCTGTCCTCAAAAAGTTGTATAGGGCACGATGGCTTGTTTTGCTTGGCAAAATCCTCTAGAACGTGATTCATTGTCTGCAGGTGATTCATGGTTAGGAAATTAATTCTGAACTCTGCCAGTGATTGCGGTTGATTAAAGTCCAGAAGTCCTTGCCGTCTATTCACTAGCACTCTTTGTCAACTGGAATATTTCTATAATAAAAAGGGCCGAAAGTAGATGTGCTTGATGCATGGAATTTACATGCGTGTTTGCATCTTTTGAAAGAGCTACTCAAGCCTACACAATTTTAACACTTGGCATGAAAATCATTCTAAAAGTGTCTGACTGAATGAATCACATTTTACAAATAAATATCTGTCAAATGGTGCAATTACTTCAGATCCAGTCATTAAGCAATAAAATAAAGCAGTAAATAGGATACATCTGCTGCAAAGTGCTATAGAAATGCGAGTTTCCTTCTCAAGTTACTTGTCTTTTAATATTTTAGCCTAATTGGTGGAATGATTCACTAGAAACATCAAGCATTCAATGTAATCATGGCACCAAAAAAGGAGGGAAAAAAAGGCTTTCTAAACCAGTCAATAGGACAAGAAAAAAACACCCACCCACTTCTACACATCACAGCACAAATGTTAGAACATTTCCACCCATTCTTTAACCAAAGTAATAGAAACTTTCTCTTTAACTTCTGGTTCATACACTGTCTCTCTGTGAAAGGAGAGGAATGGGGAGAATTAACTATACAGATAGCACAGAAAGCAAAAAAAGGCAGATGGGACCTAAAGCATTCCTGCTGTGTGCCATCACGGGAGGGCTGTGAAGCCAAGGACCACACATCCTTTGAGAAGCAGTTAACAGCATGCAAGGTGCCATCTAGTTTCCTTCCGTATCAAAACAGTTGTATACATGCAAATAAAGTAAATCTAAGGACATTATTATCTTTGTAAGCCAACTGAAATTTCAGCAAGTGCTTGGTTTTTCTTAAATGAAGAAAGTAAATAAATAAACAGGGATGATACTACATTTGCAATTCTCTACCACTCTAAGTTTATCAGTGGTTCAGGGTTCACATTCAAAGTCAGGCCAGGCAATGGTTAGGTAATTATAATTATGATCTATTGACATATGGATGGACATCATGAAATATTAGGTCTTCTTTCTCCAGTCGTTCTCCTTTCTCTATGAATTATTATGAAAAGGGACAAAAAAATAGGAAATTCTGAAAATTCAGTTTGGTGAAATAGTTAAACTAAGTGTTTGTTGGGATTTGATTATAAAAAGTATGTTTTTGTTGTAACTTCAGAAAAAATAAACAGAAGAAATTAAAATTCATACCTAATCCTATCATTCAAATAACTAATGTTACTGCCTAAGCATCTTGGGGTTTTTCTACATTTTTCGTTGTATATTCTTTTTTTTTTTTTCGTTGTATATTCTTATGCCTGGACCTAAAGAGGTTGTCTTTGTTTCTATTCTCTCGTGTACCTCTGTCACTACCATAAAAAGAACACGCTCGGGCTAGCCCGCTGTTCTAAAGAGGATGAGAAACATGTGGAGCAGAACTGTCCCAGCCAATCCACAAGCCTACAGTGATGCACAAATGCATGAGTGATAATTAATGACTGTTGTTTTGGGTGATTTGTTATGCAGCAATAACTAAAGGTGCAATAAGCGTATATAAATGTGTATGAGTATATATATATATATATGTATGTGTGTGTGTATTTAAATAACATATTTAACAAAATCAAAAGCATAATATCCTGTAATCTTTTTTTTTTTTTTCAGCTAATATATATCCACCCTTATCTCAGGTATATGCAAGGTTTCCGAATGCAGATACTGCTGTTGCCAGCGACTGGCCAGGATCTGGCCCACAGTTAAGAACTGAACAAATATGCAGAGACTAAATTAAAATGTTTAATATCATCATTTTAATGGCTGCATTTTATTCCATTGTATATATGCATATATCATGATATTTCCAACCAGTCCTCTATTTTAATTTTTGTTAAAATTCTTTTACAGACTTAGAGTTTAGAGCACATTCGTGTTTATTTTCTTACGAAAAATTCGTAGAGGCAGAATTTGGGGGCCAAATATATAGAAAGGACAGCTGTTTAAACAAAACCTTTTTTTTAATCAGCATTTTAGCAATCATAATTTGGCAAAAGCTTTTTTTGCCCCCCCGCCTTTTTCGTCTAACTTATTTGATTCATCATGTGGCCTTTCTAGATGAAGGTGAGGAAAAAAGCGGTTTTGGATCGTGCTTGGTGCAAGGCAAGTTTATAAGTGGGCATGGTTTCCCCTTAAAAAAAAACCCCAAACTGTAACCATTTCCTGTATTTAATCATTTTCTCTTTTCTGCTTTTGAGGCTTCCTTTCATGTCTGGTCAGTAAAAGTCTATGAAGTTTCTATTACGTGTGAGGCGCTTCACCCGCCAATCTCTTCTTCAAAGATGCTGCTCCCTGGCTCAGTTGGTCCCCAAGCAAATACATGGCGAAGCAGAGTGCAGAGACTTAAATACAGAGGTTGAAAATTCCGAAGATAGAACTTGTCACAGCCAGGAGAGTGGCCAGCTTACCTGCTTTGTGGGCACAAAGTTGTCTAGTTTGAAAGGACCTTTCAGTTTGGACAGGTTTTACAGCAAAGGCCAGGAACTTGATGAGAGGGACAGAGAACTTATTAGCAACCCTAAGAGAGGATCGGCACACTATCGCGGAGAGACTTACACCCCCACCATTATACTGAACATAGCCTTTCACATGGGCCCTAATTATGTCTGAACCTCTTCCTTCCTCATCTCTAGGGATCATTCTACTAAACAGGCTTCACAGGGAAACGAAGGCACTTGCTCCCCCACTTTCTGTGTAGTACCTATTCAAAGTATAATAGGCTTGTCAATCCAGGGTAATGTTATTCCCATATCTTGCTAAGCACTATATTTATTATAAAACGTAAATGATGGTAGGCTGACAGATGTGTTTTTAGTACAGACATGAGATTTTTAACTATGCCCGATTTGTTTTAATTGATGTGTATTTCTATAGTTTGAAAAACTTTTGTTGGTTGTTTTCCAAATGTCACTACTTTCTATTTCAATGCTGATATTATGTTCCATTCAGGGCTGTAGCTAAGGAAATATAATCAGAAGAATTTAATTCTATCTTGAAATAGGTATGTGGTTTGTAAAGATCAGAAGGGAAAAAAAAGAGGGGGTAGGTTTCTTTTAGTTTCAAACAACTGTAATTTTGGCTCATTCCTGATATGAGAATTGTCTTGGGCTAATTTGAATATAACCCCTTTTAACAGGGTTGAAACATTTTCTCCAGGATCAGAATTTGATTCTGCACTAACAGTAAAAGCTGAAAGGATTTCTAACTATGCCCTACCCCCAACACACACCTACAAAGAAGGTCATGGCTTGTCACTCTTGTATGAAGTTGTGTTCCTTGTAAGCAGTCTAATTCAAACCAAAATTACAGTTGGAAGTACCATATTTCAGTAAAGATTTTACGATTTATCCACAAACTTCAATTTAATAATAAAAAAAAGCCACTGGATTTTGAACAAATTAGAAGGGGAAAATGAAAAATAATACTCTCTATTTATGTTAGAAAGATTGGAGACATGATTCAGAGCCTACCCTCATCCCCTCCCCCACAAAAAAGATCAGATTTATACATACATTCAAAATGATATGAGTAATTGAGCAATTATTCAGATATTTGGTCTGATACATTCAGACATATTACATAAAAGTGTTTTGGTACTTTTGGGCTTGAATCATTGAGGTAATTGAACCAATTCACTATTTCACTTGGCCTCTGTAAGTGTGGTAGTACCTTAATTATAGTCTAATTTACAGGATTTCTGTTCCTCCACAGATACTTTAAGAATACTGGATTTCAAAACAAGAGACCTGGGCTCGATTCTCTTTCACCCTTATTAGCCTGGTGACCTTGGACAAGCCACTTCCCTCATTGGGTTTGCTTCTTGATCTAGAACAAGACTATACTGTGTACCTTACATATTTCATGAAGTTGCGAAAAGGCTAAAGAACATAATAGGAAGAACTACCATTTATTGGTTATACATGATTTCATTTTATTTTCATAATAATCACAATTGTGCAGAAGAACTGATGTTTAAAGAAATTAAGAACTTTACCAAAGTCATGCAGCCAGGACTGCACAGAGCTCAGACTCAAACCCCAGACTTGGATTCTAACGTACTTGTTATATGGTCTCTATAATGAGACAAACTCCTGCACAAACATGAAGGATTATTTTTCATACGATTCCAGTAAGTGCAGTGAACCAGGCAACCTACAATGAGTTGGACAAACTTCCGTACTGATGGGTATTTAAAATTTATAAATTTTTCACCTTTCTTCAGCAATGATTCTAGGACACTTGAACAAATGGCTCTTAATGGTGTCGCTGTTGGGGTTGTAGCCATGTGTTCATGAAGGACATGTGAAACCTGTTAGCTTTGGCACCATCATCAATAATAACTTTGCCATTTCCCTCAGCTTGGGAATCAATCCCTGGGGTTGGATTTGCTAACACCAGCATGAGGTCCCTTATCTAATCAGAGCTAGACCTAGCCATATTTCAGTGCATTTGACAAGGAATGATGTAATGGTCTTAGTTGAAAATGAGATATGCATTTGACATTTGAATGTCACACAGTAATATGATTGTCAACTGAATTGCCAATAATAGGTTTAGTAAAAGCATACTTTAAAATAGGATAATGGTTTTACTCTAGAGCTTTTTTCTCCTGGTCACCATGTTACGTACCCACACACATGTATGTATGTGTTGACACACTTATATACTCACTTATCTATGAAATAATAATGATATGCCTGTGAAAACAACCAGGTTGTGTCTGTTTTAAATATGGAGAAGTCGCTATTTTTCCACATCCAAGATTTTCCCACATACTGATGAAAAAATAAGAAATCTTCCCGTTTGGATTCCAGTGGTGAGAATTTCCCCATATGTTCACCATCTCTTTACCCTTTAGATATTCTGAAGGCAACAAAATAGTACATTCTATCCTCTGTAAATTTCCACCAAGCTTTCTCATCACAGATAAGGATTTTAGGTTAATTAACCAGAATCCTACACAAAATGTATACAGAATACGCTAACTACCATTTGCATAGCTTAAAAAGAAGAAATATTTGCAACTAACAAAGAGAATTTTTGACCTTTCTAGAAATAATAGATAAGGTATAATTTATAGCACAATTCCATGAAATATAGAAATGTTACATATAGGCTAATTTTACATTAAACTATTGCTAGGAAAACTGCAAACAGAGGTCAATCTTTGACAGATCTAAAAATACAACCATGTGGATCAAATTTTCCAGTCACAGCTTCATCTGTGTAGATTTTCTTTCATTTGTAAAAATCTTGCTGTTTCTGCAGAGGACCTGATTAGACTGTCCACTTTAGTGCTGAGCAATGTATTTCTGAAAATGAGCTTTAGCCTACAACAATGCAGTCTATTTGCTGTGTGTTTTTTTAATCTATCCAAGACCAGCTTTTAGGCCTTACATTTCAGATTTGACAATTTGCCTTCGGCATAAACTTTCAGTGGCAGCAACTTGAATTTTCACATGAATAAATAGTATTCCAGTTAAGAACTGTATCTATATAGCATGTCATTGGAACATACATTTTTAAGCCTCTTCTAATGATTAACATACATTTCCATGCATTGCTTTCACTGAATTTTGGCTTGTGCCTCAGTAAAAGGGAATAATATTACCCACTTTCACCTCAACTCATATAGTAATGCTTTACAACAACTGAGCTAGAAGAAGATGAAACAGATCTTGGAATATTTTACAGAAATCTCTTAGACAAGCTCGTTTTATCAAGGACTCAGTTTTTCACTATGAACATGAAAAGACTTTGTTTTTTCTAAGTTTTGTTTTCCCAGTTTAGCAATTTAATTCTCTAGTAATGCTAAGACACTATTGGAAAAAGGCCTTGACTAAATAATATATGTTTTGTCCCATATCATTAAACAATGAAATGTCTGAAATAAGTATATCTTCTAGATCATTGAAGCTTATTCCATTAAGTGGGCTTAATTTTTTATGTTAAAAATTTGTTCATGTTTTGGTAGAATTTTCCCTAAAAATTTCTAATTCAATGGAGGCCAAATGTAATAGGTGCTCATTGTAGTGTCTCCCTGGCCTATAATTTCTAAATCTGGGCATGGCCTTAATTTACAGATTGGTCCCTCGGAGACCATTTTGATTCTTTGCAAACTGATTGGCTCACTGTTCAACACTTAAAGTAAATTAAGTAATTCGAGTCCTTATCCATGATTTTCAAATAGGACTAAGACAAGGTGTAGTCTCTGTAATTTAGAGTGATGGTAGTAGCTGCAAGAAGTAATGCCAAAATACTGCTGGCAGCCACACAACATGGAGGAAGCCAGTCTTCAGCAGGAGAAGATAACGGTGACAGAAGCCACAGTAAAAAGAAGATGGAAAGAAAGATTCCTGGGCAAGACCAGTCATTTTGTCCACTTTTCTCTGGGGCTTAGCTATACCTCTGTCCTTCGTGAGGTTGGAAAAACAGACTTGGATGTTTCCTTTATTGTCTAAGCTGGTTCCATTTGAATTTCTGTCACTTGAAACCAAACAATCCTGATGCCATTATCACATATCTATATTGTCCACAGATGATTCAGGCAAACTTCTGAACTCCATCACAGAACACATTGAAGGACTTTTATGCGAACCTCAATCAATGTAATTTTCTGAAGCAATGGGAACAAAGGAAATTTTTCCTGAACAATGGCAATGGCATTGATCTTCCTAGGCATGGTATACTGAACACACCTCCATATTTTCTTTCTTTTTTTTTTAAAGATTTATTTATTTGAGAGAAAGCATGTGCACAGGGAGGGGGAGGGGCAGTGGGAGCGGATGAGAGAGAATCTCAAGCAGACTCCCCAGTGATCGTGGAGCCCCACACGGGGCTCTATCCCAAGACCCTGAGATCATGACCTGAACTGAAATCAAGAGTCATATGCTTTCCTTTCTTGATTAAAATTCTTCAGAGAGTAGGGGTAGAGGGTACATACCTCTATATCATAAAAGCCATCTATGAAAAACCCACAGCGAGTATCATTCTCAATGGAGAAAAACAGAACTTTTCCCCTAAGGTCAAGAACACGGCAGCGATGTCCACTATCACCACTGCTATTCGGCATAGTACTACAAGTCCTAGCCTCAGCAATCAGACAACAAAAAGAAATAAAAGACATCTGAATCGGCAAAGAAGAAGTCAAACTCTCACTCCTTGCAGATGATATGATACTTTATGTGGAAAACCCAAAAGGCCCCACGCCAAAACTCCTAGAACTCATACAGGAGTTCAGAAAAGTGGCAGGATATAAAATCAATGCACAAAAATCAGTTGCATTTCTATACACCAACAACAAGACAGAAGAAAGAAGTTAAGGAGTCAATCCCATTTACAATTACACCCAAAACCATAAGCTACCTAGGAATAAATCTAACCAAAGAGGCAAAGAATCTGTTCTCAGAAAACTATAGAATACTCATGAAAGAAATTGAGGAAGACACAAAGAAATGAAAAAACGTTCCATGCTCATGGATTGGAAGAACAAATATTGTGAAAATGTCTATGTTACCTAGAGCAATCTACACATTTAATGCAATCCCTAAAAAAATAACATCAATTTTTTTCAAAGAAATGGAACAAATAATCCTAAAATTTGTATGGAAACAGAAAAGACCCTGAATAGCCAGAGGAATGTTGAAAAAGAAAAGCAAAGCTGGTGGCATCACAATTCTGGACCTCAAGCTCTATTACAAAGCTGTCATCATCAAGACAGTATGGTACTGGCACAAAAACAGACATATAGATCAATGGAACAGAAAAGAGAACCCAGAAATGGACCCTCAACTCTATGGTCCACTAATCTTCGACAAAACAGGAAAGAATGTCCAGTGGAAAAAAGACAGTCTCTTCAACAAATGGTCCTGGGAAAATTGGACAGCCACATGCAGAAGAATGAAACCGGACCATTTCCTTACCCTACATACAAAAATAGACTCAAAATGGATGAAAGACCTAAATGTGAGACAGGAGTCCCTCAAAATCCTAGAGGAGAACATAGGCAGCAACCACTTTGACCTCAGCTACAGCAACTTCTTCCTAAAACAATCCCAAAGGCAAGGGAAGCAAGGGCAAAAATGAACCATTGGGACTTCATCAGGATAAAAAGCTTTTGCACAGCAAAGGAAACAGTCAACAAAGCCAAGAGACAACTGACAGAATGGGAGAAGATATTTGCAAATAACATATCAGATAAAGGGCTAGTATCCAAAATCTATAAAGAACTTATCAAACTCAACACCCAAAGAACAAATAATCCAATCAAGAAATGGGCAGAAGACGTGAACAGATATTTTTCCAAAGAAGACATCCAAATGGCCAACAGACACATGAAAAAGTGCTCAACATCACTTGGC
>NC_138369.1:106020494-106075807 GCF_054177405.1 Leptonychotes weddellii | reverse complement strand
GATGTGGTATATATACAATGGAATATTATGCAGCCATCAAAAAAAAAATGAAATCTTGCCATTTGCAACAACGTGGATGGAACTAGAGGGTATTATGCTAAGCGAAATAAGTCAATCAGAGAAAGACAAGTATCATATGATCTCACTGACATGAGGAATTTGAGAAACAAGACGAGGATCATAGAAGAAGGGAGGGGAAAAATGAAACAAGACGAAACCAGAGAGGGAGACAAACCATAAGAGACTCTTAATCTCAGGGAACAAACTGAGGGTTGCTGGAGTGGTGGGGGGTGGGAAGGATGGGGGGTGGCTGGGTGATAGACATTGGGGAGACTATGTACTACGGTGAGTGCTGTGAATTGTGTAAGACTGATAAATCACAGACCTGTACCCCTGAAACAAATAATACATTATATGTTAATGAAAAAAATAAAAATAAACAGGGAAAGTTTAAAAAAAATAAAATAAAATAAGGAAAAAAGAGTCATATACTTAACCGACTGAGCCACCCAGGTGCCCCTACACCTCCATATTTTCTTGATGATGTGGAGCTTGTATACTAAAATGAACTTTAGTTAGTGTACTCTTATAATTCAGTGACACATTCAAGAGCTTTTTGAAATAGGAGAGATTGTTTATATGCACACTAAATGGCCCCAGACAGCTGTGCTTTGTAAGGTATTAAATCTGATTTACAGAAAGTCTCTGTCATTCCTTCACTGACTTATTGTTGGCTCTCATTTCCTGCTGTTAGAAAGAGGTGGTTTGAGAAACAACACAGCCATTGGAAGAGGGATCTAGGTTGGAGAGAATGTGTACTCTTATTTAGCAGCTGTTTGACCTTGGGTGGTTTCTTTCAATGCCTGAACTTATCTCTCTTCTTACAAAAGGAGAGATTGGCTTAATAGTAACCTTTTTCTAAAGAATAAATCAGATAATATATGTAAAACACATATTAAGAATTTTATAAGTGTTAGGTCATTTCTGGCAACCACTTCTCCCCACTTCTAATTTACTACTTCTAACCTGTCCTGGGCTAGGAATACAAATCAGAAGATATGGAACCTGAAGGTTTGGTTGTGATTAAAGATGACTCTTTAAAATCAGTTTCAAGATTAAATAAAATTTATTGGTTAAAACCACTTAATTATATTGAGTTCTCTATGCTTAGACAAATGCTTCCCCACCTGACCCCAAAGGATACCTATTTGTTAATTCTACCCTTGGACAGCTATGATTATTAGAAAGTTCTACTTACGGGGCGCCTGGGTGGCTCAGTTGTTAAGCATCTGCCTTCGGCTCGGTTCGTGGTCTCGGGGTCCTGGGATCGAGCCCCACATCGGGCTCCCTGCTCCGCGGGAGGCCTGCTTCTCCCTCTCCCACTCCCCCTGCTTGTGTTCCCTCTCTCGCTGGGTCTCTCTGTCAAATAAATAAATAAAATCTTTAAAAAAAAAAAAAAGAAAGTTCTACTTACATGGAGATCACTGCACACTAGAATTGGTTCCACCTATCACTGCCATACAGGTGGAGTTGTGTGTATTTCTATATAATGATTATTCAAACATTTGAAGGATACTATCTTATCCTCAAACCTTCTTTAATGTAGATTAGAAATGTCTACTCATTTTCTTTTGTCTTCTTTAATCATCTTCTCAGTATTACCCAGTTTATCACTTTTGAACTAATGTTCAGAATGTGTTTCCTGAGTCATTTGGAATAGAATCATATTTCTCTCTGGGCAGCCTCAGATCTCACTTTTGATAACTAAATTAATCAGGTAGCTCTCAAACAGAGAGAGGGTTGTATTCTGAATGAGATCATTATTAGTGAACCTAAGCTAGAGCTTAGTGTGCTTCCCATGGATCGTTTAGGAGATTTTGTTCACTATCAATAAAAACTTGATCTCCTTTAATTTTTCCACAAATATATATGTACACATCAATTATAAAATCCCTTATCTTATCCAGTTTTGAAACTAGATATTTGTTTTTTTATGTGATTTTCCAAGATTACCACATGGTTTTGTCATCTCAGTTATAAGTGGTGTTAGAGTACATTGAGCTGGACTTACTTCAGACATGTAGGATGTGATGTGTTCCTATAATCATTATTATCATTTTGATCTATGCTGATCTATTCAATTCTTATTCATATATTTCAGTCTGCTTTCTCTATGTCATTTACAAAAATTACTCCAAGTAAAGATCCAGTATTTTCTTGACTGCCTTTATTTCATTATCAGTGAAAACTAAAAAACTAGATTTGATACCTTTTCTGTCTGTGTGTATGTTTGCTTTAAGGGTCAGG
This sequence comes from Leptonychotes weddellii, assembly GCF_054177405.1. Classification (NCBI taxonomy): domain Eukaryota; kingdom Metazoa; phylum Chordata; class Mammalia; order Carnivora; family Phocidae; genus Leptonychotes; species Leptonychotes weddellii. Next base: position 106,073,500 of record NC_138369.1, on the reverse strand, counting down.
TCATTTAGGGCTTTAACCCAAATGACCAGTGTGAGGTTTTAGGCCAACTGTAAAAGTTTAGAGGGAACAGTCCCCACAAGAGTCCACCTTCAGGTTTGATCATTTGCTAGAACTCACTGAAAGTGATTATACTCATGGTAATGATTTATTACAGGGAGAGGATATAGATTTAAAATCAACCAAGGGAAGGAGGGCATAGGGCAGAGTCCAGGAAAGGTGCCAAACGTGGAGCTTGCATTGTCTTCTTCTTAGATGCATTACTTTTCTGGCATTAATGCTTGACAATATACATGCATTAATGACACATGGTATATTTCCAGCCAGGGAAGTTCACTAGACAGAAGATCTGCCAGGGTCTTGATCTTGGACTTTCCAGACTCCAGAACTGTGAGGAATAAATGTTTGTTGTTTAGGCTATCCAGTATATGGCATTCTGTTATAGTAGTCCAAGCTGACTAATATATTTATCATTTTTCTCTATAGAATATGATACATAATAGGTACTCAATAAATATTATTGGAATAAATAATATACACAGGAAACTTCCTGTTTTTACTAGGATATTACTACTTTTTTTTTATGTTGAGCTTTCCTTATGTGCCTTTATAATTACTTAGAAACTCTGAGCTCATTTCACATGAAACTGGATTTCCATCTTCTCCTGTGGAATCAGAATCCCAGAGTCCTGACTAGCAACAATAGCTGAAGCTGATGAGTAGCCATCCCTTTCAGACTGGACAACACCTCCAAGATCATTACATGGTATTTTCTGTTATCTATTCACTTTGTGGTGGTCATTTCTTCCTGATAAGAATGGGTTAGTGACCCCTCCTATGAGAAGAGATTCTGACCTATTTTCAGGCTTCAGAGATAGCCTCACTGGAGTAATAACCAATCATAGTCCATTTAGAATAACAAAATGGGAAAAGGAAATGAATTTTTAAAAAGACATAAAATTGTGCTTAAGAATAAACTCAATAATATATTGAGAGTATCTATATAAATGTAAAATTTTATTGAGAAACTGGGTTAGGTTGATTTTATATAGATATATGTCATGTTCCTGAATGCAAATATTATAAGGATGTGAGTCTCCCCAGCTAAATGAACAAATTTAAAACAATTCCAATAAAATGGGTCCCAAAACTCCTATGGAAGAATAAATAAGTGAAAAGAAACAACATAAAAGTTATAAAAGAATAAGTAATGGAGCTGTCAAAATTAGATGTCACATTATTAAAGCTATAATAATGACTCTGGCATGGTACTAGTCTAAGGACAGATAAATTAATGGAAGGGAGTAAAAAACTGAGAAAGTGACCTAACACACATTCAACACTTTACTCAACCCAACTGTTTCCGGTCAGTGAATATCATATGATGAAAAGTTGAAATTCATGCCATATTTGAATGAACATAAACATACTATTTTGTATATAAGTCAAATAAGATGGATGAATAAGTAGCCCAAGATGGCCAGAGAGAACATGTGCTTACTAACATGATAAAGAATCCATTTTAGTCAATGGGGAGGAATGGCTTAATCAATGGGAAGGAGGAATGGCATAATTTGTTGATTAACTAGAAAATATAAACCTTTATGTCCACCTCACAATATTCATTTAAAAACTGCAGATGGATTCAAGTGTTAAAAAAATATAGTTTTAAACTCATAAAATCAGTAAAAAAAAGTATAGAGGACAATCTCTGATTTCTTGGTAGAAACAAAAGGTAAACAATCAAAAATAGAAATGTTAATAAATTCAAAAGCGTAAACATGAAAAGCTATTCTCATAAAATAAAATAGCAATGGTAAACTAGTAAAAATAATTGAAAAATAAAGTAAAAATGAAGAGCAACTGTTCTTATTTATGAAGAATTGTATAAATTAGTGTGGTACATTATAAAAGGAAAATTGTAAAAAGAAAATAACAAGCAATTCACTATATAAGTTACAAAAAGTATAAGAAAATGTCCACATCACGAAATATCGAAGAAATGCATATTAAAATATTAATTTAAAAAGACTTTTCACATGCAACACTGGCAAAGATGAAAAAATGATACTATTCAGTATTGGCAAGGGTGGTGGGAAATGAGGACAGTCATAAATTGTTTTTAGAAATGTAAGATAACATAGCTTTTTAGAGGGTAATATGGATATGATGTAACAAAAGCCTTACAAATATTCACACATTTGAGCCAGCAAATTCACTTGGAGGAATGTATTCTAAGAAAACAATTTGAGATATTAAAAAAGATTTATGCTCATTTTGTTCTCTGCAACATTGTTTATGCTGCCATAAAAATATTCAGCAATAGAAGTATGGTTAAATAAATTATGGTCAGTGAGCAATTCAATATAACCATGAGAAAGTGAGTTGAACAAGTAGAGTATAACCAAAGTTTTATAAATAAATACATCTAGTTGACCCTTTTTTTTTTTAAAGATTTTATTTATTTATTTGAGAGAGAATGAGAGAGAGAGAGAGAGGGCATGAGAGGGAGAGGGTCAGAGGGAGAAGCAGGCTCCCTGCTTAGCAGGGAGCCTGATGCAGGACTCGATTCCAGGACTCCAGGATCATGACCTGAGCTGAAGGCAGTCTCTTAACCAACTGAGCCACCCAGGAGCCCCTCCAGTTGACCCTTGAACACCACAGAGGCTAGGAGTGGCTGACCCCTGTATGGTCCAAAATCCACGTGTAACTTTTCACTCCCCAAAAACTTAAGCTCTAATAGCCTACTGTTGACTGGAAACCTTACCAATAACATAAACAGTTGATTAACATGTGTTTTGTATGTTATATGCATTATACACTGTATTCTTATAATAAAGTAAGCTAGAGAAAAGCAAGTGTTATTAAGAAAATCAAAAAGAAGAGAAAATACATTACAGTACCGTACTGTTTATTGAAAAGATCTGCATATAAGTAGATCCACACAGTTCACACCTGTGTTGTTCAAAGGTTAATTGTGTTACTAGCAGAAAATACACAAAATATTAACAGTAATATGTAGAATTTTTCTACTTTAGCATATTTTTCAAATTTTTACATTTTTTCTATTATTTATTTTTAACCGTAACAAATAATACATAAATAAATACGTTCTGATGCAGAAAATCACCCCAAAAAACCAATGAAGTGAAATTACCCTACATCCTCACTTAATCCCATTTGTTTCTCTAGAAGTAACTATGTATTTGTGTGTGTGTGTGTGTGTATGTATCTCTATAGACTTTTTATAAGAAATATGTGTTATTATTGCAATCAGAGGTAAAGGCTGTTTTAGTGAGTGTTGATCCAGACAGGAGAAAATAATCTTTCTCCTTTACTCATAGGTCTAAATATTAAAGACAAGAACTATGACAAACTATATAATAATATAGGGAAAGATATTTTGTATTATACTCAGATAAATCCCTAGCTTTGACTATCCCCATCTTGCCACTCCTTAAAATAGACCTTCTTGAATGTCATTAAACATTCTCAGAATCTACTGAAATGTTCTAGCAGAGGTAGAGAACATAACATTTCCAACAATGACCATACACTTTATCAGGGAGAAGATGTATTCTCAATCTGCGGGCTTTTGCCTTGAACACAAGAAACTTTACATAAATTATTACTCATTTTTAAACAGAAGAAACGTATTGCGTGCAAACTGAGACCTCACTCTCACCTTGTAAGAAGCACAAGCAATGGACAGACAGTTGCAGGTCAATGATGGATTATCTTGAGTGCTGTCTGACCCAACTGCACCACAGGCACTTACTAACACCACATGTTCACAAGGTTTTTTTGTAAATTAAAGAATGAGTGAGAAATGAGGGGATTACTATAATGAAAGGGCAACCAACGATGCTTTTAAATTGACCCTTAAAAATGGCTACCTCGCCATAGGGAGTATTTGAACTATGCACTCAAAGGCGAAGCACATGACTCAGCATTTAATTAAAAAAAAATAATGTGATTAACTCGAATGTTTTTGATAGTGAGAGGAGAAAGCAGAATCACTTACTTGTTTAACCTTTATTAGCTGAGTGTTTTCTATGGAAAATGCGTCATGTTAGGTTCTGGAGATCTGGTGAGGAAGATGGAAAGTTCTTTGCCTTCGTGGAGTTTGTAGCTTAGAAGGGACATAGGTTTAAAGATTTCCAAAAAATTTTGCTGTGGTAAATGCTTTGACAGGGGTTCTGGATGCCATGGAAACACAAGAAAAATCAAATGGTGCCCAGAGGAAGTGATATCTAAGGTAAAGAACTGCGGGATGAGTAAGAAGCTGGTAGACTGGTGAGGTTGGGACAGAGAAGCTTGTTGGTTGAGGAGAGGATGCTCCAGAGAGAGGAAATGTCCACTATTCCCAGAGGTGGGCAGAAACCTGCCACATTGTGAGAACTGAAGACAATTCTCTGTGGCAGCAGAGGTCAGGGTTATGATTGTAGAGGTAAGCAAGGCAGATGATTGGTGGCCTTACACACCCATGTAAAGCAATTAGAACTTAATCCTGTGGGCAGTGTGGTGCCGCAGGAAGGGCCAATGACAGATCAGATTTGGAATTCGAGAGATCACTGTGATGGCAGAGGGGCAGCCAGGAGGCTGTTGCTGTCCTCCAAGAGGGAGACCACGTGGCCTACAGGCAGAAGAGGCAGAGCAGATGGAGAGAAGCAGAAAGATTTCAAAGGTATAAAATGCGAAGTTAACTGTGGATTGCTGAGGAAATAATGCTGGACTCAAAGGAAAAATCCAGGGTTCTGGCTTTGGCGTGTAGGAGTGAGCAGAAAACAAAAAAACCATAATACATGGGCACAACTATGATGATTTGAAATTGGATGAATTGAATTTGAAGAGCTTCTAAGATTTCCAATTAGAGATCTACAGAAGGCAGTTGTATCTAGAGAGATGGGAATCAGGGGCGTTCTAAAAGACGGTTGAAGAAATAAGCAGAGGTAAGAAAAAAAAGAGAAAATTGTAGGTCATATACTTTTTTAAAAAACAGCCTTTTCTTCTCCAATCCAGAGTATGTGTGTTATAAACAAGAGAAACTAAATAAATGTATATTTTTTTATTATGTTATGTTGAGGCATAATTTACATACAATAAAATTCACCAAATTTGGGTGTACAATTTGATGATTTTGACAAATGTATACAATTGTGTAACCATCACCGCAATCCTGATATAGAATATGTCCATCACTACCAAAAGTTCCCGCACAGCCCTTTGTTCTCATATCGACCCCCCAGTCCCCGACTACCACTGATCTGCTCTGTGTCACTCTGTTTTGTCTTTTATAGAATTCATATAAGTAATATCATACAATATGTATATGGTTTATTTCAATCTGTTTTTGAGATTTGTCCATGTTGTGTGTATAGGAAGTTTATCCCTTTTTATTTCTGGGTAGTATTCCACTCTAAGGATATACAAGAGGGTGGACATGTGGATCATTTCCAGTTTTTTACTATTACACATAAAGTTGCTATGAACTTTGAGAATAAGCCTTTCTGTGAACATGTTTTCATTGCTTTTGGCTAAATATGTAGGAACATGATTGTTGGGTACTATGGTAAATGTATTTTAACTTTACACGAAACTGCCAAACTGTTTTCCATTTTGAATGTGCATTTTGCATTCCTATCAGCACTGTATGAATGTTCTAGTTGGTCCACATACTTCCTGACATATACCTTTAAATTTTAGCCATTCTAGTGTGTGATATTTCACTTTGGTTTTCATTTGAATTTCCCTAATGACTAATAATCCTAATCAACTTTTTGTGTACTTTTTAGCCATTTATAAACTTATTTTGGCAAAGTTTCTATTCAAACCTCTTGCCAATTTTATTCATCTTTCATTGTCTTCTTGTTGAGTTGTAAGAATTTTTACATATTTTCAACATAGAACCTTTAAAAAATTTTTAAAAATATTTTATTTATTTGACAGAGAGAGAGAGAGAGCACAAGCAGGGGGGGTGGCAGGCAGAGAGAGAGGGAGAAGAAGGTTCCCCGCTGAGCAGAGAGTCTGACGTAGGGTTCGATCCCAGGACACTGAGATCATGACCGGAGCTGAAGGAAGATGCTTAACCGACCGAGCCACCCAGGTGCCCCTATATAGAACTTTATTAAAAAAAAATCTGCAAATATTTTCACCCATTCTGTGGCATGCGTTTTCATTTTCTGAACAGTGTCTTTTGAAGTACAGACATATTTTATTTTTATCAAATCAAAATAAATTCATTTTATTCATTTTTCTTTAATGGCTTATACTTGTGTTCCATCCAAGAAATATTTGCCTAGCCCAAGTTCACAGATATTTTCTGTCTTGTTTTCTTGTTAATTTTTATGGTTTTGCTTCTTAACAGGTAAGGTTATTAGCCATTTTAAGCAAATGTTTCTGTATAGTGTGAAATAAAGGTCTGGGTTTATTTTTTTTCCCATGTGGATATCTAATTTTTATAGCACAATTTGTTTAAAATACTATCCTTTTTCCAATTGAGTTACCTTAGTGCCTTTGCCAAAAAGCACTGGACAATGTATACATGTATCGATTTCTGAACTTTGTCTATCATTGCACCAATACTTTATTACTGTAGCTTTTTTTTTTCCTTTCAAGATTTCATTTATTTATTTATTTGACACAGAGAGAGGGGGCACAAGTAGGGGGAGCCACAGAGAGAGAGGGAGAAGCAGGGTCCCCGCTGAGCAGGGAGCCTGACATGGGGCTGGATCCCAGCACCCTGGGATCATGACCTGAGTCAAAGGCAGACACTTAACCAACTGAGCCATCCAGGCGCCCCATTACTGTAGTTTCTTAATAAACCTTGATATCAGGTAATACAGGTCCTCAAACTTGACTGTTCTTTTGGTTGTTCTACATCTTTTGATGTTCCATACATATTTTGAAATCAGCTTATAAATTTTTAACAAGGAAAAATGTGCTGCTGGGATTTTACTTGGGATTCTATGGTACCTATAGTTCCATTTGTGATAATTGCTATCTTAACAGTGTTCAGTCTTCTGATCCATAAGCATGCTACATATCTCCATTTTTTTTAACTCCTCCTTAATTTGTCTCAGGAATATTTTATAGATTTCAGTGTACATATTTTCATTATTTTGATTAATATATCCCTAAACTTTCTGATTATTTGATAATATTGTAAATGAGATGATCTTTTAAATTTTCTAAATGTTTATTGTTTATAAAATGTGGTATCCTTTCATATATTGACCTTGATTCCTGGAAGCTTGCTAAACTCACTTATTAGGTTTTGTTTTTTTAAGATTTTATTTATTTATTTGACAGAGAGAGAGTGAGAGAGCAAGCACACAAGCAGGTGAAGTGGCAGAGGGAGAGGGAGACGCAAGCTCCCTGCTCAGAAGGAGAGAGGGAGAAGCAGGCTCCCCGCTGAGCAGGGGTCCTGACCCGGAGCTTGACCCCATGACTCTGGGATCATGACCTGAGCCAAAGGCAGATGCTTAACCGACTGAGCCACCCAGGCACCCCTGACTTACTAGTTTTAATGGCATTTTTGCAGATTCTTTAAGGTTGTCTATGTAGACTATTTTAAACTGTATACCTTTTTTTCTTCTATTGCCTTAATATGTTGGCTAGAGTCTGCAATACAACATTGAATAAAAGGAACAGAGGAAATATTTGTCTTCTTTTCAGTATTTGCATGATGAGAGCAATACATCGATTCCTTTTATCAGGTTGAGGAAGTTGTCTTCTATTTTCAGTTTCCTGAGAGTTTTTATCATAAATAACTCTTGGGTTTTATCAAACATAAAAATATCTTATCAAACATTTTTCTCTATTAATTAAGTCGATCACGTGGGTTGTCTTTTGTATTCTATAAATACAATGAATCACTTTGATTTTAAAATAGTAAAACAACCTTGCATTGTTTAGTTAAAACCCACATGGTCACAGTCTATTATCTTTTGTATATATTCCTGGATTTTATTTGCGAAAATTTTGTTAGGATATTCATGAGGCTTTTTGGCCCCTAATTTTCTTATATTGTCTTTGTCTGTTTTGATACCAGATTGGTATTGGTCACATAAAATGAGGTGAGAAGTATTTCCTCCTCTTCAATTTTCTGAAAGAGATTTTATAAAATTGATAGTCTTTCTTCTTTATATTTTTGGTAGCATTTACCAGTAACGTTATCTGATGTTGGAGTTTTGTTTCCTTTTTTGAGGGAGGGTTTTGAACTATGTTTTCAATGAAACAAATGTAGAGCTATTCAGGTGTTCTGCTCCTTCTTCAATGACCTTTTGTAATTTGCATTTTAAAGGAATTTCTTTTTTTTTTTTTAAGATTTTATTTATTTATTTGAGAGAGACAGAGTGGGAGGGAGAGGGAGAGAGAATCTGAAGCCCACTCCACACTGCATGCAGAGCCTGACGCAAGATCATGACCTGAGCTGAAATCAAGAGTCTGACATTCAACCGACTGAGCCACCCAGGTGCCCCTAAAGGAATTTCTTTATTTCATCATAGTTCTAAAATTTATTGGCACAAAGTGGTTCATATTTTTTCATTATATTTAGAATGTCAGTAGAATCTATCATGATGCCCTCCCTGTCATTCCTGATACTGATAATTTGTGTATTCTCTTTTTTTCTGATTAGTATGGCAAGAGGTTTGCCAATTTTTTCTTTTGAAAGACATAAATTTTGGTTTTATTTATTTCTCTATTCTTTTTTCTGCTCTTTCACTGATTTCTGCTCTTATTTTTCTCATCCCTTTCTTCATGTTTACTTTGTGCTGAATTTACTCTTCTGTATTTAGTTTCGTAAGGTGCAAGCACAGATCATTTTTTATAGATCTTTATTTAAATTGGAAGCATTTAGAATGGTAAATTTTCCTCTAAGCAATGCTTCATGTAAAATGAGCCACTTGGTAGTGGTATTCAAATCTATAATGTTACTAATTTTTTTGTCCACTTCTTCTATGAATTACTCAGAGAGTGTTGAACTCCCCAACCATAGCAATAGATTTCTTATTTATCCTGTCATGCTTTTCCCCTCAGTTATTGCTTCATGTATTTTGAAGCTTTGTTATTAGGTGCATACACATTTAGAAAGTTGTTTTGTTTTTGTCCTCTTGATGAACTGATCCGTTAGCAGTAATCTTCCTTATTCTGAGGTCTATTTTGTTTGATATTTAGTATGGTCACTTCAGATTTTTTTTTTATTTGTGTTTTCATGATCTATCTTTTCTCATCTTTCAACTTTTAACATTGCTGTATTTATATTTTTGATGGTTAATTTTATGTGTCAACTTGATGGAACCACAGGGTGCCCAGATATTTGGTTGAACATTAGTCTGAGTATATCTGTAAGGGTGTTTCTGGATGAGACTAACATTTGAATTGGTACACTGAGTAGATAGGGTTGGGCCTCATCCAATCAATTGTAAATGTAAATAGAGTAAAAAGGAGAAATAAAGAAGAATTCACTCTTCTCTGCCTGTTTTTGAGCTGGAACACTGGTTTTCTCCTGCACTTGAACTGGATGTTTTACCAACAGTTCTGATTGTCAGGCCTTCAGACTTGGATTGAAAACTCGACTACCATCTCTCCTGGGTTTCCAGCTTGCAGATGGCAGACTGAGACTTCCTTGCCTTCATAATCATGTGAGCTACTTCAATATGTATATATATTGTATATGTACATATATGTATATATGTGTAAAGAGATCTATTTTATATACATATGTATATATATAATCTGTATTTGTATATGTCTGTATATGTCCCATTGGTCTGTTTCCCTGTTGAATTCTGATTAACATAAACTGAATTTCTGTAGACAGCATATTGTTAGGTTTTGTTTTTTTTTTAAGATTTTATTTATTTGTTTGAGAGAGACAGAGCATGAGCAGTGGGTGGGGGTGGGGGTGTGGGGTGAGTCAAAAAGACTATTGCTCTCTTTCACCTGTCTCAGGATCCAATTACATATTTATTAGACTGGTATTGTCTCATAGGTCACTGAGGCTTTCTTCATATTTTTCAATATTTTTTTTTCTGTATTGCATTTTGGATAGTTTCAACTGATATGTCTTAATATTTTCTACTAGTTCAATAATTTTTTTCAACAGTCTATTGCCTATTTTTCTGTAGTGACTAATATGCTGCCAATTTAACCCAAATCACTTTTCATTTAATGTTCATTTTTCATCTTCAGAAGTGGTCTTTTTCATATCTTTAATTTTTCTTTTCATCATACTTATGTGTTTTTCTACCTCCATGAACATATGGAGCATATTTATAACTACTTCAATGTTTTTCTCGTAATTCCCTTATCTCTGTCATTTCTAGGACTATTTCTATTGATTGATTTTTCTCCTGGTTAGAGTCGATATTTTCAGGCTTATTTGCATGTCTAGTAATTTTTTTAATGGATGCCAGACATTGTGAATTTTCTATTATTGCTGGCTGGATTATACTGTATTCCTATAAATAGTGTTGCATTTTGTTTTGGTGTACAGTTAAGTTACTTGGAGTCAGTTGGATCATTCTGAGACTTGCTTTTAGATTTTGCTAGGATGGAAGCAGAGGAGCCTTTGATCTAGGGCTAAGTCAGCCCCACTACCAACACATGGCCTTTCTGGGGATTCATCCCTATTATTATAATATAATGCCTTTCCATTCTGGCTGGTGGAAATGCAAACTACTCTCAGACTGGTGTAAGCATCTCAGACTGGCTCTTTCTCTGAACTTAGATCATTTTCTCCCAACTTGCACTGATTAGTACTCAGCCAAAAACTGAAGGTTGCTTCTGCAGATCCTTGGAGCTCTCTCTCTGTGGAGGTCCCTGAAGTTCCCTCCTTTCTGGCATTCCACCCCTAAGTTCTAGATGCCTTGGCTTCTGGAACTCTTTTCTCTGTTTCCTCAACTCAGAGAGACTACAAGGTACTTTTCAGATTTTTCCTCCCTGATTTGCAGCCTGGAAACTGCCTCTAGGCATTCGGCTGGTATGACTGCAGGGTTCAGTTTGTTTCCCTTTTCTCAGAGATTATAGGCCTGTGGTTTTTCAATGTCTGAAAAAAAAATATATTTTCTCCCTGGTTCTTCAACATTGTTCAAAATGGGAGGGTAAACTGAGTTTGTTGTTCGGTTTTTGGCTACAAGTATAACTCAATATACTTTTTTTTTTTATGATGGAAAATTAAATTTTTGAAAACAGATACTCATCTACAAAATGAATTAACCTAGGCAAGCTGCTTAACTGATGGAAACCTTAGTTTCCTTGCACATCAAGAATTAATAACAATGTTCCCCTACTTGATGAGTGGATTGTAATTAGGATCCAGTGTGACAGAGGAAGTTCTTTGTAAACTGTAGAGCTCTATGCAAATAACAATGTTGAGGGTTGTGGTAGGGATGGGGGAATGGGAACTTTGTTGATTGCTTCAATTCCATAACTATTCATATAATAAAACTGTGTTTTAGAAAGATTTAACTTCAAAAAAATCCTGTGAATAATAATAACATGTACTCTCAGTCTTGTATGTAAGCAAACATCCTTATCCAAGATGGTTTTAAGCAAGGAGAGAATATATTTACTCACTAACTGTGAAGGCCAGGTGGGGGGCCGAGCCCAGCTAAATCCAGAGTTCCAATGCTGTCAGCATTCTCCTTCTCTCTTTATGTCTCTGGCTCTCTTGCCTCTGCTGTTCTGCTTCCTTCCCAGACTTTCTCCAGGTGGCAGCAAGATGGTTGTTGACAATTCCACATCATAGTCCAACAGCTTGGCAAAATGAGTAGACAGAATGAGTCTTTCAACAATTGCCCTCGCAGAAAATTTCTGAGTCTGATTTGGGTGATTTTCCTGTTTCTGAACCAATCATTGTGATCAGGAAAAAGTGATATTTGGATTGGCCAGATCTCTGAAATCGGGGACATTTTATTAGATACTGGGGATTCAAAACTCAAGAGGATATGATGTTTGATCTTTCAGTTAATAAGGTATTCACAGGGCACGATGAGTCACACAGGAAGTTATGGTTAGTTCTACTCAGTAATCAGAGAGAAGACCACAGTGTTTTCTGTCTTGGTACTTTCTTTAGTATCTTTGCTTATGCTGTGCTACTTTGCCATATGGATTAATAAGAAAACAGGCAACAGGTAAGCAAGCAAGCTTTGACAAAAGAATCTTTATAGCAACAGAAAAAACACAAAATCACTACACTCCATAAATTACATGACTATAAGGGAAAAGCAAAAGCAGCATCAGCCCATCTCCGTCTTCTCTCTTCATATATAACATACTTAACTGATGCTTTTTGAATACTCTCTGATGTTATTTTTGTTTGTGTTGTTTCTCCCACACTAGACAGTTAACTACTTGAAAGCAGAATAAGACTGCGCCTTTTTATCTTTGCATTCTTATAAGTTCTTGACATAGTGCTGCACCCATATTAGGAGCTCAATGAATTATTTGTTAAATAAATGAATGAGTGGATAGCTAATTATATAAAGTATGTGAAGTATCATTCTAAGTGCTTTACATGTATTTACTCATGGCATCCTCCCAGCAATCCTATAAGATAGATTTTACTTATTCCTCATTTTCCAAATGAGGAAATTAATACCCAGAGACGTTGTTACTTACTTAAGAACTTGTAGGTAAGAATTGGATTTCAAACGCAGGCAACCTGATTTCAGACTCTTCTACTGCTCTTATTTTTTAAAAATAAACTTATTGAAATACTTTATTAGAGAATAGGAGACAAAAAGAAAAAAAAATGAACTTGTACATTTGAACAGCAACAGCAATTGGTCAACCTGTGAAGGACACGGAAAGATTACACTTTGTTAAGAAACTGTCAAAGCACAAGGGTGTTATGCATTAACTGGATGAGTCAAATGATGATGCAAGGAAAAACTTGCAATGCTGAGCTAAAGCAGTCATCTGAGTGGTTGTTAGTGTTACACAAGGGCTGAGAAATGATTCCCTTTTGTTCTTAGGTAGGCATGTAGAAATAAACAAAATTAAATGATAGCTTGTTTCAATTCTTGGTGATGCAGAGAAACCACATTCTGAGTTCAGTAGACAGCAAATTACTTGACTCATACAATAAAGCTCCTAGAGGAAACTCAAAGCTTTAACAATAGCAACAAGACCACCACCAGCAGCATCAGGTAAGCAAGGGACCACCATAAGTGCAGTGTCCAACTCTTGCTTGCAACCCATATTTGGAGTCCTCTCTTATTGTTTATCTCTTTGATCTGTGGTTATTGCTTTGATCTTAACTTGTATGTCTCAATAACTTGGGTCAAATTTAGTCAGTGATCATGGATGACTCTAGGAAAAATTGTAATTTGAATAGTTTCTCTGTGCTACTTCTTTAATCTCTTTTTCTTTGAGGATTGTCTTAGTATACTCTTGTCTCTAAGTCACTGAAACCCAGACTTAAACTAGTTTAAACAATAATAAAATAATTTTATTCATGTTAGAGGAAGTTTAGAGGTAGGGCAATCTTTTGAGCTGCCAGTTAGCTCACAATGTTATCAGAGATCTATTTGTTTTTATCTCTTTGCTCAGATAGCCACTATATTAGTCAGCCTCTCAGGCGGATTCTCTCTAGGTCACAGAATGGCTGCCAGTAGCAATCGCCGTCTGTATTCATGCAGAATGGGTGAAAAAGTCTGGCTACCTGTGACAACCTCTTGAGAAATAAAAAGAACATACTATGTGGAAATAAATGAATACAGACCACAAAGTCCTTGATTCAGTAATGAACAAAATTATAGTTAAATTCATGAACCATAAGTTGCAAAGCTACCCAACTAAAAACTTTAGTGAAGAAGTTCCTGACACAAGATTTTAGAAAATACAAAGCAGTGGATCAGGCATTAGTCTTTTCTTGGGGAGTCAGGGGTGAGGAGAGAGAATATTAGGAAATATTTACATACCTGTTGCCATAAAATTTAAATATATTTATAGTTAATCTGTGTATAGTTATAAAAAAAGTTTCGGTCTATTTTGAGTGAATGAGTAGAGTTTTCCTGTGATATTCAATGTTCATTTTAAAGTAATCTTCTAAATAGTGATTTGAGTCATTGAGACATTAATTAGAATGTTGTTCAATTTGTTGCAGTCAATTGTGTTTGTTCCCTTAACGTCGTAAACACTTTGTTATTTGAGGTTAATTTTGCTCACCAGCCTTGTGACGCATAAACGATGACCACACGGCTCCGAACGACAAATCAGTAGGTCAGGGTTGAACATTTTCTTATTGAGTCGGGAACACGTTTTGACAGCATTTCTCTTCATGTAATGGAATGCACAACTAATAATTAAAATAAGTGATTCTAACATTTGTTTAAGAACACAATGCAAAATCTTATTTTTCCATACCTGGAAATCTTCAGCACATTTCTTCTCATGTATCATTAGCCTGGGGAGTATTTGATTTAATAGTTATTTTCTAATATTTATTTCCTCTCCTGAGTCTAAAAATTAATCCCACACCTAGGACTTAGGGAAACTTTAGAAGGCTTTCTATCGAAACTTCAGAGGAAATTCATATTTTATATGCACTTCTCTCAGGATCCTCTTTGCTCAATCCTTGCTCCTACCATGAGCAAAGGTCAAATATAACTATTGTAAACTTTTCATTAGGGTTTGTCCTGTCTTTGACATTTTATTTATTGTTTTAAAAGATTTATTTTTTTGAGAGAGAGAGAGAAAGAGTGTGTGAGCAAGGGGGAGGGGCAGAGAGGGTCCCAAGCAGGCTCCATGCTGAGCACAGAGCCCCACCTGGGGCTCGAACTCACAACCCTGAGAACAGGACCTGAGCTGAAACCAAGAGTCAGGCACTTAACCAGCTATACCACCCAGGGGCCCCTCTCTTTGACATTTTAAATGTTGCTGTGAAGAGGTCTTGAAAGGCCTATAAAGAATATCTATCCTAGACCTGCTACAGTCCCCCTGCAACTTTGAGTTGGCTTATAAACCACAGGAGAGGAGAAAAGGAGAAATAAGGGAAGTAAGCAAGCTTGAATCAGGCAAGTGCTTCGAAAGGTGAAAGGGTCTGTTTTTGTTCTATTTTGTTTTTAAGATGAGGTTAGGAGAAGAAAAGTCATTGGCTCTCCCGCCCAGATCCCACGAAGGGCCAGAGCTCACGGTGGCCGCGGCCACAGTAAGGACTCCGCGGGCTCCCTCCTGGGCTCTAACCACTGCACCACCATTTCCTGCTTAGTTTTCAGAAGTACATTTTATCGATCCTACACTTGTTTGATATATAAAACAAATTTAATAAACTTAAGACCCCATAAAAAATAAAATATGATTTATCAGTCAGAAGAATTTCCTGACCCAGGGCGCACCGCATTACCTTAGGAACATACCCCAAACCACAGCATTTCTCTAATGGTGCCTCTTAAAAATTCCTGGCCTCCCAGCACTTGTGCTCTCACAGATTTTTCCTGTTTCAGCAGTGTTCTCCTCCCATCAAACAGCTCTCAGGGTGTTATTTATTTGGGTAAAATTAACAGGAGTGGAGATGAGGGACTCATCAATTCCCACTTAGACAGAAAAAATGACTGAAATTATCTGGCCGTGGAGTTACTTTCTTTTTCACTTCATAAAACATCCCAAACATTCATCATATATCCACTTTCTGAGTGCATTTCGACGTGACCACTCTGTTTGTCAGTTCAAAGAACTCGCAGGGCCCGGTCTCTGGCTGAAGCTGCTGCTGGCGCCTTCGCTTTCGCTCCTGGTCTTCTGGCTCACGATGGCAATGGCGATGGCGAAGCAGGCTTCCCCACAAGCTCCCACCTGTCTCTGGCTGCCCATGTCCCTGTTCCTCAGGTCAGAGCCCCGGGAAAGAACTGCTCAGAGGGAAAAGGGTGGGGGCCCGCGTGCCTCGTGGTGGGTTTTGGATACACTGGTGATGTACTTCCAGCCTGGTCTGAGCACCTTCCGAGGGGAAATCCGAACAAGATAGGCAACTGGACAGAATGGGAAAGGCACTGGGTTGGGAGTGACCTCAGTGTCCTGAGCAATTACTTAGCGTCTCTGACTCTCAATCCTTTCCCCTTATTAAAGGCAACAGCGATAGCACACAAGCCATAATTCCCACCCTGTTTACCTCCCTGACATAGTAGGGTGATCGAATTTCATCGTGTATGGCAAAATCTTTTTACACTCTTAAGCACGTCACAAATCATCAGCTCTCATTAACATAGAAGCCCCAGACACTGGTGAATGGTTTGCCCCGGGACCTTGGCTGTGGAGGTAGCTTCGCTGAGTTCAGTTACACGGGGCCCTTCCTCCCCCCACTCGACCTTACCGCCAGCCACCTGCAAAGGCAGCATGTGATGTCTGTGCATATCTATGATAAGAAGGCTGTTACCTACCACCCCACAACACATTTTCCAATTAAAACAAAAACCCATCTCTTAACATTTCCCTCTTTCTTCCTCCTTTCTTTTTTTTTTTTTTTTTTAAAGATTTTATTTATTTGAGAGAGAGGATGAGAGGAGAGAGAGAGAGCACATGAGAGGGGGGAGGGTCAGAGGGAGAAGCAGACTCCCTGCCGAGCAGGGAGCCCGATGCGGGACTCGATCCCGGGACTCCAGGATCATGACCTGAGCCGAAGGCAGTCGCTTAACCAACTGAGCCACCCAGGCGCCCTCTTCCTCCTTTCATCCATTGAGGTGACTGTGATAGTTCGGCTCCCAGTGGTGTAAAAAGAGTCATCCCAAGGTGTTTCTCTTGCAGGAAAAGAATCAAGACATCTGTGTATGACGCACTAAGGTAGTCATTGGCAACCTCCCTTCCATTTCCGGGTTGGCTCATTGTTTACCTAATTGCCAGTAATAATATTTCATTGTGTAAAGAATGTTGGCACCCGGGGCCCAGGTTGCAGTTTATTGATGGCTCAGAGTTTATGAATTGATGCCCTCAGCAGGTTGCTGCCCTGATGAATGGCAATTACTGGGCTCCCACAGAGGCAATTGTAGTCAGAGCATTTACTCCTTTCAAATAATTGCCCCTGAGAAGTTGAACAGGTAATTGTAACATCTGAAAACCATGCTTTTGGCTCTGAATCAAAGAGTATTAATCTCCATAACAGAGGTGTTTTGGAATGACCCAAAAGAGTTGTTAAAGAATGGTCTCCAGAGTGTTTAATTTTAAGATGAATTGGAGAAAGCTTAGCAAGACCCCCCCCTTCCTAGGGAAAATTAAAATGTTGTAAAGACACCCAGATTGTCATTAGGGGTGCCCACCTTTTTGAAGTTGTGATACTCTATGGTGATTGGTTGATTTTAGACTTTATGCCTACCATTACTCCTCCTTAAAATTCTTTAAAGCACCTTGCTCCAGCTGGGCTAACCTGCCCATTAACCCCTGAAATGTCGTGTTCGCTCTCACTCTAGAATATTTGTTCATACTACTCTCTAATGCCATTCAATAAATGTGTGCGATAAAAAAATGGCAAAAGGTAAAATGATCTGAAATACCATTTGATTGTATACTATGATTTAGGTGGGTTTAATTAATTACTAAAGGTCCTTCAATACAGAGTGTTAAAATCTTGAAGTCATGCATATGTCTTCTATAGAATCCAAAGATTACCTTCTACTCTAGTTATTTCATTAGCGTTTCTACTCTGTTTATTTTGGTGTCATGGGAGAAATGGGAAATAGCCACATAATATAGTTTATTTGTTTAAACTTCAATTTGGGGGGAACTGTTGTACTCAATGGGAAAGAAAAATAAAGATACTAATCCATGATGCTTTGGGTCGGGGTCGGGGTGGAGAGAGAAAGGAGTATCCAAGAAGAATGGAAGTATAGAATCACACCCACAGCTTTGAAACCTTTGTGGGAAATAAAAGGTCAGAAATCTTTGAGAGATGACACTGGAGGGGAGGAAGGAAATCAGAAAAAAGAAAAAAAAATCCAAAATATACAAGGGTGTAGAAAAATTCTATACTAGTTTTTAATTCTGGAATACTTGATGCTTAAACATTTATTCTTCTCAAATTGTTGGCAGTAAATCCAGTGTGGTGAGAACAGCCAGGTATCTCTCCTTCAAGGCAATCTGCCCATCCTTATTTGAAGTGCTAAGGGTTTAAAAAGTGTCTTAGCATCATCATATTTCAGAACTGGTAGGTAATGCCAAAAGGAGTGATTAGAACACTTCAGACTAAATTATGAATTGGTTCAGAAACATGCAACAATTAGAATAAAAGTTATAAAAAATGATTAGGGGAGTAAATACAGGATAAAATTATCAACATGGGTAAACTCAAATATGAAGTAATTCTATAAACACACACACACGTGCATGCACAACTAGAAGGATCTAAAGGATACCAAAATAAAGATATACTTATCCATAAAACCATAGACATAAATTTCCTTAAACCTGATTTACCTTAAGGCTTCAATTCTCAAGAGTTTCCATCTTATATAATCATGACCTTGTTCTACTAATTAGATTATTGGAACTGAGAGTTTTATAGACTCATAGAACTAGACATGAATTTTAGAGACCATGTAATCCAGATGCCTGCCTTGAGGCAGATAAATATCTGAACCAAGGATGACAAATAGGTTTTAACTTAGAAACTAATTCCAGTCCATTTGTGGTTGACTGGCTAGAGCAATGCATTGAGGTGAATTCTAAGGCTGAGTTTAGCTCCAACAGAAGGAGTACTGAGTCTGATTGATAATGTAGAGTCTAAATTGCTCAGGTCCAGGAGTAAGAGTCCAGACACATATTGGGATGGAGGCTGGCTTTACTGCCATGCATTTGTCCTTCACAGTATAAACCATGCAGGTACAAAGAAGGCAGCATGGAGTATAGATAGTAAGTATTCTGGGGCATAATTACATAGTACAGAAATATTTAACCTGCATTTTCTTTTACTAAAATTGTTGTTGGCATATTAGGGCATAAATGCCATTTTTAATTGGCTTCTATATCTGGAGGAAATCAAAAAGGTTTCATTCCATAAGCTCCTTGCCCTTCACTCCTTAAGGTTTGAGAGTTCAAAACAAAGGGAGAGTACAGAGAGTAAGAGACATGCTCTTCTTGTGAATGGTATGCCATGTCAATGGCTATTTTTCACCCCATGCTCTTGTCATTCAGGTGACTACAGTTACCTAAGGCCTCAGCCTAATTCATAATCTTTTCCATAGCTAACTCGACCTAATGCTCAGTTAAGTCATTTATCCTAACTGCAAACTATTTATACCTAATGATCACACAGCATAATAAGAATTGTTCAAACTAAAGATGTGTCCAGTTCTTTTTGTGGTATGCTTTATATGATCACAACAATGATCTCTGTTGTTTCCAGTCCCTTTTTCATAGAGGCTCATCTCTTTGGTATGATCTTCTTCCACAATTTAAAGCAATCAAAAGATGTTGAGGGGCTCCATTGAGTCTACTAACCCTGAACTATTCTCATTCTTTTCCAGTGGCCTGTTCATTCCTTCTCTGTGTTCTGTCTTTGTTCTTTTCCTTCCACCTTCACTCTAATGTTTCTGTTCATAAATCCAGCAAACTCTTCAGTGATAATTACTTTTAACCAGTTAAAGTACCAGACACTGCAGTAGGCATGTTTTTATACTTTCTTTTGGTTCTTCACAGCAGTCCAAAGAATTCAACATTACTATCCCTATTGTATGGTTGAGGAAATTGAGAATCAGAGATGTCAAGTAATTCAATATCACACAGTGAGTGAATACCCAGATTGGGATTGGAGTTTAGTAATCCTCTTTCTGGTGATCCTCTTTCACGTACAAATTGCTGCTTAATATCTACAATAGCACACAAGACATTATCCAAACTTTTATGGAACTTAAACATTAGAAAATTATCTAGTTATTTATCTACTTGTTTCATGTCCTGTATCTACCCAATCATATATATCCATCTTGTTCCTTATTACCAGCACCAAGAACCTGGTCCTGCCTTTATCACCTCATGGCTGGGATAAAAGTCTCTCCACGAATACCCTAAACTGTGTTGTATTCTTTCTTATATGTGATGTGCATGCAGATTTTTTTTCTGCTCAAAAACCTGGAGTGCTATTTCACCTGGTTTGTCAGGAAGCACTTAGGTGGGTATAATGGCAACTATGTAATTTATCACATGTATTATTGATTTGTTTATATCATATCCATTCATTTGGTAAGTAATTCTTGAGTATGTAGGCCTTATTAAGCTCTGTCAAAGATATAAAGTAGAATCATTTTTGGTAAAGATGTTATTGGAGAAAAGAGAGGACCTTAGTCCCAGACACCAAGAGCTACAATGTAGAATAAACCATAGTCCTGCATTAAGAAAGGTGGAGATTAAGAGTTCATGAAAGAAAGCAACTGGATTGATCAGAAATCACAAAGGAAGAGGTCTGAAGTAGACCTGAAGGGAAGGCTTGTGAAAATGGTACAAGGGGCTGAGAACACATTGTAAAGACGCAGCCATTGGAGTTGTGTGGAGTGTTGGGGATGCCATGCAAGCCATGTGCTTGGAGTTGCTGGGTCATAGAGCACCTTCTGCTTGGACCACTGAGTTACTCTGGGTGGAGGCCAGTCTGCTCTTTGGCTTTGTAACACTCTTCATCTACCAAACTCTGCTTGTTCAGTTTCTGGGGTTCCCTCAAAAATTCCCTCTCTCTCTCTCTCTCTTTTTTAAACCATACCTAAGGTCTTTTCCATACTCTGAAGAGTTTGATTCTATTTGGTCTCATCAATGTTGCTATCATTTCTGTGTGCCAGTTGTTTTCCCAATTGAAGCATAGTCTCTTCAAGGTAGAAATACATTCTTTCTAATCTCACATAAAACAGAGCCTAGGGCTGTGCACACAGCAGGCAGTCAGTAAACACTGGATGATTTATTGTGTCTTTAGTTATGAATAAATGAAACTGTCCACAGACAATGTGGTTAAAAAATGTTAAATGAATGTTTCAGATTTATCCCAAATTGCTAGCTATGGAAAAAACTAAACATCAATTTAAGAAAGGAGATGACCTTTCTTAAAAAATTCTTGGTACACCCTATTTCTGTTAGAGATATTTCTCCAATCAAAAACACTCATGTTGGACACATATTTTGGTATGTATCTGGCTTTGAAGATCTATCTTAAGAAAACAGGAAAAAGAACTCAGTTATTTCAGTTTTAAAGGAACATTTTCGATTTTATGTTGAAATGATTCATACCTCATTACCTACTTAGACTGAGTAATAAGCTTTCTAACCAGAATTATTTCCATAAATATAAAGAAGTCTATTTCATCTTTCCCCATTGAAATTCAACTTCATTGATTAATGCAGAATTATCACCGGAATAAAGTTTAGAACCTAAAACTGCTGGTAATTTACACACATTCTTTTATTGAAATCTGCCTATGGGATCACCTTGGCAGAATTAAACTTAACCAGTTAAAAGAATAACTTATGTGAGAACTGTCAGGAAAGGTGAGAACCCAAATTATATACATGCAACATGAACATATAGTGCCTGAGGTGACCCAGCAACTGAAAAGTTTCATGAGTCCTGTTATCTGAGAAAATTAAATGAAGAACATTGCATTCTTTCTTTGATTTATACTTGGTCTGATATTGATTGTTTCGGCCTCTTGACTAAGAATGCGTGCAACTTGCCCAGAGAATAATTACCTCTGCTCCCCAGCCTAGCAATCTGCTAAATCTTTTCTCATATGAGAGAAAGTTTTACAAACTACATATTTAGTTTTCTGTTTTTCCTACTGTTATTTATAGTTTCATGCATATTTTCTGTCCTCCCAATTCAACTGTGTCTTCTCTTATGGCAAAAACTAGCATTTTTCTTTGTATGCCTATTTGCTCTGTCACAGTGTTTCGAACAAGGTTTATTAGTTTTTGTAGAAAACAGTAGAGGATGAAATATAACAACTTAACTTATCTTTTAAAATGTATTTCTAATAAAAGTGACAGCTGTTTTTTTTTTCTTTTTTAACTACCAACTAAGTCAAATATCTCAAACCATTGTCTATCTAGAAATGTGGCCCAGGACAAGATCAAACTATAGTACAGCGGCACAAATTCTAGATCATACTAAAACTGCCTGCTACAGAACACTGTTCAGTTGCTGAAAATACACATCCAGCTATTGGATGTATGCCTGGATCAAAAATGCTCAATGAGTTGGGAATTATTCATTGTGGTTGAAGAATACTGCCTTTGGTTAAATAAGTCGGGTTTTATCTCTTGAGAACTCTACATATATACTCTTAATTTTTTGGTAGAGTGCTGTTCCCATGGTGTAACCACATGGATCAGATTAGAAGTCTGATACACTCTCAGAGTTACCCCCAAAACACAGTTAACCTTGAGCTAAAGCAATCTTGCTGAACCATTGATTGAGGTTCTTGGCACCATGCTTTTATACCTTCCCTTTGACCTTGCAGTTTTATGGAAACTGCCTCTGCCCTCAAACTCTATTCTAGGACACTCATATTGATAGGAATATGTATTTTTCTAGCAGTCTGGTTGCCACATTTAGCTGAAAAAAATTTTTTTTAAAGATTTTATTTATTTATTTGACAGAGACACAGCGAGAGAGGGAACACAAGCAGGGGGAGTGGGGGAGGGAGAAGCAGGCTTCCCGCTGAGCAGGGAACCTGATGTGGGGATCCCAGGACCCTGGGATCGTGACCTGAGTGAAGGCAGAGGCTTAACGACTGAGCCACCCAGGTGCCCCCCACATTTAGCCGAAATTAATTAAATACATAAAAAATCCCAGGTAGTCAAAGGTGCCTTAAAATATGCTTCAAGATGATACTAAACATATGTACATACAATTCAATTTTCATCACAAACTTAGTGCCAAATAGAGCACATCTTTGTGGGAAATACTTCTTAGATGTTCTAACAAAAGAGTATGTTTTACATATAGAATTATGAACTTAACTCTATGTGGTGATGGGGACAACTCATTATGGAAATGATACAAGAGTTAGATATTAAAGAATAAGCGGGATTTTTTCCAGGAAAGAGGGGCAGTTTAGGCATAGGGATGTGCATGAGCAAAATGAGCAAATGTTCAGAGTAAAAACTTAAAAGTCAAAAAGATTCCATTAATTACATTGTATAAACTATGGCCTAAGAGTTGAGGAAAAACAGTGGTGACTAAAAAATGGTCCCCACCATTATAATCCAGTAGAAAAAGTGATTTAAATAACTCAGTTATAAAAACTAAAAATGGTATGAGTGAGTAGTCATCTAACAAGGGTGAAAATATTGTGGGACTGTAGAGAAGGGGAGAATAGGGTAGTAATACAAGAAGTGTTCTCAGATAAGATGGAATCTGAGCTAGACCTTGTAAGATGAGTAAGAAGGTAAGAGGTCAAGCCAGGGGAAATTCCAAGGCATTTCTGGGAGATGAGAGTGGGAGAGTGAACTGAAGCATACAGAGAATGTTCCTAGACTGGCACAGATGCCATTGAGACAAGACAGTGGGGCTTTTTGGTTGTAAGTTGGGGATGGAGGGGGCAATGTCAGTGAAAACCTGAATGGTAGTTTGAAGTTGAGTGTCAGAATCGTCTGAGTCATGGATCGAGGTCCTTTGTCACTGGGATGAGGAGAGAGTGTTATGATTTGATCTGTGTCTTGAGTTCAATAAAGCCAAACTTCCAGAGATTTGAGGGTCATTCATGATGAATGATATAGCAAAATGATTGTGTTTAATGTGAGGAGACATGGCTGAAGATAGAGGTTGGGAAAGCCTTTCATACAAAGAGAGGGAAGAAGTAGAGAAAAGGGAGAAGATTAAGAAGACTGCAAGGAGACAGGAAGGAATATATTGCACACCAAATTTTCATTCTTTGAAAATATATTCAGACACATGGAGAGGGAAACTGGAGCACTTTGGCCTGCTGGACTTCAGCAAAGACCTGACATATATGCTAAGCAATTCTTTGAAATGTTGGGATGATGTAGGACCTTTGCTCCCCTCTTTTTTATCCTCTCCTTCACCATGTCATCATCCAACCCAAAGTTCATTTATTCTATCAATCTATGGTCTCACCCTCTACAAACTCCCCATACATAATTTCAGAACAAACCATAAGGGATAATTCTGTACAACAGCTGTTCAAGGATGTCCGAATGGCCTGTCCTTGTCAATATGAAGGGCAAGAAATGACTAGAATTATATTCTGAATAGTCCTAAAAGAAATTTCTTTTAGATCCACAAAAAGTGTGATCTAAATCAATTCTTTAGGGTAATTTAATGCCAAGCTAATAATTTAGAACCCTATTGTGTGAAGTCTTTTCTAGACATTTGTCCATTTATTGACATATGCTTTTATTCTTCTTACTATTAATTATTATATGACTTACCATTTTCATTCCCAACATTGGTAATTAATGCCCCCCTGACTGATCAGTGTTGTTTTATTATTACTAACTCTTATTACTATTTTTAAAAATAATTTCTGCTTCTGTTGAATTTCTCCGTTGCATGTTTGTGTCTATTTCATTAATTTCTGCTATTATATTATGATTTCTTCTACTTTCTTTTTTTAATTAATCTTTTTGAGTTGACATTTAGACATTAATTTTTCAACCTTTCTTCTTTCTTAATATATGTAATTGAGGGTATGTATTTTCTTCGAAGTGGGGCTTTAGCTGTTGCATTTCACAAGTTTTGGTAGTTACAGTGTTACTACACTTTGAAAATACCATTCCTTTGGCTTCCAACCTTCATCATTGGCCATCAGTGCTATTGTTGCTAATTTGGATTACCTTAAAATGTTCTCTGTGTTTTGTTTTGAAGTTTCACTGTGATGGTCCTACGTGTTGTATTTTCTGTAATTATTGTGTTTGGAGTTCATAGTACTTTTGACTCTGCTTAGAGACATTTTTGTTAGGATTTAGAAAATTCTCTTTTCTTCCTTTCTAGGACTCCAATTACAGCTATGATAATTTCCTCACTCTACCATGTCTTAAATGTCTTTTATGTTATTTTCTGTCTCTGGATTTTGTTGTTGCTCTTCTTTTTTTTAAAAGATTTTATTTATTTATTTGAGAGAGAGAGGATGGGGGAAGAGGAACAAGGAAACTCTGTGCTGAGAGCAGAGCCCAACATGGGGCTTGATCCCACGACCTGAGATCATGACCTAAGCCAAAATCAAGAGTCAGAGGCTAAACTGATTGAGCCACCCAGGCACCCCTCTTTTTTTGTTTTTTAATACTTTTTTCTCTTCATGCTTTAGTCTGGATATAATTTTCTTTTTCTGATCTGTCTTCCAGTTCAGTAGTCCCCATCTCAGCTGTGTCAAATTAGATACTAACCTCCTCTATTGTGTTTTAATTGCAATTTTTGTATTTTTCACTTCTAGAATTTATAATTTATTATTTTTGGTTTTTAATTCTATGATGAAATTCTCTTATTGTATCGTATAATTTTTTGAATGTATTAATTATGGTTATTTTAAAGTTTGTGCTTGATAACTATTATATCTGGATTTTTTTGGAGTTTATTCCTCTTGTCTTTTTTTTCCCCCCTTATTTTTGGGTCATATGATCTTGCAGGCAGTTAAGGTAGGAACAGGTCATTTTAATCCTATTAGATGAGTAGTCATGCCAAGACCAATCTAATTCCAATTTACCACGACACCTAAAGGTGGTCCTCTGGGGTGCCCCAACTAACAGCCAGAGATCTTTTCTAGTACTCCTTGTTGGTAAGCCTAAAACTCCAATTTTTGCTACCCACTCTTTCCAGTCTATTCAGCCTCTCCATCTTTTAGCTTCTTGTGATCAGTATACAGTGAGAAAAATCATCCAGGACATTGGACTCATCTTTTTACCCCTCTGCACTTCCTTTTTTTTGCACTTCTTTCATCTTGGAAATAATTTTGAATTTTTTATCCTTATTGCCTTAATAGCTATCCAATTCCTAAATGCAAAAATTTATCTATCTATCATCTATCGTCTATCTACCTAGAGAGAGATAGAAAGATATATTTGTGTGTATATGCATGTTTGTGTGTTGTCCAGTTTTTCTTTTCTTTTTTTTTCGTGGAATGGTTCATCTACTGTAGCTCACCATTGCCAGACTATTAAAATGCCTGATATAAACTCCCAAATATTCAGCTTGTTCAATTAAAAAATTTTTTGTAAGAATAATTTGCAAGAGGTTCTGACATCCCATGCCAACCTTGAAATTCTGTCAGAGAACTGGTTGCTAAAAACAGAAATCAAAAAAGGTAAGAGAGAAAAGAAGAAGACGAAGAATTTTGCAGGAGAAAGTGGAGGCAGAGAAAGGAAGAAGAAAAAGAGGAGATACCATGGCAGAGTTGAGACGACAGATCATTACATGTCTCCAGATAGGTTTCATTCTGAGGCTGCATTTGTTTGTTTTTCTTGTTTTGTTTTGTTTTATTTACATTACGTATCTTTTTTGTCCCTGTCACTTCTTGTCACTTCAATGAACCCATCCAGGAAGTTCATGGCCAACCCAGTCACTGGATGCAACCCACTGTGTTTCATTTAGACTCTTTGTTGGACTGTAGATCTAGGGCATATATTACCAGCACTTCTTGTACATACTCCAGCTGGAAATGGGAGTGAATGCTCTCCTTTTTTCGTCCTCCACCTCTGACCCTCCTTCAGGCCTTTCTTGGTGTTCCTGGCCATCTGCCTGGCATCCAGAGTTGCCTGCATTCTGACAAGACAGAGTGGCTCACCTAGCTTCAGAACAACATAAGAGGTGCCAACACAAAGTAGACCAGATACACTATCCAAAATACCCCTCCATGGTTATTCCAAACCAGGACTAAGCCAGGAATTGTTCCAAAAATATATCACTGTATTTTGGCCTGAGTGTCACTTCCCCACTTGGCAAGCTAGGGCTGGAGAAATTGGAACAGAGATTTCCTGTTAGCCTGTCTTATATTCTCTCCTCTCAGATATACATCTTTTACTTGTCCCATCTCTAATAGGACACAGTTGCCTCAGCTTTTACAATTATTTATAGCATATCAGAAAGAAGCAGAAGCTCTACATTTTCTCTCTGACCTTCTCCAAAAGAATTTCAGCCAAACTGTTCCCTTCACACTAAACAAATGTTTTTGAGTGAATAAATGATCAGCCAAATGAATATTTGCTGTATATTTGTACTTTCATATCGTGGTTCACTAACTATGTGTATTTTCTCTTTTTCTTGGCTCAGTGCAATTGTACCCATCCTTTGGGGTCATCTCAAGTCTCAAATTTCGAAGGCTCTTCTTCCTATCCCAGTCTGCTGAAAATCAACTATTAAAGCAGTTACTTTTTTGTTAATCATCATGGCTAATTAAAAAACTTCCTTTAATTAGTGCCAAATCATTTTATGTAAAGATACTTTGTCTCCAGAAATAGATGAGAAGCTCCTTTGGAATAGGAAAAACATCCTCCCCTTATAAAACCTATGTTGGCCTCATGCCTATAATTTACAAAGGATTATCATCTATTTAATATTGTCTTTCATATCCTCAAAACCAGAGTAGGGCAGAATAGTGGCCTTATTTCGATTTTCAAAATGATGAAATTGAAGTACAAGGAGAATAAGTGATTTCTTCAAGGTCATATCCTTGATAAATGAAGCCAGGATACAACTAAATATTTTTACTTCAAAGCCAGTGACCCTTCTACCGTAGCATACTCTTTTCCACTTTTTAAAACCCCCTTCAGCATCCAACAAAGTCTTTCATGAGTTATAAGGGCTCAACAAAGAATGAGTGGATAAATGAATAGATGTATACTTTTTTCAACTCACCATTCATACATCTATTTAGAAATATACCTAGTTGATATTTGCTTCAGAGTAAAAGAAGATTTCTTCTGAGAGGATGTATTACATATATAAAGACATGAGCATTAATTGTTGAATGCATATATATAAACATATGAGCATTAATCATTGTAAGAAATAACCAGCAACGACTAAAATCTCAGTGCAAAAGATGGATTCCATGGTGTTGTCAATATTTCTAAGTTTTGAGTCAGACTGTTCACAGACTTGGGTAAATGGGTTCATTTACAAACAGACCACCATCTGATCTCGTGCCTTAACTTTTATTTTATTTGGATACTGTAATAGGCCCTGCCTTGTGCATGTCGACATCCAGAACACATCCAGATAACACAGTCAAACCGATGGCTTGATCATCCTCCCTGACCCAGCTCTCTTCGAGATGCTCTGAGGCATTTTGAGTAAGTTCATACTGCATGAAAAGAAAAAAAGTTGTTTTTGCAGCCTGAGACCAGATCTTCCAGGAACTGGAGAAGCCAGTTCCTGGAAGGTTTTGAAAATGTTAGACCATCTGTACATTGCCTTTCTGACATGTTGGTAGAGATTGCAAAGTATTATCACCACCACTAATTTACTTTTCTGACAAAGAAAGGGTGTGCTTAAAAACGTGGAAAAAAGAGAAAGAAATCCTAATGATAGGTTCTTGAACGTTATCAGCATTACTGCAAATTAGCTTTTGTGCTAGAACAGCCTGTTTGGTGCCAGGAACAATTCTAAAGCTTTACAATACAAAATGGTGAGGTTTTAGCACAATGTCGTCTAGACAGAACTCGTGCGACAATACAATCAAATCATTACTGTAAAGTTAAAAAAAATAAAAGATGCAAAATTACTTTTAATTATTTCTTGGTGCCAGATCCCACCCCTCTAAATGAAGCGATTTTTCACTGTTATTTCTTCTGTCCCAGAAGATTTTTTCAAGTAACTACCCTGGCCACAGGCAGTGATTTAAAATACTAGGGTTGAAGCTACAGTTTTTACTTGTGCCCAAATTCAGATTGACCGTCAGCTCTTCAGCTCAGCTTTACCATTGCCAGTTGTTCAATATACCTGTGTTGGGGAATTTAGACCTGCAACCCTGCCAAGACCAGGGCCAATTGTTTCATAAGTTGGCAGGCTGGAGCTCTGCCGCAAGTCAGGACAGTGTCCTAGCAACCAAGTGACTCACCTTTTAAATTATCTCATTATTCTCTTACCCTAAATTGGGAGAAAGCTCATAATTTCCTTCCAATATATTTTCCTGCCACAGTGTAGTTTCTCTTTTAATTATATGCAGGAAAAGAGGTTTTCATTGTGGTGGTGGCTTTCTTTTCCATACCATTTAGGGCCTTTTAAAATAGAATACATTCCTCAATGAGTATATATGTATAAATATATCCAAATCCACACACACACACACACATACACATATAAATTAAAACTTCATCTGTTGCTTCCTTTAATCTCTATTTTTTAAAAAATATACATTTTTTTTTGTTAGTTTAGGACCGGTTCCAACTTCCAATCCCCAATTTAGATTACATGCTCTGAAACTAACTCCAAACATTTACTGAGTTTGAAGGTCACAGTGCTATTGATTGATTTCTACTTATAATGTATGTTGTCCTAACATGAGTTGTGCTTTTTTCTATAACTTTGGGCTAAGTCCAAAAATGCAAGGATCAAAGCATCTGGACTTGTTGCTTTCATGTTTGGCATATAAAGGGGCTGGCAGTCACCAATGTGGTCTTGGCTGGGCCCTACTTGTTTTCATTCTCTGATGTGAAACAGTTGGGAATCACAGACCCTCCAACAACTAGAGTGGACTCAATAAAAATTGGCTTAATAATCTGCCAAGCATTTGGAAGTGCCAGTCTCCACAGTTTTTCAGCAGTTATTGGCCATGACATGTTTCTTTCTTTCTTTTTTTTTAAGGAAAGAATTTGCTATGAAATTAGTTTTGAGATCAACATTTGAAATAGGTAAACTATTCATCTCAGTAAACTGACTTTATCATCTTTGATCTCATCTAGTTCATTATTTCACATGTTCTATTTTTCTGATGTGATGATTTCTTTTATCTGTTTGTCTGTTTCTCATGAAAATCAAACGCGGAATACAACAAATAATGGAGAGGCTTAAACATTTGACCATTCTATTGAAAGTCCACTAATTTCAGAAAGTTATCTAGTCATCTTAAACTTTCCAGTTCCTTAGATGTAAGACATCCCCTATTAAATAATTGAAGTTTGATTCCAGTAAAAAAAATACTGAACATATTTATAAAGCACTATGAAATGTGAACATTTATTTTGATTAGGGTGTGGAATTTTCCAAATGGATTTTTTTTTCCACTAAACTCCAAGGCAATGCTATTCTTTGCATTGAATTTTATTGCTATGAATATATTTAAAAAGGTGGAATTGTTAGCTAAGGCTTATAAATATTTTCATTATTTACGAATTTCATTGGTTTTCAAGATAGTTTTTCAACTCATCACCACTTTTACCTTTCTTTACTGCCTTGTTTTCCACCAAAAAAATAGTTGTAGTTAACATACATTTGCTATGGATTGTTAAGCTCTTCCAAAAGAAGGCTGTGTCAGGGTAAATTTACTAGCATTCAGGATGGGTGGGGGGGAAGAGAGCAAAATTGGGAGAGTATATTAATATTTTTGTAATTAAATTAGAGTCTTAATTTGAATTTGAACTTCTACTCAAGCCACTGCAATTGGAAAAAAAAGGAAACAATAATAAACTTAACAATTGGAAAGGAAAAATATTATCATTATTTGTTAATCATATGTTTATTTAAAAAATTTAAGAACATGGGGGCACCTAGGTGGCCCATTCAGTTAAGCATCTGCCTTTGACTCAGGTCAAGATCCTGGGGTCTTGGGATAGAGCCCCCCATCAGGCTCCCTGCTTCTCGCTCTCCCTCTACCTCTCCCCCTGCTTGTGCTCTCTGTCTCTCTCTCTGCCAAATAAATAAATAAAAATCTTTTAAAAAATTTAGGAAAATGAATGAAACAGCTTCACAAGCAATAAATGCATTTGTTAAGCTTGTTGAGGAAATGTTACTATTCTGAAATCATGCTAGACAGCTGCAGTGGCATGGTAAAAGAGAAAATGGACACTCCGTTTACAATACCAACAATAGCAACCCAAAGTGACATATAGAAGAATAAATTAACAGGAGATGCATAAGATCTGTAAGAAAAAAATCATAAGGGCGCCTGGGTGGCTCAGTCAGTTAAGCGGCTGCCTTCGGCTCAGGTCATGATCCCAGGGTCCTGGGATCGAGCCCCGCGTCGGGCTCCCTGCTCTGCGGGAAGCCTGCTTCTCCCTCTCCCACTCCCCCTGCTTGTGTTCCCTCTCTCGCTGTATCTCTCTCTGTCAAATAAATAAATAAAATATTTAAAAAAAAAAAAGAAAAAAATCATAAGATGCTACTGAGGAAACAAAATGAGATTTAAATAAGTGGAAATGTGTGTAATGCTTTCGAAGAGGGAGATACAGTATCTTGAATATTGTTCCTTAATTAATTTGTAACTTTCATGTTAAATTCATAAGAAAAGAATAATTTTTGGAAGCAGCCAAGCTGTTTCTAAAGTTCATGTGGAAAGATAAACAAGCAAGAGGAGGAGGAACCATTCAGAAAAATGAAAATAACGAGAGACCACGCCCAATGTTAAATCACATTATAATGCTGTAATAATTAAAACAGTGTGATGCTGGCACATGACTAGACAGATTGATTAATGGAACAGACCTAAAAGGCCAAAAATAGACTCAGATATGGATATGCATTTGGTATACAAAGGTGGCATTACAAATTAGTAAGGAGAAAGGGTTTATCCAATAACTATGTTGGAACAATTGGGTAAACACCTAGGAGAAAGTGAAGTTGAATCCCTACCTCAC
Source organism: Leptonychotes weddellii (assembly GCF_054177405.1). Lineage (NCBI taxonomy): Eukaryota > Metazoa > Chordata > Mammalia > Carnivora > Phocidae > Leptonychotes > Leptonychotes weddellii. Next base: position 106,041,784 of record NC_138369.1, on the reverse strand, counting down.
ATGCTACATCAAAATGAATTCCAAAATGGGTCAAACACTTAAGTCCATAGGAAAATGTTTTTATAATCCGAGTGGAGAAGGCCTTTTCAAGTCAGATGTGAATCTAGAAGCCATTAAAAAAAGAAAAAGACAAATTCAGCTGCATAAATGGAAAAGAATTCTGCATAGATTAAATAAAAAATTAAGAGGTAAAATACAGATTAAAAGCTAAGAATTTATAAATTATATAAAAATAAAGGAATTGTGGGGCACCTGGGTGGCTCAGCAGTTAAGCATGGGACTCTTGATTTTGGCTCAGATCATGGTCTCAAGGTGGTGAGATCAAGCCTGGAGAACTCCTTGTTGGGGGACAGGGGGTCCACACTCAGAAGGGAGTCTGCTTCTCTCCTTCTCCCTCTGCCCCTCCATGAGCTCGCATACTCTCTTTCTCAAATAAATAAATAATTAAATCTTTAAAAATAAAGAAAGAAAGAAATTGTTTTTCTCACATGTGAGTATTCTTTTGAATAATTAGGTAAAAATGAATGCAATGAAAGTGGGGCAAATTAAGTCAGAGGCTGTGGATAAGGGGAAATAAATGACTATTTAACAAATAAAAAGATTTCCAACCTTATTTACAATGACGGAAATTTAAATTAAAACTATATAGGGATCTGCTTTTTACCTTTCAGTTTGGAAACAAAATCTCAAAGCTTGCTCTATCACATTAGTAAGAATGTAGAGAAACCTGCTTTTTCTTTTTTCTTTCTTTTTTTTTTTAATGATTTTATTTATTTATTTGACAGAGAGAGACACAGTGAGAGAGGGAACATAAGCGGGGGAGCAGGAGAGGGAGAAGCAGGCTTCCCGCGGAGCAGGGAGCCCTATGCGGGGCTCGATCCCAGGACCCTGGGATCATGACCTGAGCCGAAGGCGGACGCTTAACGACTGAGCCACCCAGGCGCCCCTGAAACCTGCTTTTTCATGAACTGATGTCAATAAACTGGAACAATTCTTATGGCAAGCAATTTGACAATACCCGAACTTATTAAATGTGTGCAGCCCTTTGAACAAGCAATTCTGCTTCCAAGAATTTATTGCACAAATCTACATGTTCATGCACAGAATGACATTACCTCGCTAGTTACTGCAGAAGTGCCTTTCATGGGAACATTAAAACAACCTAACTGGACTTTAGTGGGAGGCACGACATAAATTATACCATATCCACAAAGTAGAATATTATACTGCTGTTAAAAGGATGCAGTACAAATTAGGTATTTTATTTTTCTCACACAAAAGCCATCTGGTGCTACCACACTGATACAATTTATGCTTGCAAACATCCAGGCTTTCTTTCATTAATTTTCACTGTGTGTGGGACCGCATGGGTGGCTCAGATGGTCGGGCATCTGCCTTCGGCTCAGGTCATGTCTCCAGGTCCTGGGATCGAGCCCCACATCAGGCTCCTGGCTGGCTCAGTGGGGAGCCTTCTTCTCCCTCTCCCTATGCCTCTCCCCCTGCTTGTGTGCTCTCTCTCTCAAATGAATAAATAAAATCTTTAAAAAAAAATTTCACTGTGTGGCTTACCACTTACTTATTGTGGATGGTTGTCCCCTTTCTTACATCTTAGTGATATTTCAGGCAGAGAGAAGTGGAACTATACATTCAACACCCTTCCAAAGAACATGCCCCGAAGACCTACCAGCATCTGCCCTCCTTTCATTGGCCAGAACTCTATTAAATAGCCGCTCAAATCACAAGACATCTTGGAAATATTGTGTTTTAGCTGGGCACATATTTACCCAGAACAGAATGAGCTTCCATTATAAGGAAAGAGAGACTGTTGGAGATTGGGTAAGAAAAATGTGTGTGTGTGTGTGTGTGCGCGTGTCCAGACAAGCATGCACACACATTTGTGCACACATATATGTATGAGGAGGAATAAGAAACAGGGGTTTTAGCTTCCTCTTAGGAGGAAAATATAAAATTCTAGGTAAGAGTACAGATTTCCTTTTTACTGTATGATCTTTCATAACTTTTGAATTTTGTACTTCAGATATATTATTTATTACAAATATTTTAATGAAAAATGGTGCTTCTTTTTAAAGTGCTTTTCAATAAAATTCTTCAAAATTTCAAATTCACATAATTTCTTAATCAAGTGCTTTCAATATTAAAAGTGTAGTACTACCATACAATTTGTGCTGTTAAAGAAATCTATTAACCCCTTCATGGACAGAAGGATTTGGGCTAAAACTTTGGTTTTGTGGGTAGTATGGCTCAGAGGAAATTAGTGGCAATTTCTCTAAGCTTCTGTTTTCTCATGTACACCATGGGATAAGGTTATTTTTGGCACATTAAACTAGATAATGTATGTAAATGCATTTAGCATAGTACCAGGTAGGGTAGGTGTTTCATAAATGGTGTCTGCTATTTCTATTATTATTATGATAATCACCGTTCCTGACAACATTCATATGAGGTTGTGTATTTTCTCTCTAAATAGCATTAAAAGGAATGATGATATAAAGATTAGCCAGCTTAGAAATAGTTTATGTCTTAACCACAATCTGAGAGCATCATAGTTTCTGTGAGTTTTATATCATGTGATATAAAAGCAGTTAAGTCACTAGGCTTCTGTAAAATAGATATATCCTCTATGTTGAGTACTATTAATGTTAGGTTCTGGACACTGCAATTGAACAATCAGTCTTAAACACATTTCTGCCAGATTAAAAGGAACTTGAAATTTCTGATTCAACTACAAATACGTAACACCCTAACTTTGATTGGCAATTTGTTGCAAAACTGACTTCCAAAAAGTCAGGATGCCTCAAAATATAGAATTTGGTAGGCCCAAATTCTAAATACCATTATTGGAATATGTCCCACAACTCAAATGCAAAAGATTGTGATTGAAAAAAAAAAAACCCTTCAGATTGTTAATAATTTTATAAAGAGGGGTGCCTGAGTGGCTCAGTTAAGCATCTGCCTTTGGCTCAGGTCCTGATTTCAGGGTCCTGGGATCGAGTCCCACATCGGGCTCCCTGCTCGGTGGGTAGCCTGCTTCTCCCTCTCCCTCTGCAGCTCCCCCTGCTTGTGCTTTCTCACTCTCTCTGTCAAATATATAAATAAAATCTTAAAAAAAATAATTTTATAAATAAAAGACTAAAGCCATTTATTAAGCAGTTGGCTTTCTTTTGCGATCTATTTTCCACAAAAGAAACAAAGATTTTCTATCACCTGAAAAAACATTTTTACCTATAAATGTGAGAGAAGAAAATCAGCTGGACAAGTAGGTACTGGGTGACCAGTGAAGCTCAAACCCTTTTGTCATCTCAACTGCACACTACACCCATCAAATCTGTTCCTTTTAGGGAGTGGGAAGGAAGATGAAACATTCCATGTTCTGGTTCTTAAAGGTTGCCTGCAAATAGTGGAAACTTTTAACGTTAAACTTTTGAAAACCAGGGGTCTGTTCTACTGTTATAGTGTGCCTAGTTCAATATTTAACATAGTTGACTATTTCAGGATCTTACTGTTTTTCTTTTTTAATTAAATATATATTGAGCTTGTAGAGTGTCTAATATTGATTTAGTTCTGCAAGTATATGAGGTTTCAGAAATCTTTGTAAATCAACAATATATTCAAAATTCCCACTTTCTTCAGAAATTGGAAATAGCATTTCTAATATATAAGCAAGGAAACTGAAAGAAAGAAATTTGATTTACCCCAAGGCTCTTGAAATGCTAGAGTAACAGCCTTAAAAAGTAACCAAATTTTAGTCGGTTGTTTAGAAAAGTTGTCTTTAACTCTTGGCCCAAATATGCAAGTCTTGCAGTTTTCCAAACCATTAACTGTATCAGCAACACAGATACATGGGGAGGAATGTTGAAACCACAAGGGGTTGAGTATGTTTCTTTGTGTTCCCTTATCCCTGTCCTTCACTAGGTTGGCTATGTCTTATACATTTCCCTCTTTAAGATGTTCAGTTAGCTTCCCCCTTCCCCATTCCAATGCTGCTGGGGAGGGTTCTGAAGAGGGAAGGGATTGTAGTAAGCCCATAAGAAGGAAGCAGCTAAATAACGATCATTGTAAGCCTTACGTATTTGTGTACTAATATTGCTGTTTCTATAGTAAACATTGTGGCATTCATTTCAGATTCTTTTCGTAGGTAAAAATTTTAGGGTGGGAAGCATTTCTTTCATCATTCCTTCAAAGCACCAGCAAACTTTTCAGTTTTCACAATTTGCACATATAATCCTTAAAACGAAAAGAGGTACCTCAGTGAGGGAGCATATGTGAGAAATAGGGAGGGGGCTGTGGAGGGAGAAGGGAAGAAAACAATGTTAAGTTATACAATTCTTATATCCTTAAAGACAGCTTGGAGACATGGAAACCATATGTGAATTTTTAGCTAATAAAATAAAATGCCAAAATGTGGTGGCTAAAGCTATTGCACCCAAAATGTAATTGGACATATGCTCATTTACTTGCTTATAATCAAAACATTAAAAAAACTGTTTTGAACTCAGGCGAGGTGTAAGTATTGGACTAACTTAATTTATGCAATTATCTCACATGGAAAGAATGCATTCGTGCCATGGTGTTATTATTCCATTAAGAAAAGTAAACAATGTATAAGCTGGAATAGATAATACTTAAGCAAAACCAAAAAGTTCCTATTGCCCATGTTGAAAAGAGGAAAAGAACTTATTAATTTCACACAGAAATTATTTTCCAATGAACATGTTATTTGGCTCATGTGCTTGCTGTAGATTTATCTAAAAAATCACAGCAATGTGATTTTTATTCACGCAAATGAATGTCAGTCTGTTTAGGTAATCAATGCAAATTTCATTTCGTTAGTCAAAAATAACAGCTTTTACAAGTCTGGTGAAATTGCCAGAATGTCAGGCTTTGGTTGCTAAACTCAGTTTATGTACTGCATGGATCTAAATTTCTCATGTGAACTCATTCAAGAATACCAAAATAGAATTGGGTTTTGCTTACCCAAAGGCCCTTTTTAGTCAGTCAATTTATTACTCTTTATTTACTTATTTGTTTGTTGGTTGATTAGTTAGTTGGTTTATTAAGCACTTACAAAAAAACACAATTATTAAAAAAAATATGATCCTGAAATAGGTTATATACACAGGCATTAATTAAGGATTAAATAGGGTAGAAAAAGCAAAATAAAAATCAGATTTAAAAAAATTTAAATAACTACGAGGGATGATAAGGAATTTGACTTAAGAATAAAGAACTGTTGACATGGTTTTATTAACTCAGAAAACATTTAAGTAGGAACTTTAGAGGAGACCAGATGACAGGATTAAATGGAAAAAAATTAAAACTCAAATTTCCTTCCTCAAAACAAGGTAACATGAGAAACTAAACAAACACATATGAAACATGTACAGATGTTTGTAAAGCAACTTTTCAACTCATGTAAAAACAGAACCCAAGCTGAGTAGCAATGTCAGGACTTGAGAGTACACCGTGCTCACACACTTCTGTGATGTCATGTCATCAATATCTACATACACGCTTGTCCAAGAATTCACAAACCATCTCTCTGTATATAATCAATAACTCCTTGAAGACTTAGTCTATATTTATGATACAAAGAATTACCACAGGGCGAAGTTTGTCAGCAGAAATATTTTTGGAGATGGTCAATTGGAAGGTAGATTGATGAGAGGTCAGCGGTGAGGACATGTCCCAGGTGTGTGAGTGTAGAAGGACAATTGCAAGACTGGGGATCTAGAAAGAGGAACAGCGGGAGGCTAGAGGAAGATGTGCATGTTAGAAGATATTGTTGAAAATCAAAGAACATTTTAAGGTGTTCAAAAGAAAAAAAATGAAATTGTCTTGAATTGAAATCTGAAAATAAAGCTAGTTGATTCAATCCTTTAAATTCCATATTGAAGCTTTCAAATACATTTTTCTTTACACAACTGGCTGGACATAAGGAGTAAGCAGCATGGGGTTTATAGAAAGATGACATGTAGACGAGCTTATAGTTAACTGTACAGTTTGACATTCACAATGGACTGCACGGGGACTTTGTGTGAAATGATGAAGGCATGTATTGGTTTGTGTCAAGTGTAATGGAAGAAAGGACCCTGTCTCCTACTGTGTAGCCATTGAATTAGAATTGTGTCCTCATGGCATCTAGAGCACAGAAACTCAACTGCTGAAAAGTCAACTGTTGGATTGGAAAAATAGGAATCAAAATACATTAAGAAAAAAGAATCATAAGATCATATCAATTTATAGCAAAGCTAAAGATAACAGAATAAGATTAAAAATGAAAAATAAATTTGTTTAATTTTCCCTTTCTATAAAAGAAAATCATGTCCTTAGGAACAGAGGGGGAAAAGACCCCTATTCAATGTTGGAACCAACTCTAGAGCATTGGTGGTCAACTCTGAATTTATACTGAAGGGGGAGTAGATCTTCCTAAATCAGTGACCAGTGACCAGTGTGCCAGCTTTAAAGCTCCAACAAGAAATTTTCAAACTGAGTCAATGTTTTTCTTAAAGATCTTATTTATGTATTTGACAGAGAGAGACATAGTGAGAGAGGGAACACAAGCAGGGGGAGTGGGAGAGGGAGAAGCAGGCTTCCTGCAGGGAGCCCAATGTGGGGCTCGATCCCAGGACCCTGGGACCATGATCTGAGCCGAAGGCAGACACTTAACGACTGAGCCACCCAGGTGCCCCTGAGTCAATGTTTTTAAGCCAAGTTTACTGATTGTTGTTCAAACTGCTAAAAACAAACCTTGAATATAAATGACATATATTGAAATATGTAAATAATATATACATATAGATCGCATTCTCCCATTTATTAAATGTTAATTATATGCCAGGCAATATGTCAAGTGACCTAATTATATCCTAGTAGTTAAGAATATGGACTTTCAGGTCAAATGGCCTATGTGAAAATTCTAACTTTGTCATCACTAACTTTGTTACCTATAGCCAGGTGTCTTTTCTCTTAGTTCCCTCATCTTTATAATCTAAATAATAATATTTGCTTCACACTTCAAAGGATTTTTGTAAAAATTAATTGGAATATTACAATCAAAATGCTTAGAATAGTGGCCAACATATAATAAGCACTCAATAAGCACTACATGCTAATCCTCACAATGCTACAAAGACATGAAAATTGAAGCTCATCACTTTTAAGAATTTCGTGCAAGTTCATCCACCTAGTTAGTAGTCAGGCTGCAATTTTAACCCACGTATGTCTGGCTAGCCTGTCTTCCCAGTGCTTTACTCTTTCATATTCACAACCTGGACCTCTGCCTTCCGCTGCAATTGGCCCACCAGGTGTTGGTACACAGCAATGGGTCAGCCTCCCAGGGCTCCATTTCCCTCCTGCACAAAGACTGTCAAACATTCCTTACTCTCCCCTGACCTCTGCAGAATTCAGTGAACCTAATCCACAGATCCAAAAACTTAACTCATTAAAAAAGAGAGAGAGAGAGAGAGAGAGAAAAAAAAAGTTCAAATTTCTTTAGAAAAACCAGAATGGTTCTTCAGTTTGTTTGTTTGCTTAGGATCATGTAACCTTCCAAGGAAAACAGTTCAGATTTTGGAGAGATGTTGATTTTTGGTGTTAAAAAAAAAATGACATGATAACGGGACAGAGCTGGCTCCAGAGAGGGCAACAGCATATAAAATCATGAGACACTTCAACCATCCTGTTAAAGTTAGAAAAATCCATTACCAAGTTGTAGAAGGAAAACAACTTGCGGAAATATCATCGAGGGCCGACCGTTTCCAATCACTGGTACTCCATTCATTATATGCTTGAGTGGTTCCAGGAACAACAGAAGACCGTGCACTGTTACAATGCCAAGGACAAGAAAGGCAACTCAGCCTGTCGGGCTGACTTCCCCTCACAGCAATCCGAACATTTCAGGCTTCGCTTCCCTTGCCCAGATGAGTTAGTCACTAGGGAGGTGAAGCCATGGCCAAGGACTCCTTTCTCAGAGAAGACTCACTGCTCTCTCGTGAACCATCGCCTGCTTTCACATTCTTCAGGCCTAGCACACACAAACTCTATTTGGAAGGGACAAGAATGACATGTCAATCCATCTTCATTCTACCTTTCCTTGGTTCTTTAAGAGCTTCCATCAGAGGACCACTATCTTTATACAGTATCACTAATTCTTAAACTATCCCTACAAAACTGTTGCGCTGTTTAGACAAGGAAACAGATGCTCGTGATATTAAGTTTAAAAGAGCATGTACTAGCAAGCGATAGAAATGGGGCTTGTCCCCAAGCCTGTTGAGTTCTAAAACCCATGATCTTTCCACACAGCAGTTTAGCATGCTTTGGTGGGATGAAAAAGGCAGAATCCGTAGTAGGGTGTAGGGAAAAAAGTAGAAGTTTTGTTTGAGCAAATCCAAAATTGATGCCATTGAAAAAGTGGAAAATTTCAATGAGGAGAGTGTCTGGATAAGACGGGAAAAAAAAGTTTGTCTAGTAAATATTTTATCATAAAAGAATGGGTGGGGCAAGGGAAGATAGCATTTCAGCTTGCCTGGGGGTCCTATTTATTAGCTTTAAGCAGACATATGGTTAATGGCCAAAATGAATAAAATATGCAGACATAATGAAGCATTATTTATAAATTTCCATTTGACATGCTGATTCATTTGTATTTAATTTAAACTTTTAGACTGAAATAGTTATTTTTGCTGAGCTTAAGCACACACATCCCAAACTTACTTCGTAAATTTAGTAATACGTTTATGAGTTAAATCTTTCTAATGAGACCTTAAACTTGATGGAGAATCTTCAAATATTAAGTCTGGGTATTGTTTTGAAGTGAAGATCCTGATATTAAGACAGTTTTAAGTCTAATATTAAAACCACACATCCAAAAATAAGAGAGCTAGTTACTTAATCTTGAGATGGCATTATTGGATTCACATATTTAGCACTGATTGCTTAAATATGTTAGAGACTTTTGTAAAAAGAATTGGCAACTGCAGTTTATCACACAGGGATACCTTAAAAGCTCTCCTCCTACAGTATAGCCCAGAGCTTTTATTAGATGCTTATGTTCTTTGTGTTTTTTTTTCAGAGAGAGAGGTGGGGAAGGGGCAGAAGGAGAGGGAGAGAGAGAATCTTAAGCAGGCTCCGTACCCAGCATGGAGCTCGACAAGGGGCTTGATCTCACAACCCTGAGATCATGACCTGAGCTGAAATCGAGTCAGCCGCTTAACCAACCGAGCCACCCAGGCGCCCCTAGATGCCTACGTTCTTATCACCGGTTCTGGATTGAACCATGGTGAATTTGTCCCTTAGCCTTTTTGTTCTCTAAAAAAATTGTAACTTAGAATAATAAAATTGGCTTTATCGATTCACTTTCTATTTTCCACTCTTTTTAGGGTTTTATCTTAATATCTCCAGCTGAAGAAAGAATAAATTTATGCAGGGCTTGAGTTAGGGAACAGCTGGTATTGAAAATGTTTCTCTTCTTTAAGCTCTCTCCCTTCCTTATCCAAACAGAGAAAAGACAGATCTGTTTTTTCCTACTCAAAAGGAGTGGAGTGAAATCCAAGTCCTCCAAAAAAGAGACGGAATGCTGTTCTACCTCACTACTCACTCCTACTTCAAACTTTAACTTTTGGACTCACATCATTTTTAGAATGTTAAACCATTTTTCAAAGACATTAGACTCCCAAGAGGTAGGTGAGGATTAGTTCCAGTTTAAGCAAAATTTAAACACACAAATTTTAAAAAAACAAAGCAAAACAAACAAGCTGGATACTTCTTTTCTCTTCCTTTTTAGACCATGAAGTTACAACATTGAAAACAACCCAGAATGTTTGCAGCATCACAATCTGCACTCCTTCGACCCTCCAATCTTCCAAAAGGAGGTTTGGGAAGACATGAGCTGTTAAGAAGTTGCCAGTTAAGAAGTCAGTTTGGAAGTCACTTTAAACCAAAGTTGCATAATCAGGACTGTTGGTCTTAAGTATGTGTTTGAGTAATGTATTAAATGGCATTAACATGGACAGTAAAACTCTTGCATTATTTTCTTCCCTGGGGGCATATAATGCAAAATTTCATTGACTGGATCCAGTTTGGTAAATGGGGCAGAAAATGCCTGTAGAACTGATGTAATGTTACGAAGAAAGTGGAGCATAAGATGGCATATAAACTCCTAATGGTATTGTTTCCTAGATTTTCCTTGTGCAGCAAAGGGAATATCGCTGCTGCTTTTAAGGGACCAGCCCGATTACAATTAAGGCACCAATGTGTGCGTTTCCTGGCACACATATGACTATGGGGGCACAGATTAGAATTCATTTCATCAAGCTTTAATTTCATGTTCAGCCCCTTAAAAGTTCCATATCTTTTAAATATGCTGCCAGCAACCTGTTATCTGGTATAATGAAAAGCAATGTAACCACTCACCAAATAAAACTCCGTATAAAATCTCAACCTCAGTTTCACTTTTCAGGCACTGGTTTCATTGCTTCTACCCACCCTTTCTCTCTGCCAGAGCCTCTAATGAGCAGCAGCTCTGGCCAAACCCTGCCAAGTGTGAGCAGGTGGGTTTGATGGGATGTGAAATGTAGTTTGCCTCTAACAAGACTACCATTCGCTGGCAAGACCACATGGATCTTAGGCAGAGAGCGAGAAAATCTAAGTAGATGTTTACAAATAAGAGTGAAAATAAATTATACTGTTTAATAATACTATATTATTCATTTGAATAGTACTCATTATATGTCATAGCACCTTTAAAGAAATATTTCTGGAAAGATTTCCTTTATACTTGTTAAACCTAAAATAAGTAGATTCCTAGAGAGAGGAACACATTTCTTTTCATCTTCACAAAGCCCAGAACAGCAGAAGCTGTTTGGATGATATAACCATTCATTCATTCATTCATTCGCTTGGGAAAAAAAACAACTAAGAAATTCCAAAATAATTATTTTTATTTATTTGTTAGACAAATCAGTGAATATAACTGTGGGGTTTACCAAACGAAAACAAGATTATTTTATTGTTACTTTGATTTGACTACCAAGTAATTTTCTAACAGAAAGAACTTGTATTTTCATAGCTAATACTATGTTTGGTTTAAATTATGCTCTATATATGTTATGAGAAGAAAGAAATATGCTAAAGAAACTCAAGGCTGAATGTGAGAATCAAAACAGATGACGTGATATGGAAGGCATTTTGAAAGTGGTGAAACATTTCACAGACTTACAAGCTTATTATTATCTTTAGAGGTAAGATGGCGTAGGGGAGAGAGTAGACAGAGTGGGAAATCAAGTACAAACTTTGCAACCAGCCAATGTGTGGAGCTGTGCAGGTCATTTACCCTCTTAAAGACTTAGTTTATGTTTATTTAAAAATTCCCTGTAATAACTGCCCTATCCATCCACCACCCGAGCTTACTGTGAGAGTCAAATGTATTTAAAATCACTCTTTTGAACTGCAAAGCACAATAAGTAATTTTGAAATTTGTGAAATGTGTTCTTGATTATAGTCACCATTTAGGAGAACTACAACACAATTTCAGAAATAAGGAAATTTCAGGAGCCCATTTCATACAAATGCAGGAATTCAAGTGCTTCAGAAACTTTCATTTATAAATGTGGTTAGTATTAATAAGAGACTCTATCCAATTAAAGCTTTTGGACCTAGGAGTATAAACACAATTCACAGATTTCTTAATTGACTTGCTATATTGATAATAGCCATATTATTTTTTAAATTTATAGTTTTCCTTTTAATATGTATAAAAGAATGTGTATAATGTATGCATTGTAAAGTGATATAAAATATAATAAATATGTTATTAAGCACAAAAATGTACCCAACAATGATGAGCCTAAGAACTAGGACAGAGCTAAAAATGTGTATATTAAATAGAGTCGTGGCAGAAATACGGGAGATACTTACAAGGGTTTAATTGAAAAGAATTAATACTACACCAGCAATGACTAAGACTTTCCATATCTTTTCTATCTGCAGTTGACCTTTGAACAACATGGGTTAAAACTGTGTGGATCCCACTTTTATATGGATTTTTTACAGTACATACTATAAATGTACTTTCTCTCCCTTATGATTTCTTAATAACATTTTCTTTTCTCTAGGCTACTTTATTGTTAGAATACAGTACATAATACATATAACCTACAAAATGTGTGTTAATCGACTGTTCATACTATCAAGAAGGATTCTGGTCAATGGTTGGTTATTAGTAGTTAAGTTTTGGGGGAGTCAAAAGTTACATGCAGATTTTCAGCTGGGTCAGCACCCCTAACCCCCACATTGTTCAAAGGTCAACTATCTTGTGTTGTCAAATTCTTAGTTTCTGCCAATTGAGTGGGTAAAATGATGGCTATCGCATTTCATCTTAATTTTCATTTCCCTTATTTCTACTGAGATTGAACTACTTTTCATAATTTTGCTGACCAAAAATCTTTCCTATTTCATGAAACTTCTGTTCATATCTTTTGACCAGTTTCCTATAGAGTAATCAATAGTATTAATGACTTAGGAGGTTTCTTTTTAATATCTGAGACAATAATCTTTTGTTAGTTATATGTATTGCAAATATCTTCTCAGAGCTTGTGACTTGTATTTTCATTTTCTTTTGAGGCCCAGAAATTGTTAACGGAATCATATTTATCAATCTTTTCTTCATGGTTAGTGCTTTTATGTATTATTTAAGAAAGACTTTACCCTAATTTCAGAGTGACCTCTTCTATATTTTTTTGAAAAGTGTTTACAGTTTTATTTTTTATTTTTTTATGTTATGTTAATGACCATACATTACATCATTAGTTTTTGATGTAGCGTTCCATGATTCATTGTTTGCGTAGAACACCCAGTGCTCCCTTCAGTACGTGCCCTCTTTAATACCCATCACATATAGAAATCTTTAAATCGTTAGCTTTAATATGATGAGAGGAGGGTCCTAACTTAATTTTTTAATATAAATTGACTTTTTAAATCCACGTTTATCAAATAGTCTTTCATTTCCTCAGCAATCTGCTATGCCACCCCTATATTTATCAAGGTTTCTTCCATGCCTGAACTTGTATTCTGTCCTGTGGGTCAATCTGTATATTCTTGTTTATTAAGGCTTTATCTTAATATTTAATATCTGATAGGATAAATCATCTCTCTTTATTCTTCTTCCCCATGAATATCGTAGCTAATGTTGGCTCTTTTTTCTTTTATGTAAATATTAGAGTCTGATTTTAAAATCTTACATAAAACACTGTTAGAATTTTAATCAGAATAGCATTAAGGCTACAGATCAGTTTGGGTACATTTGGTATCTTTATAACATTGACTATATCTTTATAGACAATATCTCTCCATTAATTTAGGTCTTGGTTAAATTGTTTGAATAAAGTTTTAAAATATTATTACATTAGGTCCTGCACATCTTTTGTTTGATTTCCTCTAAGAGATTATAGTTTTAATTGCTTTTACAAATGGCATTTAAAAACTATTTTCTGATCTTTATTGCTACTCTATAAAAATACTACTGATTACTGCATATTAATATAATATTCTGTTAACTTGCTATATATACTCATTATATTCAACAACTCATGTTAGATTCTTTTGGTGTTGTTTCTTCCTTTTTGGTGACTTTAATTTCTTTTTTATTTTCTTGGAGGATCATCTGAGATAGTTGAAGCTTGCCTATAGCCTAATATAAATGTAATCATTTTTTGTAAATACCATAATTGTGCTTAAGAGGAATGTATATGTTATAATTTACGGTGTAGATATATTTCTACATATCTCTACTATATCAAGTTTTTCAAAACTTTCCTATATATATTAATATTTTGTCTGTTTGACCAATAAATAAATAAATACATACATACATAAAGTCTCTTAAAAAATAAATAAAATAAAATCTTTTGCTATCAGCCTTTTTAAATCTCTATGCATTAGGGATGTCACTTATAAATTACATATAGCTTTATTTCCTTAATTCAATTTGAAAGATTTGGCCTTTAACTGACAAATTATAATTATTGACATACTAGTTGATATAAATTTTTATTTTTCTATTCAGATTTTCTATCCTTTTTTCTCCTTTCTTGTCTTTTAAAAAATTGATTGGTTGAGGTAGAAATTTCTATTATTGTTTTTCTTTTCTTTTCTTTTCTTTTTTTCCTGCCCTGCTTTGGACTTTGCGATTTTTTTTTTCCCCAACATATTTTACTTAACAAAATCTAAAGCTAAACAATATGTTAATTCCCACTCTTCAACCAGATATGTCTTAAAGAATGTGTCTTAACTGAGGTCCTGTTAGTCTGTAGTCCATATTATTTCTTTAGAGACATTTATCTAGGTCTCTAATACAAATCGGTAACACATGCTATATCATTTATTTTGAAGAATAAATGCGGACTATTATGGACTGAATGTTTATGCTCCCCCCCCCCAATTCATATGTTGAAATTCTAATCCCCAATGTGGGGATTTTAGAAAGAGGGGCCTTTGGGAGGTGAGTGGGTCATGCAGGTGCAGCCCTCGTGAATGGGATTAATGCTCTTTAAAAAGGACCCTAGAGAGCCCTCATGCCCTCGTCTGCACTGTAAGGGGCTCCGAGGGAAGATGGCCATCGACAAACCATGAAGCGAGTGCTCACCTGGTACTGGGCACCCTGATCTTGGACTTACCAGTCTCTAGAGTTGCAAGAAATAAATGTTTACTGTTTCAGCCACCCAGTTTATGGTAGTTTGTTATGGCAGCCTGGACAGACTAAGCCAAGAAGTCAAAACATTGTGTTTGCTTGAACTAGAAATCTTGGCACATGATAGCATGGATTTGGAGATTTTAAAATATGGGTTCAGATTCTGGCTCTACACTTGTTATTGGACTTTGAACAAGTTCCTTACAGCCTCTAAGCCTAGGTTATTTCTGTTAGGTGTGAAGGGAGCAATAATATCCACTACATGGTGTTCATTTATTTGTTCACTTACTGATTGATAAATATTTGTTTGAACTAATATATGACTGATTTTGTACCAAACATTGAGTGTGTCATGATAAACAGAATGTACTTATTTCCTGCCCTCATAAAATTTACCATCTAGGAAATATAGAATTAGAAGGTCATACAGACGTAACTGAGACAAATTCTCAAAAGAAATTGATGTGCAATAAGATGCTATTTAAAGATATTGTGTATAAAATGTATGGAATTTAGTAAGCACTCGATAAATGATGATAGTTTTTCTATGAGCTATAATTTTCCATATCTTTGAAGTGACTAATTTATAACTAATACGACAATATGTAATAAAATACTAAACTATGTGTTACAGGCATTACACTTTTCTTTTTTTAAAAAAATATTATTTATTTATTTGAGAGAGAGGGAGTGTGTGTGCATGAGTGGGGTGGGGGGGGAGCAGAGAGAGGGACAAGCAGACTCTGCACTGAGTGCAGAGCCTGATGCAGGGCTCAATTCCAAGACCCTGAGATCATGACCTGAGCCGAAACCAAGAGTCCAAGGCTTAACCAGCTGAGCCACCCAGGTGCCCCAAGGCATTATAGTTTTCTTAATGATATCAAAAAATTTGAGATTTGAATGACAGTCTATGGTATTTTCAAAAGTAGAAGTCAGTGCATGACAAAATTGGTTAAATACACTTTCACTAATATATTTTTATCATTTCCATCAATGACATAGAATTGTATTTTCTGCCTTTTCTAAGAGTATTTCCATATCTAAACTCTACTCATAACTTTGCAGAATTTATTATATCTTTTTTTGTGAGTTTTTTTAAGATTTATTTATTTATTTATTTGAGAGAGAGAGTTCAAGGGGAGGGGCAGAGGGAGAGAGAAAGAGAGAATCTTAAGCAGACTCCCTGCTGAGTGTGGAGCCTGACACAGGGCTCAATCTCACCACCCTGAGATCACTACTCTGAGATCACAGCCTGAGCCAAAACCAAGAATCCAACTAATTGCACCACGTAGGTGCCCTTGTTATATTCAATCATTCAGTAAATACATATTATTATACATTTATTATTATTTATTATGTACCATATAATGTGTTGTACTGGGAATCATGTGATAATTTGTGGTGGAATTTGAGCACTAAGCAGTTAGGAGGTAAGGGTAGGCCAGAAAAAAGGAATATGAGGTATTTTATGCAATTTATCAGATTATGAGTCATGCTACTTTGTTTTGCTTTTATAAAAACAGAATAGAAATAAATTAATTCGTGTATTCACCACACATTTATCAGGTGTCTGCTATGTATTAATATTGTTCAAGATTCTGGAAATACAAAAATTAGTAAGATACACTCCCTGTTCTGATGTTAACAGCTAATTGGGAATTATTGATGGGTATAATCCAGTGTGATTTAGAAGATGAATATAACCCGGTATGATATTTAGGATACTTTATTATATTTATTATATTCTAAAATAATTTTCAGACCAGGAGAAGTATGTCTCATCACATTGCACACTGCTTTACTCTGACTGTTTTTGTCTCCTGTAAAATACCAAGAAGTCTAAAATGGTGTGTTAAAACCATGTGACAGAAGCCTGTCTTTGCAAGGGACTTGAGAAATATGCATTATGCTTATGATTTGAAGAAAGAAACAAAGAATATTTTAAAATCTGATACTTCTTGGTACATTCAGTATTTTGTATCCAATTCAACTGGTGTAATCTCAAATTTATCTATGGTTTCAGTTCACCCAGTTTTAAGAAAGAGATAAATCAACAATTTTTCAGGACAGGGAAAGAAATTTCTGTGTATATCAACAATTTATTAGAGCTTTAAAGTATTAGGAGCCAAACCCAGCTCAACCATGGCTTTATTTTTCAGGAATTAAAATTCATTAGAATATTTGACATTCAACATGTATCAAATTCATCCCTTAAAATGAAAATGATTGGCTGTTCAACTAATAGTTCGATGAGCCTAACAGTACAAATAATGACTGGGAAGACTGAAGAGGCCAATCAAAAAAGATAGACATTAGACTTAAAATTATTTCTTGAGTTTTCTGCTCTGCATATATGTAGTGGAAGTTTTGCTACATTGGGTCTCCTTTAGGTCTAGCCATATATAGGTTGTGGTTCTTTATGGAATCAGAGACAATTAACATACTAGCTACAGAAAGTTTTTAAACTGGGAAAAAATAAGATTGATAATACAATGACTATAAGATATTTAGACCTTTAATTTCTATCTTCATTGAAACTGCCTACACTTTTGTCTTGTTTATTCTATGTTTTCAATAAAAATGGGAAGTTTTATGGAGTCACAGAGAGCTAAACATTTTGTAACAGTTTTATTTTTCTTCTAAATAAAGTATTCATCATGGCTAGAATTGGTGGCTATGTAAATATAACACTTTTACTTTTTATTAAAGTAAGGCACATCAGGAAAAAAATCAACAGTTCTTCTGTTTTTTTTTTCTTCCTCAAATGCTATTTGAAAACTCCGGGATAGTCAGAGTCTAGATAATGGGGGATAGTGAAATAGATTTCAAATTGAGCACCAAATAAGTTTTTGTAATGCCAGGCACCCTTCCTCATACCAAAATAACACTAATAACAATAAAATAACTTTTATTAAATTTGTTAATAGCAAAAGATTGCAGGTTCCTGGGACTGGGGTGTGAGAAATGTAAGAATAGAGATCTGAACATATGAGAGTTTCTAGATGATACATTAAGGATTTGGAATAATCTTAGAGTCAAAGATGTGGCTGAGACTTGCTATTTATTCACCAAACTGTTTATCTTTCCTTCCTGGGCAGACAGACTACATTTCCCAGCCTTCCTTGAAATGTTCTGTGGATAGAACTAATGTGAGCCATTTCAGGAATTGGCCTGTATAACTGTCTCACCAATAATTCTGTCACTACCTTTCCTCCCCATCTGAGGGTTCAATCCTGAGAACTCTAAGCACCCAGAGGAGGGCAGAACCACACAAGAGCAAAGCCACAAGAGAGAAATTTCTCTCTGAAAGAAAACTAGCCAGAAGAACCATTCAACCCAGAACATTGTATTAGACTATTGTATGCCTGAGAATAAACTTTTATTATATTAAGCCCCTAAAGTTTGGACTTGTTAGTTTATTATGAATTCAAAAAGATTCCAAGAATGAGAAGCAGAAAGGCTACCATCACATCCTAGAATTTATATAATTTATGGATGTTATGGAGGGCTATCAAAATAGGTATATGCCCTTGCTAATGTCAAAATTCCATCACTAGAGTGAGAATTCCTCCAGTATCTTTTTTAAAAAATGCAAATATTCAGGGAGAGGAAATGTGCTTTCATGAGGCCATTTTCTACGTAACAGGAGAAATGGGAGTAATTTCAGAGAAAATGATGATGTTTGAGAGAAGAAGAATACTGATGAAGCAGGAAAAAGGTAAGAAAAGCCAGGGAATGACAAACACAACTTCACTTATTCTGTTTAGGGACATGATGTCAAAGGTAATGGAAAACATATGATCTTTCTAGTGTTGTGGCTCCCTGAATAACGGAAGATGGTTTTGGGTGATGCCATCATTTCTAACAAAGTGGATTATGCCACTTGATTACTAAAAATCTCTTGTATCTCTTGTGATATTTTCACATTTTGATTTATTTTGCATTCATTTTAGGGTAAGGTATTATGCAGGTACCTTAAGATATAAAAGTGAAAAAACAGTCTCCAACTTCATGGAGCTTGCAGTCTGCTTATGGAAAGGGACATGACATATATAAATTAGATAAATATTTAAGTACATAAATGTAGCAATGTAATTATATATATATAATATATATATTATATATATAACAACATAAGAGAACATAATAGGGTGATCTGAGTGCTCTATTGGAGGATGTTGAGTCACATGGGTAAGGAAGAGAAGGTCTCTGTGATAAAGCAAATTTTCAGTCTGAAAAAATCGTGGATTGGGGAGGTAGAACAGGAGAGGAAGAGAGGTGAATTTAGGTGAGTGGAGAAAGGAGACAGACAACACCCAAAGAAAGGAACCAACATATGTACAAGTATGCAAAAATTCTGAGATGGGAAGGGACATGCTATACTCAGGAAATAGAGAAGGATGAAGAGAGGATAGGGAGAATTAGGAAGGGGGGGGGACAAGACACAAAGGCAGAAGGGAGTTGGATCACTCAAAGCATTGTAGACCCTTTAAGGATTTTGAACTTATTGTAATAGCAATGGGAGATAACTGAAGACTTAAGGGGGGGAACCGCATGAACTGTCATGGCTTTTAAAAGACCAATTGTCTACCATGGAGAATGCATTTGAGGGGAAAGAGTGGAATCAGGAAGATCTATTTGGGAGTTACATCTGAAGTCCAGGCAAGAACTGATGGTGGTTTATACCAGGCTGATGGCAAGGGAGACAGAGAAAAGTTTGAAGTCAAGATGATATATTTAGGGAAGGAAAGCAATAGGAATGATCGAATGTGAACATTAAAGGAGAAGGAGTAGTGAAGGCTGACTGCCAGAATTCAGACTTGAGCCACTGGTGATTATTTTTTTTTCTGCATTTCTTATATTCCTTATTCTCCCAGGTAAGCTTCAAGATAAGAATACTTTTTCCTTTAGTGTTAAATTTTTAGCATCTACTCTAGTAATGCAAAAACAATAGATGCTTAAGATGTGGAAAGAATCAATGAATGAATGTATATATATGCCTAAATAAGTGAATGCATAGCATTTTGAATATTTGGTTCGTAACCTACTCAACTTAAGTTTCCAAGGCTGGCTACAATTTTTGAGATACTAATTTATATCTTTTATTTCTGTATTATTCTCCTTTTTCTCCTCTTCATTCAAGTAGACACCAAGGCTCTACTTTACATCACTCAATAGACATTTGTGCAGGTGAATTTATTTAGTAAATTCTAAATCTAAACAGAGAGGTACTGAGACTGAGTTCTGAAGAGGCCATGCAAGTGGGGGCTGTGGACTTCTTAGCTATACCCTATGAATTACTGTCTCTATGACTGCACTTCCCAACCAACATCTTAGCAACCTTAATATATCCCTAGGGATAGAAAAATTGCTCAAAATCATATAAGTAAATTAGCATTCCACATGGTGTAATGGAAGATCAAATAGATTTTAATGAACTTTTGTAAACTTGGATTTGTGGCCTGACACTTATACCTATAATATATACTTTGTGACTGAAACTGTGGTAGTTAATTTTGTGTCACCTTAGCTGGGAGATGCTGCCCAGATATGTGGTCAAATATTATTCTTGATGTTTCTGTGGGTGTGTTTTTGGATGAGATTTACATTTGAATTGGCAGACTTTGAATAAGCAGATTGCCCTCCAAAATGTAGGTAGGCCACATTCAATTGAAAGCCTATAAAGGACAAACAAGAACAAAAAAATTGACCTCCTATGAGCAAGATGGAATTCTGCAACAAATGACCTTTGGAACTGAACTGCAACATTGGCTTCTTTCTGGGTCTCCAGCCTGAAGGACTTTGGACTTGATCAGCAGTACTGGTTCTTTCCTGCATCTCCAGAATGCTGGCCTACCCTATAGTGGTGGACTTTCCAGCCTCCATAATCATGTGTGCTAATTCCTTAAAACAAAATATTTCTTATATATATGAAAAAATTACACACTGAAATATTATTACCAGTGAGTCACAATAATAAAGCTACAACCATTATAAATTTATTGACGTTAATCATTCTCTATGTACAAGAAAGTTGAATTAGAAATAACAGAAAAATATATAGACAAACTCCAAATATTTGTAAAATAAACAACCACTTCTATATATCTCATGATTCAAAAATAAGCCATAACAGATTACCTTGAAATAAATGAACATGAAAAATATATCAAAATTTGTGGGGTATAGCTAAAACTGCCATTAGAGGAAAAGCTATAGTCTCAAAAGCTCCTATAAAGAGAAGAAAATTTTCAAAATCACTTATCTGAGCATCTACCTTGAAAATATAAGTAAAAGAAGAGCAAATTAAATTCAAACTAAGTAGGAGAAAGAAATAATATAGATAATAGCAGATATCAGTGAAATATAAAATGGATAAACATATAATAGCTGGATTTTTAAAATCTTGATAGTTGAAAATAGAGCTGCCCTATGACCCAGCAATTGCACTACTGGGTATTTACCCCAAAGATACAAATGTAGTGATCCGAAGGGGTACATGCACCCCGATGTTTATAGCAGCAATGTCCGCAATAGCCAAACTATGGAAAGAGCCAAGATGTCCATTGACAGATGAATGGATAAA
>NC_138369.1:105923347-106019994 GCF_054177405.1 Leptonychotes weddellii | reverse complement strand
TAGCCTGGTGATGGGTATTAAAGAGGGCACGTACTGAATGGAGCACTGAGTGTTATACGAAAACAATGAATCATGGAACACTACATCAAAAACTAATGATGTAATGTATGGTGATTAATATAACATAATAAAAAATAAATAAAATCTTGATAAATATTTTAAATAATTGATAGATCTTTAGCTAGAATGATCAAAGAAAAAAAGAAAAGGATACCCAAAATTACTAACATGAAGAATTCAACAGATGATATCATTATACATACCAAAGAGATAATAAAGGAATATTTTGAATAACTTCATGGCAATAAATTTGGCAACTTCAAAAAAATGGACAAATTCTTTCAAGATTTATTACCAAAACTGACTGAAAAATATAGAAACAGTTCTATATTTATTAAAGAAATGGAATTTGTTATTAAAAATCTTTCCAAAAATAAACTCTGGATCCAGATAACTTCACTAGTAAATTTATGCTCAAAACAAGACTTTTCAAGAAAAGAAAACTGCAGACCAGTAACCCTCACAAACATCAACACAATGTTTGATGAAATTTTAGCAAGTCAAATTTAATAATTTTAAAATGGCTAATACATCATGTTAGGGTTTATCCTTGTAATAACAAATTTGGTTTACCATTTAAAAAATGATCAGTGTAATTCACTGTACCAACAGAATAAAAGAGAAAACCATATGATCATCAAAACAGATGCAGAGGGAGGTGGGCAGGGGAATGGCCTAAATGGGTGGTGTGTATTAAGGAGGACACTTGTGATGAGCATTTGGTGTAGCATGTAAGTGATGAATAACTAAATTGTACACGTGAAACTATTATTACACTACAAGTTAACTAACTAAAATTTAAGTAAAAACTTGGAAAAAAAATAAAACAGATGCAGAAAAGGGCACCTGGCTGGCTTAGTCAGAAGAGCATGCAACTCTTGATCTTAGGGTCATGAGTTTGAACCCCATGTTGGGTGTAGAAATTACTAAAACAAACAAACAAAATGAAAACAGATGCAGAAAAAAAACCCAAAACAAACATTTGACAAAACTCCACACCCATTCATTATTAAAACCACCAAAATTGAGAATTGATAAGAACTTCCTTAATTTTATAAAAGGCATCTAAGAAAACTCTATACCTATCATCATAGTTATTGATGAAAAATTGAAATGTTTCTACCAAATATTGAGAACTATCACTATTCAACATTGTACTAAAAGTTCCAGCTAGTTAAAGGAGGAAAAGAATAATAAGATACAAAAATTAGAAAATTATAAACCCTTATTTTTTTTTTATTTTTTATTTTTTGGATGCTTTTTTTTTTTATTCTTATGTTAATCCCCATACATTACATCATTAGTTTTAGATGAAGTGTTCCATGATTCATTGTTTGTGCATAACACCCAGTGCTCCATGCAGAATGTGCCCTCCTCAATACCCACCACCAGGCTAACCCATCCTCCCACCCCCCTCCCCTCTAGAACCCTTGGAGGCGTAGACGAACCATGAGAGACGATGGACTCTGATAAACCCTTATTTTTTGGTATATCCATAAACCTAGAAGTTCATAAGGAATCCACAAAATTGCTCTTAGAGCTAATAAGAGTAATAATTAGCAAAGATACAGAATGTTAGGATAATAAAAAAATTAATTATATTTCTATAAAAATGAAAAAACAAAATGAAAATTGAAATTAAATAGGGTTTACAATACCATCAAAGATACAAAGTACTTAGGGGTAAATTTAATAAAATATGGATAAAATATTTTGTACTCTAGAAAATATAAAACATTTTTAAGAAAATAAAGACCTTAAAAATGGAGAAATTACACCATAGTTTAGGTCAGAAGACTCAATATTGTTCAAATTGATACAGATTCAACACAATATAAATCAAAATTCTAGTGGGTTTTTTAAAAAAAAGAAATTGACAAACTAGTTCTAAAATCCATATGGAAAATCAGAGGGCATAGCATTGTCAAAAGAATATTATAGGGGCGCCTGGGTGGCTCAGTCGTTAAGCGTCTGCCTTCGGCTCAGGTCATGATCCCAGGGTCCTGGGATCGAGCCCTGCATCGGGCTCCTTGCGCTGCGGGAAGCCTGCTTCTCCCTCTCACACTCCCCCTGCTTGTGTTCCCTCTCTCTCTGTCAAGTAAATGAATAAAATCTTAAAAAAAAAAAAAAAAGAATATTATAAAAGAAAAGAAATGTTAGAGAACTTACACTATCTGACTTCAAGGCTTACTTATTATAAAACTATAACACCAAGACAAAGTATATTGATGTAAAAAATAGTAAGTTCAATGGGACAAAATAGAGATTCTAGAAATAGACCTATGCATATATGGCCAATTGAATTTGAACAAAGATGCCAAAGTAATTTAATGGTGCCAGAAGATTGGATATCCATATGGAAAACAAAAACAAAAGCATTAACCTCACCTTTAACTAAGCCACATGTAAAAATTATCCCCAAATAACAATACATTTAAATATAAAAGCTAATATAAACATTTCTAGAAGAAAATTTTGGGGACCTTAGAGAAGGCAAAGCTTTCTTAAATAGAATGCAAAAACTGGGGCACCTGGGTGGCTCAGTTGGTTGGGTGACTGCCTTCTGCTTGTCGAGCCCCGCCATCGGGCTTCCTGCTGGTTGGGTGGAGCCTGCTTCTCCCTCTCCCTCTGCTGCTCCCCCTGCTTGTGCTCTCCTGCTCTCTCTCTGTCAAAAAAATGAATAAAATCTTAATAAAAAATAGAACACAAAAAGTATAAACAATAAAATGTTGATAAATTTGATGTCATCAAAATTAAAAACTGCTCTTCAAAAGTCACTATTAAGAAAATGGATAGGCGGGCGCCTGGGTGGCTCAGTTGGTTAAGCGACTGCCTTCGGCTCAGGTCATGATCCTGGAGTCCTGGGATCGAGTCCCACGTCGGGCTCCCTGCTCAGCAGGGAGTCTGCCTCTCTCTCTGACTCTCCCCCCTCTCATGCTCTCTATCTCATTGTCTCTCTCAAATAAATAAATAAAATCTTTAAAAAAAAAAAAGAAAAAAGAAAATGGATAGGCAAGCCTTGAGCTTGCAGAAAATCTTCACCATACATATATCTGAGAAAGACATATTTTACAATGCAATAATATGAAAATAAATCCAATTAAATTAAAAATTACCATTCAATTAAATGATAAAAGACTTGAGCAGACATTTTACCAAAGATATATAAATGGCAATAAGTTCATGGGAAAAAAAAGCGTTGAAGCTAATTAGTTCTCATGTAAATGAAAATTAAAACTACAAGGAGATACTATTACACATCCACTCAAATGGCTAAATGAAGACAATGCCAGGTATCAGTGAGGGTGCAGATATGGAGAACCTGCTCATATGTTGCTGATGGGAATGTAAAATTGTACAACCTATTAGAAAATATTTATACAGTTTCTAATAGTTAAACATACACTTACTATATGACTCAGTACTAAGCATACCTAGTAATTTACCTAAGAGAAACAAAAATATGTGTCCACAAAAAGACCTGCCATAAAAACATTATTCTATAACTGGAAATCAAGGGTCCAACAGATGATTATAGTACATCTGTCCAAATTAATACTATGCAACAATAAGGAATACATTCCTGATACAGGCAACAATGCGGCTAACTCTGAAAAACATTTTGCTAAGCAAATGACACCAGAGACAAAGAGTTCATACTGAATGATTCATTTTGAATAAAATTTTAATTCATAATGGCAGAAATTGTGTTAGTGGTTGCCTAGGTCTGGGAGTAGTGTCATGATTCACTGAGAGGGCACAAGACAATATTTGGGATAATAGAAATGTTCCAAATCTTTATTATGGAGGTGATTACACAGGCATATATACTTTCAGGGATGGTTACACAGATGTATACCCTTAAATGGGTGTCTTTTATTGTATGTAAATTATACTTCAATGAAGCTGATTTTTGAAATAGCTCTTAGTTTAATAAGAAAGGTATATGCATAAATAATACACTAAATGATCATATGTTTATATCATAGCATGCTCCTAAGATCATAAAGGGGTTACTCATTATAAATTTTAGCAGCTATGACATTTGATTCTCTAGTTTTAAAATTATTCTTTTTGAAATTCCCTTCAAAATTTAGGTTAAAAAAAGCACTAGACCCATGAATCCAGGTTTCAGGCTTATCCCTGTCTGTGTGCCCAAGCTCCAAGCCCACTCCAGTGCCAGGTTGACTCCCATGAACCTGGGGTCCAGGCCCACACTTGTGGACCCAGGTTTCAGGCTGGTCCCTGGACAGAGGTTCCAGACCCACACTCGTGGACCTAAGCACCAGCCTGCCCCAGCGTACGCTGATGACAAGCTAGTCCCCCTAGACCCAAGCACCAGGCTTGCCTGCCGGAACAAAGTAGCAGGCCTATTTGTTCATGGGCTCTGGAAGAAGGCCTGCCTCCTTTTCCTTACTGAAGCCAGTCTGTAACAACTAGAAAAGGTGACTATTTCTTCAAATACACAGATATCAATGCAAGGTAACAAAAATAACAAATAATCACAAAACCATAACATTATCCCAAATAATTACTGACTAAAGAAAAGGAGATGTATGAACTGCCTGAAAAATAACTCAATATAATTGTCTTAAGGAAGCTCAAGAGAACACAGACAATTAGATGACATCAGGAACCCATACATGAAAAAAAAAGAGAAGTTCAATAAAGATACAGAAATCATAAAAGTAATGAAACAAATTCTGGAGCTGAAAAATACAATGATTGCAATGAAAAAAAATCAACAGAGGGTTTCAACAGAAGACTCAATCAAGCGGAAGAAAGAATAAGTGAGCTCAGAGACAGATCACTTGAAATTACCAAGTTGATAAGGTAAGCAAATGACAAATCCTTAGCTAACTAAAAAAAAAAAGGTGAGATATATATAAATAAAATTATCAATGAAAGAGAAGACATGCAATTGATACCACAGAAACAAAGGATCATAAGAGAATACTATGTAACATTTTGTGCCAACAAATTAACATTGCTCTAAAGAAGATATGCAAATGGTAAACAGGTATATGTAAAGTGCTCACATCGCTAATCATCAGGCAAATGCAAATCGAAACCACAATGAAATACCACCTGCTAGAATGGCTATTAAAAACAATGACAACAACAACAACAAAAAACTAAAGGTAACAAGTGCTGGTGAAATGTGGTGAAATGAGAACCCTGGTACACTGTTGGTGGGAACATAAATTGGTACAGCCATCATGGAAAATAGTATTGAGGTTCTTTAAGAAATTACAGATAGAACTAACATATGATCCAGCAATCCCACATCTGGGTATTTATCCAGAAGAACTGAAATCATTATCTTGTACAGATACCTGTGCTCCCATGTTCATTGCAGCATTATTCACAAGAGTCAGGATACAGAAACAAAGTGTCCATTGATGGATGAATGGATAAAGAAAATGTGGTATATAGAGAGAGTGGAGTATTATTCAGCCTTAAAAAAGAAGCAAATTCTGCCATTTGTGACAACAAGGATCAACCTGAAAGACATTTCGTCAAGGGAAATAAGCCAGACAAAGAAAGACAAATACTGAATAATTTCATTTATGTATATAATTTTAAATAGTCAAACTCATAGAATCAGACAATATAATGGTGCTTTCCAGGGACCATGGGGAGGGGAAAATGAAGAGGGGATGGTCAGAGCTTTAGTTATATAAGACAAATAAATTCTGAAGGTTTATTATACAGCACAGTGCCTATAGCTACTCTATTGTATACTTGTCTTAGTCTATTCAGGCAGTTGTATCAAAATACCACCAACTGAGTAACACGCAAACAATAGAAATGTGTTTCTCTCAGCTCTGGAGGCTGGGAAGTTCAAAATCAAGTTGTGAGCATGGCTGCATTCTGGGGAGGGCCCTCTTCCTAATTCATAATTGGGGCCTTCTTGCTGTGTCCTCATATGATAGAGGGGGCTAGGGAGTAATGTGGGATCTCTTTCGTAAGAGCAGTAATCCTGTTCATGAGGGCTCAGGCCTTGATCACCTCCCAAAGGCCCACCTCCTAATACCATCATATTAGGCATAAGGATTTCAACATATGGGTTTGAGGGGGGACACAAACATTCAGATCATAACAATACTTAAAATTTTCTAAGAAGATAAATCTTACATTAAGCGTTTTTTTTTTTTTTACTATACTACACAAAGTGATATTTATAATGTAGAGGCTGGAGGAAACCAGGAGTGATGGATATATCTATCTATGGCCTTGATAGAGATGATGGTTTGGTTTGTGTTTATATTTCTAAACTTATCGAGTTGTATACATTGAATACGTGGAGGCTGCTTAGGATTCTCTTTCTCCCTCTCCCTCTGCCCTCCTTCCCGCCCCCCACCCCCGGCTCAGGCTCTCTCGCTCAAAAAAAAAAAAAAAATTACAACTATGGGACAGTTGTTTTGACAAGATCATAGTGACAGAAAGTACTAGTCTTTAGCCAGCTTGGGATCTGTTTTCCCTCTCACATAAGTCTTTTGACACATGAGGGGAAGATGACAGATGACATCAACAAGAGAGGTAGCACTGAGAACATATCACACAGTCTTCTCTCCTTACATTATGGTGATAGGTACTTGCACTGGGTTCTTTTCAGTGGGGAAACAGAATATAGAACAGAAATCTCCACTTACCCAGCAATCATATGCCAATTGATCTCATTCTCCAAACTGGTTCTTGTGGCCCTGTTTTTCTCGTCTCCAGATGTGGGTGACATCACCTTGTTTTGGTGAGTAATATGCACTATCAGCTCTTATTTCTCCTAGTCATATTTATAAGAATTCAGGGAAATAACAAAAAATACATATTCATCAAGAGAATGTCAGCAATGTTACTTTTGATGACTAGTACAGTCCTTGCATTAGCCTGCAGACCGGAAGTATGGGGGGTGGTTACTCAAGAGCACAGAGATTATGCTAACAGTTTGTGAATTAGGCAGACTTAGGTTTGTGCTCTGGCTTCTGAGCTTACTAGCTATGTGATCTTTTGAAGACTACTCCATATTTCTGGTGAGAGTTCTAATATCTACCCTATAGCATTTTCTGAGGATTCAAATAAATACAAAATGTGAAGTACTTACTGTAGTTCCCAGGATACTATTCAATATATAGTAGCTTTGATTAACCTTATAATCTTATTAGGAATGAGGACTTCTGACCTCTAATGCCTGTGAACAGCTACAG
The DNA here is from genome assembly GCF_054177405.1 of Leptonychotes weddellii. Taxonomy (NCBI): domain Eukaryota; kingdom Metazoa; phylum Chordata; class Mammalia; order Carnivora; family Phocidae; genus Leptonychotes; species Leptonychotes weddellii. The sequence continues at coordinate 106,012,729 of NC_138369.1, read as the reverse complement.
CGATAGACAATTCATAACCTTTGTGCCTAAGTTTTCTCCTCTCTAAATTGGGGAATAATGTCTTTCCTATTTGATGGGATCATTAAAAAGGTCAAATGTAAAAGAACTGCAACTATTGCAGTGGGTGACCCATAATATGCCCAATTATTTTGTGTTTGTGTTAGGAAGAAGATTAGGAGTCAGAAAAAAGTGAAAATTTTAAATAACTTTGGTGGTTTTTTTTTCTTTAATTGGATGAGAGAAGATTTTGGAGAAGAGAATTTGTAATTGCATAACTGGATGGAAAAGTTGGTTATGACTAAGAAGGTGAGAAACAGGATTCTAATAAAATCAGAATTAAAAATCATGGATTATCATTAAAGTGTAAACATTATTGAACTCCAGGAAATTATTGCTTAAGACTGCTAGGAAGTGAAACTCAGCTTGGTTCCTTTTTTGGCCTACTTAAACACACACACACACACACACACACACACACACTCTCTCTCTCTCTCTCTCAATTCCATGTGATTAAGCAGCTTTGTTTCTGTCATTTTCAACATGCCACTGCTTCCCAGAACTTGGGGAGGCTCTGCGGGATAGGGCTCCCTGGTCCTCAAGTGTTCCTCCTTGCATAACTCTGGTTTTTGAAGAGGTGCGCCAGAGGTGAAGTGCACACTCTGTCATTTCCAGGATTTACGGAGAACCAAAATGCTTGAGTCAGAAGTTGCCAAGTACACATTTCATTTTGATTTAAAAGACAGTTAATGCCTAAAATTGAAAAGAACGCAAGTGATTATTAATGAAATAGGCCACAGGAACCCACAGCTGAGAAGCAGCCCACTTGTCCATGCAGCCGATGATGCTGATTTGCAATTAGGTGGCTAAAGCAGGCTCCTAATAAATGAGAATCGATTTTCTGAATTGATGGTGTTCTGTGACTGAGCGTTGGATCTTCTTTGATGGTGAAGAGGCAAATGGGGCGTTTTGATATGTTGCTGGAAAGATCATTTTCTCTAGCTGTACTATAAAGTTCTGTTCATACCCTTGACTTCAATGCCACAATAACTTGGCAAGAAGCTACAACGGCTCACAAATGGATGCTTATAGAGGCATTTAAATTGTCCAGGCTTCGTTGCAGCTTGTAGAAAAAGAGGGGTGCATGGTTACTGTAAATGTGGACCTTTCCATTGAATGGTGATATATAAGACTGATGACTAATAAACACACCCTACATGGGAAACATTTGAGTGATGACATCTTTTTTCTTTCACCCTTTTAACTAGCCACAATGGCTGGGATTTTACTTAAGAAATATATGGGAAACAGACTAAGCTCCAAGGCAGATCACCCTGGCAGCTGTAGAAAGAGAAGGCTATACTTTCCCATGCATGTTATCTGCATTTTTCTATCATTTTAACATCCACAGGGAGGTCAGCTTGGTCCTGTGCATGATGCGCACTGAATGCCCAAGTCTCGCAGACAACTGCAGCTTCCTGCCGTAAGGGAAAAAAGAGATGGACTCTTGGGCTGTGGCCCTGAGGCCCCCGCCACCTATCCAGACCGTCTGGGTTTTTGGACAAATGTACTCATGAAGGTTCCCAATAATCCTGGCAACAATTCATAGTTAGGCCACCTTTCTTCCTGTGTCCCCAACAAGGAAGATCCTGGCATTTCCTTGATCCTCATAAGAGATTCATGATGATCAAATGACAAGATGATTATGATCTTGCAAAACATAAAGCAAAATGCAAAATGTCATATTATTGGTTAACAGCACTTTGAAACAAAGTAAGGAGTTCTTTGTACCCTCTCCATGTGATTGATTATGTCCAGCTACCTCATTTTTGCCAGCAGCTATGTATTTCTGGTTGCAACATTAGCTTGGTTTGCCATTTGACTCTATCATATCACTGAGCATGTGCCTACTCTTGTCTACTCTGTTTTCTCCTATGTTGCTGAGACTTTCCAAGATTTTTCTGAAGTAGTACATGTAGAATTGTCTCATTCCTTTTTATTGAGATACAGTTTACATGTAATAGTGTATTAGTTTTAGGTGCACAATGTAACAACGTGATATATGATATGTGTTGCAGAGCGATTACCCAAACAAGCGTAGTTAATATCCATCACCTCACATAGCTACAAATTTATATTTTCTTGTGATGAGTACTTTTAAGATCTACTCTCTTAGCAACTTTCAAATATACAGTACAATATTGTTAACTAAAGCCACCATGCTGTACAGTCATCCCCAGGAGTACTAATCTTATAGCTGGAAGTTTGCACATTTGACTACGCTTCCCATTTTCCCCACCCACCACCCCCTGCCTCTGGCAACCACCAATCTATTCTGTTTCTGTTTTTTTTTTTTTTTAAGAATACACATATAAGTGAGGTCATACAATATTTATCTTTCTCTGTATGCCTTATTTCACTTACTATAATGTCCTCAAAGTCTATCCATGTTGTAAAAAAAAATGTGATTTCCATTTTTTGTTTTTAGAGAGAAAGAGCACATGTGCTAGCAGGGGGTTAGGGGGAGAGGGAGAGGGAGAGGGAGAGAGAGAATGTTAAGCAGTCTTCATGCCCACATGGGGCTCAATCTCACGACCCTGAGATCATGACCTGAGCTGAAATCAAGAAGAGTCAGATGCTTAACTGACTGAGCCACAAGGTGCCCCAGGATTTCCTTTTTATGGTTCAATAACATCCCATCAGATATATCATGTGATATATGTGTGTGTATTTATGTATACATATATATATGTGTGTGTATATATCTATATACCAAGTCCCTATATATACATATATATATGTAAAATATATTTTTAATTAATTCATCCATCAATGGACACTTAGGTTGTTTTCATGTCTCTGCTATTACAAATAATGCTGCGATGACATGAAAGTGCAGATATCTCTTCAAGATAGTGATTTCATTTCCATCAGATGTATTCCCAGAAATGGAATTGCTAAATCATGTGGTAGTGTTATTTTTAATAATCTGAGGTACCTCGGGCGCCTGGGTGGCTCAGATGGTTAAGCGTCTGCCTTTGGCTCAGGTCATGATCTCAGGGTCCTGGGATCGAGTCCCGCATCGGGCTCCCTGCTCCTTGGGAGCCTGCTTCTCCCTCTGCCTCTCTCTCTCTCTCTCATGAATAAATAAATAAAATCTTTAAAAAAAAATAATCTGAGGTACCTCTATGCTGTTTTCCAGAGTGGCTGCACCAATTTACAGTCTGATCACAAGGGTTCCCTTTTCTCCACAGCCTTGTCAACCCTTTTTATCTCTTCTCATTTTGACAACAGCCATTCTAACAGGTGTGAGGTGATATCGCATTGTGGTTTTGATCTGAGTTTTCCTGATGATTAGTGATATTGAGCGCCTTTTCACTTACCTTTTGGCTATTTGTGTGTCTTCTTTGGAAAAATGTTATTTAGTTCCTCTGCCCATTTTTTAATTGGGCTTTCTTTTTGGTTTTCTACAAGGTTGTAAGAGTTCCTTTTCTATTTTGGGTATTAACCCCTTACCGATATATGATTTGCAGATGTTTTCTCCCATTCTGTAGGTTGCCTTTTCATTTTGTTGATGGTTTTCTTTACTGTGCAAGAGTTGTCTAGTTTGATGTAGTTTGACTTCTTTATTTTTTGCTTTTGCTTTTGGGGTCAAACCTAAAAAATCATTGCCAAGACCTATGTCAAAAAAAGCTCCCCCTTATGTTTTCTTCTAGGAATTCCATGGTTTCTGGTCTTACATTCAAGTCTATAATCCGTTTTGAGTTGACTTTTGTCCGTGGGCTAAGATAGGAGTCCAGTTTCATTCTTTTGCATATGGCTTTCCAGTTTCCTTAGCACCATTTATTAAAGAGACTGTCCATTCTCTATTGTATATTCTTAGCTTCTTTGTCATAAATTAATTGTTCATATATGTGTAGGCTTGTTTCTGGGCTCTCTATTCTATTCTATTGATTTATGTGTTTGTTTTTTAAGCCAATACCATCCTGTTTTGATTACTATAGCTTTGAAAGATGTTTAAAATCAGGAAGTGTGGCACCTCCAGCTTGTTCCTTTTTTCCTCAAGATTGCTTTGGGTATTCGAAGGCCTTTTATAGTTTCACACAATTTTAGGATTGTTTGTTCTATTTCTGTGAAAAATGTTACTGGAATTTTGATAGGGATTGCACTGAATCTGTAGATTGCTTTGGGTAGTATGGACATTTTAACAATATTAATTGTTGCAATCCATGAGCATGGAATATCTTTCCAATTTTTTGGTGTGTCTTTTTCAATTTTTTTCATCAACGTTTTATAGTCTTCAGTATATAGATCTTCTCACCTCCTTAGTGAAATTTATTCTTGGGTATTTTATTCTTTTTGATGTAATTGTAAATAGATTTGTTTTCTTAATTTTGTTTCTGATAATTCACTGTTAATGTATAGCATCAAAACTAATTTTTGTGTATTGATTAGGTATTCTGTAACCTTAATTAGTTTATTTATTAGTTCTAACAGTTTTTTGGAGGAGGGTAGAGGAGATTTTTCTTTAGAAAATTAAATAACTTGCTTAATCCTATTTCCTTCCATTCTTGAAACTAAGTTAGATGAATTTAAGCCCATAGGCAAATTATTCCAATTTTCTAGATTCTTTCTGCATCTTGCTTTTCTGCTACTGGAATCTGTCTCATTAGAATAAAGAAGAGCATATACCTACATAAAGATCTGGTCTTTCTAGGATCAATTATTACTAGAGAAGGGAAGGAAATATTTCTTTGCTCAGATATATGGTCCTCTTATATCAACATGAATATAAAATATGCCCAGATATCTAGAGTATCTCATATTCTATGGGCCTTCTTATTTTACTTTCATAATATACTATTCAAGGTAGCTTCCAGGGTCCAGTCTTCTGAGAACTGAATGGAAGATGTTGAGGTCAGCAAGATTTAACATGACTAACAGGTCATTTTAAGGAGTAAGTGCTAATCCCATGGTCAGCTCGAAGAATGATGCTGTCCCTTCTGTCCTTCCTTTTATCACACTTGTTGCTAAGGCAAACATGCATTTAGAATCAAGATTGCTTATCTAGGATGATGTAGAAAAAGAAATTATAAAGTTATAAAGTTAAAAGCTCTTGCTCCCTACTCTCTACTCCCCATCCTCATCCTGCCCAACTACCTAAACATTAAAATACTATCTAGACATACTTCATCGTGAGCCTTAAGAAGGTATGTTGCTATTGGCAACCAACTTCCTAAACATCACTGCACACTTATTAGGAAAAAAATCAGGGTTGATGAAAACACAAAGGTAAGATTTGTTCTAGATGATTTATTCTTCTGTAATTTCTTCCAAGAGCCCTGGACCCTCAACACACACACACACACACACACACACACACACACACACACACACACACACACACCCCTTTTTCCCTTAAATAAATAATGAGCTTTGGAAGTCCTTTAACCTTTTTTTTTTTTTCTTATAGACATCATTCTAAAGGAAAATAGTGACCAGTGTATTCTGTAAGTTTATATAAGTTCCGAGAAAGGAGTCACTCTGGTGCAGTTTCAACCCTCACTACAGCAAGTTTCTTTATGGTGAGTATGACAAAGGGCAGGCTGGGCTGCAACACTGCCAGCCGTCTCTGTGTTCAAGAACCTTCTCTCACTCTTCTTGATTTGACATGAAATATTAAACACCAGTTACCAGCAAAAAGTTATTGAACACAGATGTCCACTATCACTTTCAAATTGCTAAAGTCAATTTGGGTTTATATATTTTCTTTGCTTTAGCATTCGCATGCAACGCAAATGTTCTGTGACAGTAATGATTTCACAATATACCCTTTCAATTAGGAAAGCACATCGTATATGTGTTTTCAGTTTTAAAATGCCTATTTTTTCATTCAAAAGCTCTGTGTCCCTCACTAAAAATGGGAGCTGGGATCGAAACATAAATAAAAAGAAAGAGCTCCACCTACTGATTCATTTTTAAAACTTTTTTCTGCTCTCATGTTGAATTGAAATGCTCTTGGCACAACAGGGATTTTGTAAGCATGTAGCTCAAACTGTTTGGTTTGAGTTGCCCCCATGGAAAGGAATAGACGAGAAAGGAGCTCTGTCTCTGTAACTGAAAGAGCCTCCTACCCCCACATTTTCTGTGCCCCTCAGAAGCCCTAATTAATAAGTCTGCTTCAGGGTTAGTGCTCCCCAGGGATATGGGTTAACTGTGGCATTCCCTTTTGCTGGATTTAACAGAATCCCAACGGGTCACACATTTTGCTCCACTACAATAATTGTATTCATGTCACTGACCGCCTTTTCCTTCTGAAGGACTTGGTGGGCCCTCTTTGACAGGATTTACAGGGCCATGTCTCCCTCGGGTGAAACTGGAATTGTTTAGCACCTACCATAATACTCCACTGGCCCAACCACTAGACTCAAGTGATTTCAGAGAGGAAGTGAAGAAAAACATCCACTGGGAACCTGGCGGTAATTTAAGGAGGCCAAGAGTAATTACTTGAGGAGAAACTGCTGTGCCAGTCTCCTGGGGGCGAGGGTTGAGAGAGGCAGCTGGACCGGGGGCTCTCTGTGATGTCTGTCAGCTCTCACCCTGTTACCTCTGTGGCTGAGAAGCTTCCAGAATCATTTTTAATTCCTGCCTTGGAGCCTCTTTTGAGAAGGGCGTGTTCCCATGAGTCTCCCATTGTGTGCCAACCCAAGCAGCTTCCTGGGGACACAGACAGATGTGACTTATTGGGGGGGGGGATATCCTGGCTGCCTTGAAGGCTCATAATATTCTGGATTTTAGGTACCCACCGCTTCCAGCTTGGACCCTGCTTCCTGTACTATAGACTTTCTCTTAAGATGAATAAACACCAGACTGTATTCATCTCATACATTTGAGCAGTGGCTATAGAAAATATTACCAATGGGTAACAAGATGATATCTGGAAACACACAATGGAGTAATTTAGATTAAAGTCTCCTACCTTTGAATCTGTCTGCTCAGTCATGCATTCCTATAGACATGATTAACTAACCATAAGACCCAGGAATTCAAAGTCTGAATAGAAAATGTCTATTCTTCCCCCAAATGAATCACACATCACCTATCACTGCAGAGTTGCCAAACTCTATGGTTTTCTTGTCAAACATAAATTCAATAGCTGACCAGAGCCAGGGACAGAAATTTCTTATAAATCAAATAACTACATACATTAGAGGGAGATGCAGGGGACCCACTGCCACATTTCAGTCAATCAAAAATATATGTAATGAGTGTCTGCTGTGTTCAAGGTACTGTGTTTGGTGTTGTGAGGGTATTTAATGAAATATGACCTGGCCCTAAACCTCAAGCAAGGAAACACCTACCTCACATTGCGGCTCTGAGGCTTATATGCAATTACCCAGCACAGTGCCCGGCACAGAGTTGGTAATAGGTAAATGGTCACTGATATCATGACTAGTAATGTAATATAATATTTAGGTAATATTTAATAGATAAATGGAGGAGATGTCACATGATGGAGTGGTGACCAAATGGTTGACTCAGACAGAAACTGTGCTGAGATCAAAAGAAAGGGGAATTCCTGGAGTCTAAAGTGGGTGCGATAGTTTCATGCAGATGACTTGAGCCCTAATTACAATCTACCATTTTTGGAAGCTCATTAATGTCCAGGCAGTGGACTAATCAATTGACCATTTCATCTCTTTTTTACTTTTACAGTGAAATGATGTAGATATAATCACCCTCATTTTACAATGAGGAAATGGGGTTCTGGGAGGCTAAGTAACATATTTCGTGTCACAAAGGCCTGACACTAATGCTGACGGTTTTTCTGCTTACTCAGATGGTTGCCGTCGTAGAATTACAGACTGTTCGTGCTGGAAGGAAATGCAGAAACCATGCTGCCCTAGTTGCTTACCTGACAGGTAAAGAAGCAGAGGTCCAGAGAAGAAAAGCGATTCGCACAAATTCACACACCTAGGTAGGGATATTGCTGGAATTAGAAACTGGGGCTCTGATTACAACTTGGTGCCATTTCCACTATTTTTTCCAAGTATTTTTCAAAATTTATCCTAAGTCAATAGCACTTTATATATACAAATATAAAAAGATTATGCTCAGAGAAATCTTTGGTCTCCAAGTCAACTTTACAACAGCTCTCTTCTCCGCTGAGTAGGCACTTAATGATTTCCTGTTATTGAGAAATCATGCTCCACCTCACATTCCACCCAACTCCATTCCTCACACGTACACACACAGACACACACACTCACGCACTTAAACTCACACTCAAAATGCACACACTGTTTTTATTCAGAAGGTATAATTCAGGCGAAGTTTATATGTACACCTGAGGCTTCTATTGTTATTATTTTATTTATTTATTTATTTATTTATTTATTTATTTATTTATTTTATTTTTAGAGAGAGTATGAGAGGAGGGAGGGGTAGGGGGAGAGGGAGAGAGAGAATCCCAATCAGGCTCCACGTTGAGAGTGACATGGGCTCGATCTCATGACCCTGAGATCATGACCTGAGCTGAAACCAAGAGTTGGACCCTTAACCAACTGAGCCACCCAAGGGCCCCTTGAGGCTTCTAATTAAACCCAGCCTTAACTGAACCAATCTGTCCTCAAACTCATCTTTCAGCAGGATTTGGACCTAATCTGTTTCCTGGAATTGTATCATGTAGGAAAAATATGGCAAATATCTACTAATTATTGATGCTGTGGTCAGAACATTTCTGTCCCTGCCCAAATTTATACGGGAAAATCCTAATGTCCACAGTGATGGTATTAGAAGGTGGGGCCTTTGGGAGGTAATTAGGTCATGAAGATGGAGGCCTCCTGAATGGAATTAGTGTCATACAAAAGAAGCCTCCCAGAGCTCCAATGCTCCTTCCAGCACATGAGGACACAGAATGAAGACACCAGCTATGAACCAGAAAGAGGGTCCTCACTGGAAGGCGACCATACTGATGTCTTGATCTTGGTCTTCCCGGCTTCCATAAAGAACTGTGGGCAATAAGTTACTGTTGTTATAAGTTACTCAGTCTGTGGTATTTTGTTTTAGCAGGCTGGATGGAGTAAGACAATGGATATTAATAATTGATTACAGTATACTTTCTTTTTTGGTTCATGAATGGTTCCAAGATCGATCACAGTGCCTATCAATCAGAATGTTAAGTGAAATGAAAACTTTTGCTATCCCTGATCACAGGTTCTTCTTGGTCTGATATAATCATGCTGCTTTGTGTCCCTCTTCTATTTCCTGTTACAGTGCTTTACCAATTTCTAGAGTTGACTCAGGCATAAAATCAAAAGAAACATATGACACTGCAGTAGACAGATTCTTTTTTTTTTTTTAAGATTTTTTATTTATTTATTTGACAGAGAGAGACATAGCGAGAGAGGGAACACAAGCAGGGGGAGGGGGAGAGGGAGAAGCAGGCTTCCCCCGCGGTGCAGGGAGCCCGATGCGGGACTCGATCCCAGGACCCTGGGATCACGACCTGAGCCGAAGGCAGACGCTTAACGACTGAGCCACCCAGGCGCCCCGACAGATTCTTTTAACAAGGTAAATACAGCAAAAACTAATAATTGATTTTTCAGTTCACTAATTAAATTCTTTTTTTATTCTTTGAGAGTATAATTGTTCATCATAAAGCAAATACTTGGGTAACTCTCATCATGACGACGAAATAAAATATTGTCAGTGCCTGGGAAGCCCCTTTGTGCACCTTTTTCAATCACTCCCTCCCCCTCAAAATTACCAATACTTTGAATGTTCTGATAATAATTTCCTTCCTTTTCTTGATACCATCAAATATGCATTGTTAAGCACTCTAGTTTGTCCTATTTTTAAACTTCATTTAAATTGAGTCATATATAGTGTATATATATATAAATTATGTATTCCTTTATATATAATATTCACATACATATTATGCAATATGTACATGTATATATTAAATATAAAGGAATACATAATTTAAAATATATTATTAATTAACAATATGTATTATTAATATAACATATTATTATGTTCATATAATATATTATATTACTAATATAATATATTTATCATTCCTAGCCTCTTTTACTCAACATCACATCCATTCATTCATGGATATGCCACAGGTTATTTAGCCATACTGTTGAAGGACATTTTTTCCAGTTTTGACTATGGTAAATAATGCTGTTATGAATATTTTTGTACATGTCTTCTGGTATGTATGTTCTGCATTATCTTGAGTATATATTGAAGAGTAAAATTACAGGGCCATAAATATGGTCAGCTTTAGTAAATACATTTTTCCAAAGTAGTTGTAGTACCATCCAATACCAATAAGTGAGAATTCCCATTGCCCCCTAATATTTATTATTATTATCAGCATTTTAAAATCTAACCATTCTTTAGGAGATTTTAATTTGTATTTTCCCAACTACTAATGAGGTTGGATGTCTTTTCATATATCCCATATGTGATGGGTGTTTGCTATCATTGTGTACGGATGTGTAGTGCCTTTTCAGTTTTCTTTCCTTTTTTTCTATTAGGTTGTTTGCCTCTTCCTTATTTTTATGTGGGAGTTCTTTATATAATCTGGAAAAAGGGTCTTTACTAGTAACATGTGTTGAAAGCATTTTTTCCTCTTGATTTTTTTAACTGTCTTAATGGTATATTTTGATGAACAGAAAAGTTCAATTTTAATATATAACCCCATTTATCTATCTTTTACTTATGTTAGTACTTTTCTTCTTATTTAAGAAATTTTCACCTATAGGGGCACCTGGGTGGCTCAGTCAGTTGGGTGTCTGATTCTCAATTTCAGCTCAGGATTGTGGGGTTGAGCCCTGCGTCAGGAGTGTGGAGCCCTTAAGATTCTCCCGCTTCCTCTCCTTCTGTGCCCCTCCTCTGCATGCACTCTCTTTCTCTTTCTAAAAAAAGAAAAAAAGAAAAGAAAAGAAATTTTTACCTACAATGAGATTATAAATATATTCTCCTATATTATCTTCTACATGCTTTATTATTTTACTGTTCACATTTAAATCTATAGTACATATGAAATTCATCGATGTTTATATATGATGTGAAGGAAGACCAAGTTTCTTTTGTTTTTTTTCTATACATAGCCAATTTTCCCAATATCATTTGCTGAAAAGACCATATTCCCCATTATTCTATTTCCCACATGATGTAAATCACGTGTCCATATATGCAGTAGTCTGTTGATGAGATCCTGATCCTATTCATTTGATCTACTTATATCTTTATAAACCAATACCATGCTCTCTTAATTACTGTAGCTTTATAAGTTTGACATACAGTAGAGCAATACCAACAATTAATGGTTGTTTATAGAGCAGATGACGGCAGAAAATACACAGAAGGTACATCAGAGGAAGAATGAAAATTAGGAGATGGTGGAACATCCAGGGCTTAGTCCTTGGACCACTTCTCTTTTCTGCCTGTGCTTACTGACTAAGTCATCTCATCTAGTCTCTTGGTTTCAAATACCTATTAGCTAATGGCTCAAAACTCTCTGTCTCCAGCTTGGGCCTTCCCCCCAAATCCTGGATCTAACTTTCCAACATCCTACTTGACATCTCCAGTTGAAAATGTACTAGGCATCTCAAACTTAAAATACCCAACACTGACCGGCCTCCTGATATCTGCTTCTCCCCATTAAAGTTGTGGCTCCTTCTGTAGTCATTCCCATCTCAGTTAAACAGTAATTCAATTCCTTCATACATCTTGATAGAATTTTGTTTTGTTTTGTTTTGTTTTCCCTCTCTTTTTCACTCTTCACATCCATTGCACCAGCAAATTCTCTTCGTTCTGCATGAAATTTTATCCAAAATTAACAACTTCTTCCCACTCCACTCTTTACATCCTAGACACCATCTTCCCTTTCCTGAATTATTGCATTAGTCCCTCACTAGCCTCCTTGCTTCTGCCCCTAGTTCTCCATAATTTATCCTCTATCCAGAAAGTATAGTTATTTTATTATTCCTCTTTACAAAAGCAGTTCAATAGATTTCCACATCACTCAATGTAAAAACCAAAATACTATATTGACCGACCACCCAAGTGATCTGGTTCCCTGATATCTCTCTGATTTCATCTCCTAACATTTTTCCCTTCATTGTCTCTGTTTCAGTTACCTTGGTCTCAAACATGCCAGTCATGCCCTCTCCTGAGCACTTTCACATTAGCTGTTTCCTCTGCCTGGAACGTTATTGGTTGTCTCCCTGCCAATATCCACATACCTGAATTTCTCCTTTCTTTTAGTTCTTCACTATATAGTTACCTTCTCAGTGAGATCATCCCTGGACATCTTATCTAAAATTTCACAGTCTGACATCATTTCATGTTGCCTTTCTATGCTTTTTTTTTCTTAGCACTTATTACTATTTAACATGGTCTCTAAAATAATGCATTTTACTTATTTATATTGTTTAATTTGTGCCTCTGAAGTGATGTGATTCAAAGCCCAACTGGAGGAATTAGCCTGAAAATGGAGTAATAGCAGTATAGCCCTTATAACAGATCAGGGATATAGGATAAATGCCCACATTAGTGGGTTTATTACTCTGATACATTGAGGGATCCATAATCTACTTCATAGACAGTGAAGCTCCTGACTACCTACATATTATCTCCAAAAGACTTGGCTGGGCAGATTTCTTGGAACTATGTATTGAAAACTTCATTATGATAGATAAATTTTGTGCTTTATAATAATGTTTGAACACTCTGAGAATTGAACATGGTTGGAAATGGGGCAGATGGGGAAATGGAGTGGGGACAAGAAAAGAGAAATATGCATATCCAAATTCAATGTGCTTATATTCATTTGAGTTTAAAAATTCTTGTCAATTTAAGAGGTAGCTGGATGTTATATCTGTAGCTTTAGCTGTGATTTTGTCCTGAAATTTGGTGGTCCTATGAAAGGGCCAGTAGATAGTTGGTTAACTCTTAGATCACTTGCAATAAGAAGCAGTTACAGGCTTACAAGAAAATAGAAATACTATCCAAATACCACCACTCTCATATGGTCACCCAATAAGTGAGGTGATTTCCTTTTTTTTTTTTTAAGTGAGGTGATTTCCTAGATGAATGGACATTTAGATTTCAAAGACTGTGTTTGTTATGAATTAAATTGCATCCCTCCAAAAAAATCTTCAATAATAAAGTACCTATGACCATGACTTTATTTGATAATGGAGTCTTCGCAGATGAGCAAATTAAGTTGAGGTTATTAGGGCAGACCCTAATTCAGTATGACCAGTCCCCTCATAAAATGGAAATCTGGCCAGAAGCAGACACACACACACACACACACACACACACACACACACACAGGGAGAACACCAGGTAAAAATAATGGCAGAGATCAAGGTGATGCATCTACAAGCCAAGGAATGTCAAAGATTTCCAGCAAACCATCAGAGTCTAGGCAAGATCCATGGAACAGATTTTCCTCATAGCCCTCAGAAAGAACCAACCTTGCTGATATGTTGATCTCAGACTTCTGTCTACCAGAACCGTGAGACAATTTTGTTGTTTAAGCCACACAGTTTGTGATACTTTGTTATGGCAGCCCTAGGAAACTAGTACGGTCCCTATTCTTTTAAAAACAACTAGAGTAAATAGGATTCAACTTATGACCACAAGAATTTTAATCTAGTAAGATTTCCAAGGCTGAAAGAGTCATTGTTTTAATAGATTTTCCAATTTAGAACAATTTTAGACTTAAAGAAAAATTACAAATATACTACAGAGAATTCCCACACACACTTTCCTTTAACATCTTACACACTTGTTACAAATAATGAACCGATAGTGATACATTATTATTAATTAAAGTACATACTTTAGTCAGATTTCCTTAGTTTTTGCCTAGTCTTATCCCATCCAGGATACTCTGTTACATTTAGTTGTCATGTGTCCTTATGCTTCTTTTGCTTGTGACAATTTCTGACTTTCCTTGTTTTTTGATGACTTTGACCATTTTGAGGAATACTGGCCAGTGTTTTGTGGAACATCCCTCTGTTGGGATTTGGCTGATGTTTTTCTCATGATTAGACTGGGATGGCGAGTTTTAGGGAAGATCAAAGATGTAAGGTATCATTTTCATCACATCATACCACCAACATGACATCACTGCTGATGTCAACCTTGATCCCCTTGTTGAAGTAGTATTTGTAAGATTTCTCCACCCCCCTCATATGATATCTTTGGAAAGAATTCACTATGCCACAACCCATACTTAAGTAATAGGGAGTTATGCTCCACCTCCTTTCGGGTGGAGTATCTGCATAAATTATTTAGAACTTTTTTGCAAAGGAGACTTGTCTCTTCTCCCCAGTCGGCATTGTAATTACCTAGAATAGCTATTTCAATACCCTGAGAATAGAGAGACTCTACAAAGAAGATAACTTAAAAATTTTACTACATAATTTCTCTTTAAAACAAAACAAAACAGTATTAGCACGTTATCTATAACAGAGCAAAGATCCTGGTCCAGATAAATAGAAATAATAATATATACTTTTTAAAGGTTTCCTCTGGTCATATGGTCTTAATTTCTCTCTACTAAAGCATGTATTCTCAATTACCAAGAGCATGAAAATTTGTTCCCAATTACAAAGGAAATTTATTATTGGATCACAAGATGTTTTAACCTCTTCCATTGTCACGTGGAGGGTTTTATACCCTTGTTTATAATACTGACCCAATACTGCCCTTTTTTCATATTTATCCTCCTCCTGAGGTAGAATACAGGATAGAAAGGGAGAAAGCCTTGAGTTTCCCCAAAATGATAAGACTTTTTCACTAACCGTAGGGTGTGCCTAAATACAGAAATTCCAGATTTTGCCTTTAAAAGTATGGAGTTCCACTCTTCATCTCCTTTCTCAGATAAAATTAATAAAGTGGTATTATGGAAAAGCTCATGCTTCAAGGACCCCAATAGAGTATACTTAATGCATCAATATTATTCATTTAGCAAATATTTATGGAAGGCTAGCCATGAAGGCACTATCTTTGGTTCTGAGGAAACAACAATAAGAAAGTATAGTTTAGGTCTCTGTTTTGATATAGTTTTAAACTTGGGGGAGAAGACCAGCATTGAGTAAGAATTAAAAGTGTGCTAGGTCACATGATGAAATTTAGGCTACGATGAGGGTATAAAATATGATCAGGTAGTGAGTGATGGACAGTTAATTTATTGCAGAAAAACAGAAGGTTTCTTTGAGAAAATTATGTTCGAGCTAATTTCTGCAGTGTGCATAGGAGTCAAGTAAGCATTGGGGGCCAAGTTGGGGATGATTATCATATTAAGTGATATAGTCCTGCTTTGTTTGAGCATTAAGTTTCTCCTTGCTTTACAAGGGACAAAGAAACTTTAGAAAAGATCTCAAATAAGGCTAACACTAGAGTTTAGGATGTTTTTGGAAAGCTAGTCGAAAACTCCTTGCCCTGGACAGTTCTTATAAATAGTTAGGGACAACTCATACTGGTATCTTCTCTTCAAAAAAATCCATGGAAACAGCAACAATACAGTACATCCATAATTGATGTAGTGATTTACAATATCCAGGCTCTCATGCAAATGGCAAAATTGTGTGGTTGTCAGGATGTTTGCTACAAAGGCAGAAAAAATCTGAGACAGCGATTTCCCCAAATGTGATGACAGCCTAGTCATAAAAGAACATTCTACCTTATTGTTATGAATATATTAATCATTCCAGTGGTTTACTGTATCTTTTACCATTTATAAGAAAGCATCTGTTATGACTAGATGAAGGATCAGCTGCCAAGTATATAGCAATTTTAAGGATTGCTTTCTAAAGTACTCCCATTCCACCCTTCACTTCATTCAGGTGCATGTATAAAGATATAGGAGGTCATTTCCAGAATTTTCTGGGTCAGTAGAAGCAAATTCTTGAAGAGGCTCATGAGATAAAGTTTTTGCTTTTCTCAGAATTTGAGTATTTCTTTGAAATCACTCCATCCCATTTTCAAAGAGTACTATCCCCCCCCACCCCAACCCCAGGCCACTTTCTAGGACTATCTTCAAGGTTAATGTTTAAGTGTTAATTAAGCCTAGCCATCTCTTAAAAGATAAGTAAGTAAACAGGCTAGGCTTGATAACAAGGTTTCTAAGACAGGACATAAAGGAATGTTAATGCATCTTTCATAATGGAAGCAATATGTTTATAATCTTAGACTTAAAGTAACTATGGTTACAAAGCCTTGTGCTGTCTCACCTTTACTTGATTCCTTTCACTGGGGATCCACCTCTGTCATCAGGTGAGAGTCTCCTTGGCTAATGGCACTCAGTTTGTCACCATGAGAATACAAAGATTAAATACCGTGTGAATAGAACGGGCAAATTTTTTTTTATCTGCTTCAGAAGTGTCTTTTCAAGAAAGAAGACTTGGTCAACAAAGAAAGAAGTGTTCTCAGTTTAAACCAACTTTCTAAATAAAAAACATTGGCTTTCTATTGTACCTGAAGTGCTTTGTTATCAATGATTACCTAGCAAGTACGACAAGTCTTTAAACCCATAGTCCTGATGTTGACTAAGTGCTTCAAAAAGAATTTCTGAAGATACTTAGGGTGAAAGGGTCAAGAAGAAGATTTTATCAGGATCTAATTTAAAATACTGGATTTAGGATAAATCGCTGCAGACGTCTTCTCAGAGTGTTAAGGACATAGGAAATTGCTCAAAGCATAATATTAGAAACAAAGCAGGACTCAAAACGTATATATAATCTATTTTATAAAACAATATAAAATGTATAAAGATGAAAGGAAGTACATGAAAACATAAATGGTGGTTATTTCAGGGGTAAGATTATGGGTGATTTGCCTCAATAAACATATATTACTTAAAAAATCAGGAGAGAAACAGTAAGCTTTTCATAATAATCTATTTTAAATAACAGCTACAGCTTTGGCAATTATGAAAAGGACTCACTATTAATCGAGGACACTTTCAGAGGAGGTTGGCAAATGATATCAGGAGCCATGGAAGCACCAATGATTTTTCACCTGGGGAAAAAAAGAATAATGAAACATGAAGGCTGGCTCCAACCATTTGAAAGACTGTCAGGTAGAGGAGTATCAAGACTTATTTTCCAAAGACTAGAAGTTTTATGGAGTCAGCACTTGTCTTAATTTAAGAAAGACGTTTCTAGCAATCAGGGAAGAAACCGATATTCAAAAAGAAGTTGGATGGGTATCAGACAGACAGTTTTGACATCAATACTGAGTGAGAACTAAGACTGTGGGATTCTTAAGATCCTTTCAATCCTTGGATTCAATTACTTTAAACATTGCTAACATATTTGCCCAACACTCAAGGGGTCAGAAGTTTTAGTTTTTCTTTTCCTCTTTTCTTCCCTCTACCCCACTCTCACTTTCTTCCCATACTGACAGAAAACACTGGCTTGTCCAAGGAGTCACTGGGACAAATTGCCCTTGGAAACAATGCTAAAGGAACAGTCAATTCCTCGTGGTAATACCTCTGATTTAAGTAGAATAGAAATTCCAGAATACAGTGACATGTCCAATTTACCACAATGTGTCAATTATATACCATGAATAATAAGGTGGGGTTTCCTTGGCTTGGGGTTTACAGGGCCTTAAGAAAATTCACAAAGAATAAGATGGGCTCAGATTTCTACAACTCATCTGATCACACATTTGGACATGACCCTATTATCCATTCTTTTCTCTATTTCATCAATTTCCATACCATCTTACTCAAATATGGTCCAAGAGATTCTGTGGTTGAGCTTCCCAGACATCTCAGTCTCCTAGTTGAGGATGTCCCTTGTGAAATCCCTAATGAGTATGACATCCCTCATCTCTCTTTGGCTTTAAGTAGGTAGCAAATATTTTTGTAATACCATTCTTTTAGGAACCAGTCAAAGAGTATTAGAAACTTTGTTCCAAATACCAATAGCCATTTGTCTGCTAGTAAAAATAGCTGAATATAGATACTTAGAATTTTGGGCAATTCAGATATTTAGAAAACTTATTTTACTCAAAGGCATAAATGCTAGAGGAATGATTTAGCACTTTGGATATGTTTCCTTGATAAATATTAAAAATGTGATTTTTTTTTTACTTTTCTTCTGAAATATAAAGCTATGCCATAGAAGGGAGAACTATAATTCTTTATTCTCTATTTTCTGAGAAAGCCTCTAATTTCAAATATATCATGTTACACTTTCCATGGTCACTTCCCAGTCTCTGATTTTTTATTTGGGAAGTACTGTCCTGTACAAGACAGTATTTGTAAGAGACTGCAGACTTGCTCTCTACAGATGAGAGATTATAACAAGAGTAACTACCACAAAGGCTATTGCAGGCGTATTGGGAGAACTAATACACATACCGTCTTAAGCCAGCTTTCTGCAGTAGGTGAGAATGTGCTGTTATTATTATTATTGTCAACGGTATTGCTGTTAACAGACTTAGACTACATAGTCCATATTCCACTTACATTTATTGAGAATCTATATGGTGCAGGTATTGCACTCTATTTTTATTTAATCTTCTTGGTAACTTTGAGTCTTCATTTCAGTTTGTCCTTCTCTGTTCAGATGAGAGATGGGCTAGATGAGTGATGGGTAACAAGGAGGGCACTTGTTATGATGAGCACTGGGTGTTATATTTAAGTGATGAATCACTACTTTCTATACCTAAACTAATATTACACTGAATTAACTTACTGGAATTTAAATAAAAACTTGAAACAAAAATAAGTAAATAAATACATAAACTCATTGCTGGGATTAAATAAATAAGTAAATAAAAGATTAGGTATTTTGCTTGGATCACACAGCTATTCCTTCATGTGACAGCCATGTTAAACCACTGTCCAAGATACTCAATTGGTACAGGACAAATGTGAGATTCAAAGTCATGTTTCTGCAAAGTTCTCCATCCTGCTGTGATGGAGGATGCTGTGAAATATTAATGAAAACAATATATCTCAATAGGGACAAGCCCTCAAACCTCTGATTGTTTATGATATTTTGGCCTTTACATGATGTACCTCATAATTAATTTTTATCAATAGAGGATCTGTCTTTTTTAACCATAAAAATCCTATGAATGAATTATCTTTCCAAATAATCTTATTAATAGAAAAGGGAAGGAGAAAAGCATTGATAAAATGGAAGTCCAAAAATGGAGACAGAAAATGTTGGCCAAGAAAGAAGAAAGAACAGGTGTTTGCCCTTAACCCACACTCCTTCAAACTGGAATATGGAAGAGCAACGCTCTTGTTTTTGTGGATATGTGCTAAAGAAAATACTAAAATCCAGCCAAGTTGTGCATTGAGTCTTGTGAATATATAGAGAAGTGTTTACATGTCTTGAATTCAGAATGGAATTCTAGTCCCCTTAGACTGTGAGCCAGATTTTAGAAGGCCAGTATAAACCCACTTGCATTGTCTAATCATTCTCTCTTCTGGGAACATTCTAATTTAGCTAAAACCAGGATTTGGACTTTGCCTAGCTATAAATTAAAAGAATACTACATGGCTATGCAGCTCTGCTCAGGAGTTTATTTGCTCTTACATTAAAAAATAACTCAAGTCACTCTCAATGGATTCATTAAAAACCTGATTTCTCCACTTTATAGCTATTTTGCCTGGCAGATGGGATCTGGTTTTTTCCTTATGCTGCATTTTTTGAACTAAGTATATATGGTGGGATAGCAGTATACTCTCCCGCCAACAAAAAAGCCACATGCATATTTCAATAAAATCACATTATTTGGCATCTACTGTCCACATATGTTCATTTGGCTATTGCTAGTCCAAGCCAATTATAGCCACAAGGGAAATGAGTGTTTGAAATTTAAACAAGGAGCTCTAAATTTTGTAAGGGAGAAGAGGCCTCCTGACAGGTAGATCAGTCTCTAATTCATTTTTAATGCTGTTGACAATTCCATAAATCATTGTTTCTCTCCCATTATGTGCCAGCTTCTGTGCTGAAGAAGTTTGAAAAGAAAACTTCTCTATACTTTTGGGTGGGAGTTCAGGGCGAGGTAAGACTCCTTGAATGATCTTTTAAGAATGAGTAATTCACTATGTAGAGAATAAAGAGGATTTCAGACAGAGGGAATGGTATGGAAGTATGGTGAGTTCAGGGGTAAAGCAATTCTTCGATGTGGCTAGAGGGCACATGGTGGAATGGATGTAGAAACGTAAGTGGGACACTACATCAAAAACTAATGATGTAATGTATGGTGATTAACATAACATAATAAAATAAAAAAAAGAAACATAAGTGGGAAGGGGATGGTAGAGATGATGGATTTCTTGGTGCAAAGAGCCATCATCAAAATTTTTTAAATGAGGAACGCAAGTTCTATCCCTGTGAGTCCTGAGAAACAAAGTATTATATTCCCACAAATGTGAAAAGAAAACCTGATGCCCTCGTCCCAACAAAGAACGTCCCAACCAAACGTCTGAAGTTAAGTGGACAGATAAGTAGGGGCAAAAGTTACCTGGAAATATTGTTATAAGCAAAGAACCAAAGCATGCAATATCTTAGTTAGATTACTCAAAGATTTTTTTTTTAAATTCTGATTTTTAAGGATCTGGTTGAGAACTGGGAGAGAATAAGGTACAGGTGAAATTAGTGTGAATGTTTTTTGTATAAAATGAAGGTCACCCAGAGATACCACTTGTTTATTAATTTCTTATATAAATGTCAAAGAAAAGTACACACATGCATTTTTTTTTATAGCAAAATAATGGTGGTTGAAAATGTAACTAATTCCATGTGTCCGAATCAGCATCTGGAATACGAATGCACTCTTATTTGGATTTACCAAATTTTTATTACCTTCTAACATTTTCAGCAGGAGATTTTCATCCTATATGGTAGTGTTTTAGAATTGCATGCATAGTATAGTCCAGAGCTTGGGTCCCAGAATCAGGCAAACCTGAGCTCTGTCCCACTTAGGAGCCATAGGATTTCTGCAAGTTATCTGATTCCTTTAGGTATCAACTTTCTCAACTGTTAAAAAGAAAAATCAGATGCAGACTCATATCTACCAAGTAATTATTGTGACGATTAATTAAATTGTTTGAAAAATGCTTATTATAGTGTCTGGTGTATATTAAGAATGTGATAAATGTCATTAACCAATTATATAATTATTTTCATCACCCAAAGATAAACACACGCAATCAGTTTGAGAAAAGACATCTGTTAAAACTACTTTATCTATACACTGAGCCAGTTGATTCATTGCATCTTGCTTGATTAAATAATGATGTAAAGGATAATAACATACATATAATACTTTAGTGTCTAAGAAGTATTCCCTCATGAGCAAATAATTTGGCACCAATCCTATGAGTTAGAAAAGATAAAATATTCTTATTGCTTGCAAAGAAGAAAAAAAAAGAAATCAGGATAAAACATCCAAGAGAAAAATACCCATAAATGCCAGCATAGGCAAGGAAATAAAGAGGAAAGCAAAGCCCTTCAAAAAGATTAATTTGTCACAACAAATGCTTTCAGTCAGACTGGAAAAGACATCATATCAGCCAGTGAACTGACATTGTCAAAACGAATGATGGGGAGCTAACAAATATCAGACCTTTTCAACCTTTTATTTTTTTATAGCTAGCTACTTATTTCCCAAGTTTAAACAATTCTTTCCAAAAGTAATATTTCAGTTATGCTTATGACCCATCACATATATCATCACAAAAATATCATAAAAACACTCATTTAAAAGAAGCATGATTTTTATGATACACAAGTTTGTAAAAAAAAGTACATGAGTGAATAAAGTTTAAGGTTCTCTATTTTTAAAAATTATACATTTAGAGATTGAAATACAACCACCGTATTTACCTATTATTTAAATTATTGATCCATAAACTATAATATAGACTTTGAAGTGACAATTCTCAAACTCTATGATGGTGTGCTGAAAGTGTGGAGAAGGGTTCCATCATTTAGTTGAATACGGCCAGTCATTTTCCAAGTTCATATTTAATTGGATTGTCTTTTTAACACTTTGATCACTGAAAGTTCTCTTTTAAAAAATTGATGTCTGGGACGCCTGGGTGGCTCAGTCAGTTAAGGGTCTGCCTTCAGCTCAGGTCATGATCCCAAGGTCTTGGGTCGAGTCCCACATCGGGCTCCCTGTTCAGTGGGGAGTCTGCTTCTCCCTCTGCCTGCCACTCCCCCTGCTGGTACTCTCTCTCTCTCTGACAAATAAATAAATAAAATCTTTAAAAAAATTGATGTCCAAGAATTGTTGAGTCTGACAAAGTGAACGTCCAAGTATCATAAAATACGTATTGATGGAATTTCTCAGAAAGGTGATTGTGCCTAAATTGAAGTTAATAAATTTTTGTGGTCATATATATTCAGGTTTAAGATTTTTGTTTTATATACCTATAATAGAGTTATGGTTTTCTAAGTAGTACTGATCCCAGCTCATGTAATATGACTAAATATTCCAATAATTCATATTCCACTTTGACTACCATGATATTCAGTTGTTCTACTTCCTGATCAAGGCTGGTAACCGTTGCTTTAGAAGTACATACATATTCAGATCATTTTTATTGAATTATTCTAAATTTCTCTGAATTGCTGAGTAAGTAAATACAAGGCAGTACACTTGGTTAAAGTTGTACAGAATAGATGCATTGATATCTTTGGGGTTTTTATCCTAAGTGCTCTCACCCGAATGGGAAAAAGAAAAAAAGTTAATGCAACTTTTTCTTGTGGCTACAAAGTGGGTGGATTAACCAATAATATTTCTTAGAGGTTACTTTGGCACATATCTGATAAATTTAAATGAAGAATTCATGTATATGGGACTTAAATCTAGGAATTATATTTATCATTCATTACAGAAACTGATAGCAGTGGCAAAAGAAGATATTGTTAAAATTTGTAGGTTAAATAGCCTTTCAAAATATAAAATTTGAATTATATATGCTGATGAAGATTATATAAAAACCTTTAAAATTCAGATTGTTTTTCTTGGAACACAGTGAAACCATTAGGACCATGAATCTCTTATTGGCTTCAATTCCTTAGATCTGTATTTAACTACTGCTCCTAGATACAGAGTGAATATCCAAAAAAGGGGGACACTGCAGATTTGGAAGTTCTGTGATACTACAGCTAGAATTAAAAGGGATTTTTGTAAAGCAAAGTTCACTGACCCTTCTAGCCAAAAGAATTTCTCAAATGTCTCAGGAAAGGCAACAATCAAAAAGCAAAAGATGAAAGACACAAGAAAGTCTTCATTCTGTGATGTATTCACTGTGGGACCCACTTCTCGGAGCCTCAGTTTCCTTGCCTATAAACAAAAAGACTAGAGGGGCTTTCAGGTATTTTCCAATTCTGTGTTTCTATGATTCCAAGTAATGCAAGATCCTCTACTCTGTTTAAGTGCCTCTCCCTTGTTTTGGTTGCTCTTCTGACATCTAACATACGAGTTAGATCTCATATTATGAATAGAGGGTTATTTTAGCCTGATCCCATGTGAACTGATCCATACCACTATTTACTAGTTTTAAAATTTAAATATATGTGTCAAAGTCATGTGTTACTGGAGGTTTTTGTTAGTGAGAAAGATGATTTTTCTGAATGCTACACTGTGTACATTCATTTGTAATAATTTGGAATTTTAAATACAGTTTAAACCAAAGATATCTTAAATATATAATCCAAAAGGAAATTCTCCATAACATTTTACCAACAACATAAGTAGGTCTTTGTGTGTGTGTGTATGCATGTGTGTGTGTGTGTGCACATAGAGCTGGAGATAATTTATGTTAAGCACTTAATAAATGATACAAAGATCATTAGCGAATAATACTTTACTTAGATCATAATAACTCTAATATTATTAGAATTTACACACTTCAATTATGACATGACAACAACTCATGTAACCATTTAGTGATTCTCAAAAAGGAATTATATTCATTCCAGTGCACTACTAAACATTCTCTTTGGAATTTTTAAATAATTTAAATAATCCCCAGGGGTTATTCAAAATATGGTATGTAATACTATAAAATGCCCAGATGTTAGTAAAACTTTGGTCTTTTATTTTCTAATACATATTCCTATAAAACTTTTATAATATTTTATTTAAAAAGAATACAATTTATTTCACATCTTCCTAATTGTCTTTAATGTTTAAAAAAGTATTTACTCAATGTCTCATATGAATCAGACAAGCAAGAAAGGAAGACCTCTTTAAAAGAGCTTTATCAACATTTTACTTTGCATTTCCAAAGCTCCCTTTTGAGAAATACTCACAGCAAATCCATAGGAAACTATAAAGTAATATAGGCCTTGCTCAGAATTCTCTCAGGCAATTACTAGAAACACCATAAAAATGTGTGATCAGGGTATACAGACCAAGGATATTTCTGAGGGATCACTCGGTTATATATTTATTCTCATTTTTCACAAAAGGTGTTCCTTGGGATGCTAGTTTTTCAAAACACTCCTGAAGAAAGGAACTCCTAGTTAAACAATTCGGAATTCTTTACATACTATGTCTGTTCTACTGAAAATTCACAAATCACAACGGGATATTAGAGTTCCTAACAAGTATTGAAGTTGAGTCTACTATTTATTTCTGTTTAAGAAATTAGAAAACTAGAATTTCCTAGTTGTTAGTGTTGTTTTTTATTCTAAGACCCAAGCAATTCTCCCTCCTCCCCCTTTTCTCCTTACTAAATGCTGTGAATTTTCATTCCGTGGAATACTCATTGGGACACGCTGCAAGCGGCCTCAAGACTTTGGGAGCCTCGATACCATCCCTTTGGTATAGCCTCAAGGCCAGAGTGCAGTCCAGGGAGCAAGTATAGGAAAAGGGTACAAAATCTCGGAAATTCATGAGGGTTGTCCAAAACGAAATTACAAGTTTGATTAATATTTCATAGAGCCCAATGAATTTGCTGACTGTATAATTTTTTTTCCAGCATGTTTAGAAATATAATAAAGTGGATGAGCTACAACTCTGATATGCATAGTGAAAAATGATTGGTCTTCTAGTCACTGCATTCCTAGAAAAAGTATTATTGTTTAAATGTGAAAAATGCCTTTGCTTCAGAATGCCTTGCAAATAAGAAGACCCTTATAGAAAGTATACTTTCAAATAACCAAAGTGTTTATAGGATATGAAAACTTTCCTAAGCACAGGCTGCATGTGAGTTAAGTCATTGAAGTAGACCAATAACTTGTACTGAAGACTCTCTATGTGTTACTCAACCGGCATCAGTGAATTCTTCCTATGGGAAAAGAAATAATCCTTGATGATTACAACAAAACAATGTGGATATACTGAAGGCCACTGAACTGTACACTTAAAAACAGTGAAGATAGTGAATTTCACATTGTGTGGATTTTGCCACAATATAAACAAAATAAATCATCTAACCTTGTTTTAAGGCACCCCTAAAACAGCAAGATTTTTTTTTAACGCTTGAGAGAATTACTTGCTTTGTAACCAAACCAGATTCTTGGAAACATATAAAAACCCTCCTCTATCACTGGGAAACACTCTCTTGACCAAGAGAGAAGGCAGTGGTGGATGCTGAACAGATATGAGTTTTCAGAATGAGAGAAATACTCTTTTTTCCTTCTACTTCCACTACCTCAATCCCCATGCCATTCGAGTTGCAATAACATATTTGAAAGTATACTTCCATTTTACATGGCAAAAAATAATACAGTGTTCTATAAATGTAAAATGGTATTTCACAAGTTTTTTAAAAAAATATTTCATTTCCTGTAGTGGCATTAAGAGTAAAATCTGCTGTGTGGATTTTTAAGGTTAGGTGGAATACATTTGACTTATCAAAGTGTGTATTAATATAGGAGAATTAACAAATTTGTGAGAAATAGACTTAGCAAAAGATTAGTGAACCATAAAAGGATTGATGAACTATAAAACTCACTGCAAAGCTAAGAATGTTGAAAAACCATGGCTCTTGTTGGCTCATGTAGACTACTAGACTATAAGTTTATGAAAGCAGGGGACACATCCTTCTTGTTCACCACTGGTTTTTTTCATGCCTCTAACAGTATCTAGTGTTGTAGACACTTAATAAGTACTTTTGAGTGAGTTAGGAAGTTCAAGATAGAGTTAAAATACAGAAAGTTGCTTTTTAGGCAATGGTTAAAGAATGACACTAATGAAGGTACTTCTCAGTTAATAAATTATTCAAACTATCACCAATTGAACATTTAGATGTCTAATAAGTCACAAGTTCATTATTCATGTTAATTGTTTGCTACCATATCCATCCAAATTCTACATATGGAATTTTATTCACAAACCAATACCCTACATTTCAAGAGACCAATATTGTTAACACTTAATTACTTAATAATCAATTCTTTACATGAATTTTTTTGTCTGATGGACTATTGCTGAATTTTTCTCCTGAAGTCTGGGCAATAAAATTGTACTTCAGAGATAGCCTTATGTTCTTTTTAAGTGGAGGCATTATTATTAAACTTTCTCTGTATTTTAAAGATATATTGGAAGAATATTCATTAAAATGTTAATATTCATTATTTAAATTAATTTTCTTTGAAATTTGAGCTATTTGTGCATAAACATTAAAATGACAAATGATTAAATGGTGTTTCATGCAATCCTGATAAAGGATTTAAAGATGAAAGAGTATGTATTTGGAAGAATATAAAAAAGAGGTATCCACTGCTTTTAAATATATTTCTTGGACTTTAATTATTGGATTTTGTGTTTTTTTATTTAGAAAAACCAAAATATAAGCAAGAAAAATAAAACATAGTTTCCACATGATTAGCTAAAAATGGTCAAAACTTTGGAATCACTTTGAAATCTATTTTAAAAGCTCAGCTACTTTGATTTTTTTTCTATTATAGAAACATGAAAAGTTATTTCAACTGAATTGCATACATAACTCCTAGAGTGTAGACAGTTGCTATTATTAAAAATCAAAATGCTTTTTTAAATTCTTGCTACATCTGTATTACCAGGTCCTGGAGAAACCAAGGTGAAAGAGGCCCAGGAGAAGCCAAACCTTCTTTGCTGTTTCTAACAAAGGAAATGCCATTCTTGCCACTAACTCTTGGAATGATTTCTAAGTTCTCTAAAAATAATTTAACCTGTGTCAAATAGCTGTCTCATCTGGAAAACTCAATAAATGAGTGTAGAAGTTAGAAAGAGTAGGGGGCAAGTTAGGTGTTAAACTGAAATGGTATATCCCAGGCATGTTAGATTGAAACTCCAAATTAGCCAGCACGCTTCCATACATCTGCTCCCTTTTCTTTAAACTTGAGCTATATTATTGCAGAAAAGCATAATAATCCCCACTCTGATCTTGCATTTCAAGGGAAAGAGCCTGAACCATCACAGCATAAGCACTTTTGTAAAGGGGTATTATGGGTGGATAAATTTCGTTTTGGGGTCAGCATTTCTTCATTCAAAGGGCAGATTATATAGGGAGGAAAAATAAGAGGAGTAATATAAATTATTCTTCCCAATGACAATGATTCTAATTTGACATTGGACTTTAGTTTAGAGAGGGTATGCTTAGTAAATCATGCTTCATTTTAAACAATAGTTGAATTCTTTAAAATTTTGTGCAAATTATTTCTTGGAAGCCAAATCATCCTTTACTCTGCCTGAGCAGCTCTTTTACTTAGAAAGCTCAGGTAAATCCTTATAAAAGTAAAAAATATGCTTTATTTATTTGTTCAGAAATGTGGGTCATTATAGATTATTTTCTTAATGTGAAGCATTTTAACATGGCAATTTTTAAAAAATGAATTTTAAAATTCAGTTATATGATTTTCTCAATCTAAAACAGAATTTTCTTGTTATTAAATTATTTATGATTCACATTTAGTATATGTTGGTCCACAAATGAAATGGCATTCCCTGTAATGATTTTCAGACATCTGCTAGTGTCCTCAAGCAGAAGGACTGGATGACTTTTTGGAGGGATGACTTACCCTATGACTATTAACTTTTGCAGGGTACCACTTGAATCAAGATTTTTCAAGGGGACCCAAGGTAAAATGGAAACATTCTGGACTTTAAACATTTCTCTATTTTCTCTTTTGATATGAAAGGCATCCTAAAAAGAATTTGTAAAGAAATGGGGCCACAGTCCCTTGCATTAGTTCCTGTTGACTAGGATAAGGAGGAAAGTGAAAATCAATTAGTCTAATGGGTCATGGGATAGTGCAAGGACAGGCACATACTTTGACTTTGCTTGCCCACTCTCATAATTTGCTTTATAGCTTGGGGTGGAAAAGGGGGTGAAAGGAGATAATATATGGGCCGCCCGACATTTGCCAAGGACTGTGCTTCACATTTTACACATGGCTTCTCATTTATAAAAAGTTAAGCAATACATAAGGAAACAAATTCAACAAAAGAAATCTTACTCTTTTTTTTCCCTGCCAAATCTAGAGTTTCTTGTCTGCCTTAATAGGAGATAACATCTCTAGTAAGGAAGAGAAACCTGGTTTCGTTATTCTTTTCTCGGCAGTCACTGTTTTTTTTTTTTTTTAAGTCTCAAAATGAAGGGAGTGCAGCGGTGGGTGGAAGTCCAAGAGAGAATGCTGCTTTTATACATCTTATTCTCTTTGCAGGTCAGATGGGAATAGCTGAGAGAAGCTTAAAAAAAAAAAAAAGGTAAGGAAAATGAGCAAGTACTCAGAATACTCATAGTTTATTGACTTGATAAAAACCGTTTAAATGAATTTAAATATAAACATAAAACTTTAATTCTAAATACTGTAGATAGAGCAAAAAGGTAAGATCATGACTCTTTTAAGACTAAACCAAATTTAAGAGTAATCTCTTAAAAAGTTACTTATCAAGCCCTTTATATAATTTAAAAACATTAAATTTGGCATGGCTGCCTATTATAGGAATGCTCTATATCTGTTAAGTGTACTGAGATATAGGAAATGTTAAGATCAGAAACCATACTGAATTGTTAACACCAAGTATTTTGTATAAATCCTTCAGTCAATTCTATCTTAAATTAGTTTTGATTTAAAAGTTACTCTAGGGACACCTGGGTGTGGCAGTCGGTTGGGCAGCCGACTCTTGGTTTCGGCTCAGGTCGTGATCTCAGGGTCCTGATGTCAGGGTCATGAGATTGAGCCCCATGTGGGTCTCCACCCTCAGCCCACACTCAACATGGAGTCTGCTTAAGACTCCCTCTGCCCCTCCCCCGCCCCACTCTCTCTCAAATAAATAAATAAATCTTTTTAAAAAAACTACTCTAAACGTTATACGTAAGTCAAATGTCTAGTCATATAATTTTAATATTTTCTATTTTTATCCCAATAAAACATGGATAACATGAGTAACATTTCCAATCAAGAAAATTGTTCTTTTTAATGTGAATTAACCAGTAATTTCAAGTTTTAGATGTTCATAAACTACTTGAGAGCAAGAAATACAATCATATTTATCGTTGGATCTTTCCTGGGCTTATCACAGGGCTCATGCTTACAAATAGCTGTAGAGCCAACCTGAATGATGAGCAATTTGGGTGAAGCTTACCCATATGGATTAAAAACCTGATTCCCAGCAGGCCCTACGCTATGAGAAATCAGTATCTCCCAGAGCTGGCAAAGAACTTGCCTCAATCACTTATGCTCACTTTTTTCCTGTCTGCTGACCAGTGATGGGGATAACACCACTAAACATTTTGATGATTCATTATAAGTGTGCACGTCATACTTTTACACTGATTTTTATGTGGCGAAAGACTTAATAGTCTCCCACACCAAAAATCATGTTTGAAATTCAATACATTAACAATCTGAAGCAGACTTAGCTGTGAAGCAGGATACTGAGAATAAATAGATGAAATTCTAGACATTTCTAAAGAGGATCCAGCTACTTAATAGCCACTGAGGTCTTCAGTGAATAGGTGTGAATATTTCAGTGCAGTCCAACCTGAACTGAAAAGCAGTTCTTACTTCCAAATTTAAATACCGCCTGTGCATATAAAAAAAAGAGTTTTATTTATTAGTCCAAAATGTTACTATGATTGGGATCTTGAAAAAACATTCTCTTTTCCTTGGGCATGTTCTTCAGCAAAAGGCAGTTAGGAAGGGTAGCCTAGAGACAGGAACTTATGCTTGGAAGCCATAAAGTTGAGACGTCCTGTTTTTCACCTCACAACAGGCGCAGTTGGGCTGAAGATAGTTGAGTAAATCCATTTCTCTGCCAAAGTTAAGATGATGAACCATGGGTGAACCCTGGCAAAATTCTATTCACCCACTGAAAAGCTATTCGGTTACTGAGGATTGTCCAAATCATTTTCCTCACAGGTTGGACACATTCTCTTCGAGGGGCAAGTGCAGCTCCCATGAGGAGGGTTACAGTGAGCTCTGTGGATACACAGGCACTTCTGAGCACCGGGAGGTGTATAGTGGCCTGACCTGCATTCTGTGAGGTAAAAATAAAAACAAAGGCAATTCAAATGTGCTTTTTTTTTTTTTTAATCACAGTCTTTTTACTACTCTTTCTTGGAACTGAATAGATAATGATAGATTTGTAAAAATTCTGGTTTTCCCATGCTAGAATGTTATATAATAAAAGGACTTTAATGGAAAACAGGAGGAAGCTGGGAGTGTCAAGGAAGTTAGTGACAAAATTGAAAAGAGGAGAAGGCAGGACAGCAACGTAGATTTTTAAAGTGCCTTCTCAGAATTAGATTATTCAATAGAGCTTATAGCAGTGGCATTCTGAGGGATCCAGGGAAAATGGATTAGTTGTCTTGAGGTCAGAACAAGGCAACACTCACTCAGAATACACAATATATGAAATTTGTCTTTAGGTTGAAAACACAATTATTTGAGCTTATGTTGTTGCAAATGAAATGGCTTTAAATTCAACTCTTTCATCTCTTAAAATATGTCAAAAGGACCATAGATCCCCTGTGTACCTAACTCCACAAAATCCTGCTATAGGTACTATAGGGATATAACTATCTTTAAATTGAATTGCATTGTGATTGCAATTGGTAGAGAAATAAAGGGAAGGGATAAGAAGTGTTAGCTTTATGAAAATAACTAAACATGGACTAAAGGGGTAACGCAAACATCACACCCCAGCCTGGGTGCTTGGTTGGTATTAGTCTGAAATCCGGAAGAGAATTAGCAGAGAATTAACAGGTTTTGTCTCTGAAGGACTGTGAGTTGAGGGAGAAAGTCCCACCCAGCCCAGCCCATGGAAACAGGAAATGGGTTCATATTTCCTAGTCACTCAGGCAAGACTAGGAATTAATTCAATTTACCAATATCTAAGGACCAGAGAAATTTAACTTGCAATAATAACAGTTACCTAGCTCTATGTGGTTTACAAATTGGTTCCTAATACATTATTTCAGTTGGTCCTAACAAACATTTGTGAGGTAGGCAAGGCCGTGAGATAAGCTCTCTCATTCTAGAGGCAGATAAACCGAGGTTTGCTATGGCTTAAGAAACCTTAAATGTTATATCCCAGGTTAATGGCAGGACTGGATTTCTAAGTTCTCATCTACTGCTCATTCATCATTTTGCACTACTATGTAGAAAGACAAGGTATCAAGTGTATATATATAGGGAAGAAAGCCCAAATAAGAAATTAGAAAGCTGGGGTGCCTGGGAGCTCAGTCGGTTAAGCGGTGGACTTTTGGTTTCGGCTCAGGTCATGATCTCAGGATCATGAGATGGAGCCCCGAGTCAGGCTTCATGCTCAGTGGGGAGTCTGCTTGAGATTCTTTCCCCACCTCCCTCTGCTCCTCCCCCTGTTCCGTGCGTGCTCTCTCTCTCTCAAATAAATAAATAAAATCTTTTAAAAATAAAAAATTAAAAAAATTAGAGAGCTGCAAAGTGGAAAATTTAGAAAAAATTATATATGCGTGTGTGTGTGTGTGTATATATATATATGTATAATTATAAATATGAAGATACAGATACTAGAGCAAATTCTGAGTCTGTGGGCAAAATTTTGTTAAATATTTCCCTATTGCCTCAAAATTCTCTTTGCTTGTTTGGAGATTCAACCTAAATTTATCATGAGCAGTTGAATTTTTTTCTCTCTTGGACAATGAAGATTGCTTAAGAGGTGGTTTAGCTCTCTTGTCTCAATTAATTAACTAGGTTTTAAATATGATATGAATGGAGACTTAGAAATCCATTTTGCAATTAGTTACTTTTACTAATTACTAAGCAGTAATTCAACTCCTTCCTAAATGAAGGTACAACAGGTAGGTAAAAGGAGCGTTGGAGAAGATGCAAATGCTGCTCTGAAATGAATCTCTTCTTTAAAACTTCAGGCTTTATAAAATTAAAAAAGAATTACGTGTTATTTCAAATTTAAGCTAACACACCCACCTCTGCCCGGTGTGTGGGAGGATTACTTAGTTTGGTGGTAAGACCTAGTGTTCTTGTTTGAAAAGGAGTTACGAATCAGGATCTCTCCTGAGCAGTTCAGAATCTGATTTTAATTTATAA
Organism: Leptonychotes weddellii; assembly: GCF_054177405.1. Lineage (NCBI taxonomy): Eukaryota > Metazoa > Chordata > Mammalia > Carnivora > Phocidae > Leptonychotes > Leptonychotes weddellii. Next base: position 105,980,186 of record NC_138369.1, on the reverse strand, counting down.
AAATACCACATTTTCATGTTAATAACGATGTGTATTTAAGACATCTGTTTGAATGTCTGCAAATGTTAATTTGCCAAGAGGGTGGGGAAATAATCCAATAAAAAGCTGTTACATTCTTTTATGAATTAACATTATGGCTGTTTAATAGGTCCTTTACCAGAGTTCAAATTAAAATGAGGTCTTTTATCTTTATAGCGCCCGCATAGACACAGCTGCTCACAGTTAATATCACAGATGAACTGTGCCTAATTGAAAATAAAAATGCAAATAAAAGACCCTGTAGTACATCTGTGGAGGCCGTGGGTACCCCCAAAGAGCCCATGACAAGAGGGGCCTTGAGGTGCCCACTGAGAATGGACACATTAATACACATGATCCATTGTCACGTGGTAATTTACTTGTGGATGAAAGAGCCTCTGTGATACAGGAATTTGGTCCAAAGAAAGTCCATAGATGAGGCTTTAATTTCCAGCCTGTCCATCAGCTCTCCTGGTTTAGTGGCTAGTGTTACGCTGCACTGCTGAGTGCTGCCCAACAGAATTTTCTGCAAAGACGAAAATATTCTATACTGCACTGTCAAATACTGTAGCTATATGTGGCCACTGAGCACTTGAAATGTAATGCGTGACTGAGGTGAATTTTAAATCAAGCCAAATTTAAATTAAACAGCCACCTGTGGTTAATGGACAAGGCATATTAGGCAATGTAAATAGATAACCAAAAGCAATTCCTATTCCTTTCTTTCCCTTGAGTGGTAACTTAGTGGGGATGTTAAAGTCTGACTCTGGACCCAGATTTTCTCTTTCAAATCTCCACTCTATCATTACTAGCTGTGTAACCTTGGGCAAGTTCTTAATCTTTTTGTGCTTTAGTTCCTTCATCTATGAAATGGAAATGGTGATGATTGTAAAGCATAAATTAATTATGTGCTTGGCACATAATATACATTCAATAAACACTGGTGGTTTTCTTCAGTATTTAGATGAAACCACAAATGCTATAAGGGTTCTGTCTTTATTGAGCATTTCACTGGTGACATGGCTACTGTGGCTTCACCAAGGTGTCATGTAGATGTTTATTCTGACATATTTAGTTTAGATATGGCAAGGTTCAGGTACTTTTGTCTACCATGGCTCCATGAAGAATGCTGAGAAGAGAAGCCAGAATTTCTTCAACAAAAATTTGCTGAAGACTATCATGTGCTAGACCTTGTTCTAAAAGACAAATAAAAGATAAATACTGATTCAACTTAGAAGCTTATAGTACAGTGAAACACAAGGATTAGATATTTAAATGAAGCAGCTTTGCAAAAAAGCAATGTCCAGATCAATGAGCTCCTGAGTTGGAAGATGCCATAAGGTTCCAGGTCAGTATTCATAACCCTTTAACCTTATTCTAAAAGTCTATAAAATGGGAAGAAAAAAAGCTAGGAAAGGATATAACACCCTTGATGAGCTACTGGAGGTTCCTTATTCTGGCTTATATATAGATACTCACACATACAGTATTGTCCCCTAATCACATAACCCAAAATCTGCAACCAGACTGTCTGCCTGGGTTCAAATCTTGGTTCTGCCACATACTTCCCTTCTGTGCTTCAGTTTCTTCATCTGTCCAATAGTAATAAAAATAGCAACAACCTCATAAAGTGGTGGTAAGGATTAAATGAATGCAAGCAAAGTGTTTAAGATGGGGCCAGGCATTCAAAAAAAAGTAGCTTTTATTGCTATTGCTCAGAAACAAGGTGGGGTGGGGGAGATTGGGCTGGTTTTCTCAGCATCACTGAGATTCCAAGTTAAAGAATCATAGATTAGTGCTGGAAATGATTTTAGCAATATGTAACCTCAACCCTTCTTTTTGGCAACGAGGAAAGTAAATTCTGAGATTAAACGCTCTACTTTGGGTCATAATCTGTGGCAGGGACAGACATTCAGGGCTATTGTGAAATGTATAAAACCTTTTCATCTAGTAAGCATCCATTAAGTCAAATAGCAAGAGATGAGTCAATTCAATCTACTTTCTCCTCTTTTTAAGACAGTCCCTGGGGATTTAGAATTTACATTTTAGGTCATTCTTCTTGTGAATGGAAAGGACAATAAAAGATAAATCTCAGTTTGTTTCTCAGAGTCCATAGTCTCTCATGGTTCGTCTCCCCCTCCGATTTCTCCCACCCTTCATTTTTCCCTTCCTGCTATCTTCTTCTTCTTTTTTTTTTTGAACTGAGGGTTCTATAGGGGATGGGGTGAGGGGATGGGTTGGCCTGGTGATGGGTATTAAAGAGGGCACGTATTGAATGGAGCACTGGGTGTTCTACGCAAACAATGAATCATGGAACACTACATCAAAAACTAATGATGTAATGTATGGTGACTAACATAACCTAATAAAAAAAGATAAATCTCAATTTACAATGAATAGGTGGGAACTTGGTTCTCAAGAATACTATCTGGATTGTACCTTAATTGTCTTAATTTTAGTTATTTCTCTGAATACCTTTTGTGATCAGGGTGTTTAACTGCATCACTCAGAGGTACTTACAATGTGTCCTCTCTTAGTCATGGTGCTGGTTTGGGGTGCCTGTGATGTAAAAGCTACATACCCCGATTAATCATACTAAAGCAAGGTGACAAGCAGTGGTGGGGTGTTGTTCTCTAATTGAGTCATGTTTTTAGTACTGAAATGTCTATATATCTCCGTGTAACCCATGAATCAGAGGAACATCATGAGGTGCTTTGGTTCATACCAGCATCACACCTGGCTCCGATTTTCCCAGGGGGACAGAAGCATTTTCCAGCTACTGGGTGGCAGGAGCTTTCTCGTTCACAGTCACAAAGTTGATGGCAATTGACTCCAAGCATTCCAGGTGGACACTCTATCAAGGAAAGAGAAATGCTGAAAATTTAACCCTTTGAGCTTTCACTGATGCACATAGAGTGAGATTAAAGATAAGTTTCCTCAAGATGAAGTCCCGGGTAGCAAAGTGGGGTGGTAAAATGATATTTGTTGGTCAAAAGATAAGAGGGAAATTTTGGAATTCTCAGAAAGCGGCTGCCTTGTATACATGATTTCACATCAGGTCTTAAAATGGATTTATTTCGACAATGGTTTGTATCTGTTAGAATGTGTGTAAGCTTTCTGAAGATAGGAATTTAAGGAAGGAGACTGAGTCTACTAGCTAAGTGTATTTTAATATTTTTCCTTAAAATGTTATTTATTGTGTACCTCCTCAGAAGACTGTAAGCTTCATGTGTTCTGCTAGATTCCCAGAATTTAATGCAGAAAGAGGCACATAACAAGTCCATATTATTGAATCACTAAATAATAAATGAATAAAGGATGGACAAGAAATATTATATATAAGATTCTAGTGACATATGAGGATATGGTATGGGACTAATATATAAATCTTTTTAAAAGGCAATAACTTTGGTTCACATAAAGTTAAATTATTATCATTATATCATGGTTGTTGTAATCATAGGCACAAGAGTGTACATAATATAGAGGAAAATTGGACTTAGAGTTGTTTACCAAGCACCATGTAGTTTGGCACTGTTTTGAATTAGGCTGATCAGTCTTTTAGGACTTTATAATATCTTGTATCAAACTGAGTAGCCCAAATTCTCATCTCTATCTCTTCATCCACATTTATGGCTGCCACTATTTTCTTGTGATAAATGCCTAATTCACATTTTTAAATATTTTTTCATAAAGCTCTTATGCTTACTTCAATACCATTGAACCCGATGCAGTCTTTTAAAAACATTTAATAACATATTTTTCATTCAGAGGGAGCTTCTTTGCCCATTGAAGACTAAGAGCTTAGTGATGTTTTGAGATATTAAACAATTTCATTTATGGGAGGCAAAACATTTTGACCAATCAGCAACAAAATCAGAAACAACCACAATATTGGCACAGAATGAATTCCTGTCTCCTTAATGTCCAAGTCGGAAGTTTAGGTGATTATTCCATGTTATCAATTTGAGTTTACATTTTTGCCCTCAGAATGAAAGATCGCATAGTCATGCAGAATTCCCACATGCCTAACAATGCCCTGGCTATAACTTTTTCACACTGGCTGCCATGGAAACCTTCTGGGCAAGTGCACTGTCCACTCGTTGTGTTACAACTGGCTTTTTTTTAGTTTTGTTGATTGGTTGTCACGGATGTGAGCACAATTCAAGCCATAAAATCTGGAAAGCACGCTAGAAAATGGAAATGTTAAAAGGCTTTTTGGTTTTAAGAATAAGTTAAAGGGAAAATTAAAGGACCTGCTCTAGGTCATTTTTTCCCCCAGGACCAAAAAAACAGATGAGAGCAAAGAATTGGAAAACAAGAAAAAATTATTTGGACATGAATATTGACAATAGTTTAGTCATATAGATAAATGAATATATGAAATGCTATTCTGTACAAATAGTCTAGAAAAATCCATAAGAAAATGTAAAATAGCTTCAAGTAGATAAAATTTATTTGCTATGATGTGCTATAGTCTTACAAAGACTTGATCAAAACCCTCCAATACCCTAAACACCTAAAACAATGTTTTCAAACTTCAGATTCAGGCTAAATTTAGTGAGAACGGTTTTTCGATTAAATTCTTTAAGTAAATAAGAGTCTCTGTGGAAAGTGATTCATACAGCTCTTGATAGTTGAAGTCCTGGGAATGTACAACAAAGGTGGGTATGAGAAAAGCAGGGGAGGAAGAGAGAATATGATGTATATATAATATATAGTAGGTTAGCATATTATGAGGAAGTTAAGTTTTAAAGTCAGTGAAATTTAATATTTCCTTAGATGGCCCATAAAGTACAATATAGAATTGTTTTTTAGGAAGTTCAGTATAACCAGTTTCTCTTCCACGGTTGGAGATGATCAATATTTTTGTGGTAGAATATCAGAAGAAGTACTTGGTTTACATTTAGAGACCATGTGATCCAAGCAAATGCATTTCTTTAAAGGCTAAAATTGTCATCTGCCCAGAGAGATGCTCTGAGAGAGAATTTGCCATGAGAGGTGTGTGAGAGCTAGGCTTGATGGTAGACAAAAGATTGCCATTTCCTATCTTGAGCTTTCTTGGCTCTACTTACCACTCACCAATGGGAAGGGGATGAAATTTCCTCACCCCTCAATTATCCGTATTCTCTCTCCCTCCCTCCCTCCTTCCCTTTCTCTAGTTCTCTCTCTCTTTCTTTCTCTCTCTGGGTCCTCCACCCCCTTCTAGAGTTGGTTTTGCCTAGGCTCCATGTGTATGACATTTGTCCAGCATGCATCGATTACTTGAAACATTAGAAAAAACTCATAATCAGGGAGAAGAAAAAGAAGGTAAAACCAAAAGGAGATAAGGAAATTTTATATAATATATACTCTTCTTTTTTCTAATATCATTATAACTCTTTAAAAAATAAATAACAAAGGAAGATGCAGTGTAAGGTTTCTTCTGTTTGTTCTTATATAATCATTACTGAAAACACAGAAAAATCAACTATCCTTTATTTTTTTAGATTTTATTTAAATTCAAGTTAGTTAATCTAAGGCGCATTATTAGCTTCAGGGGTAGAATTTAGTGATTCATCCATTGGTTGCATATAACACCCAGTGCTCATTACATCAAGTGCCCTCCTTAATGCTCATCACCCAATTACCCCATCCCCCCACCCACCTCCCCTCCAGCAATTCTGTTTGTTCCCTTTGGTTAAGAGTCTCTTATGGTTTGCCTCCCTCTCTGTTTTTATCTTATTTTATTTTTCCTTCCCTTCCTCTATGTTCATCAATTTTGTTTCTTAAATTCCACATAAGTGAAATTATATGGTATTTGTCTTTCTCTGACTGACTTATTTCGCTGAGCATAATACCCTCTAATTCCATCCACATCGTTGCAAATGGCAAGAGTTCATTCTTTTTGATGGCTGAGTAATATTCCATTGTATATATATACCACATCATCTTTATCCATTCATCTGTTGATGGACATCTGGGCTCTTTCCCTATTTTAGCTATTGTGGACATTGCTGCTATAAACATTGGGGTACAAGTGCCCCTTTGAATCACTATTTTTGTATCCTTTGGATAAATACCTAGTAGTGAAATTGGTCGGTCATAGGCTAGTTCTATTTTTAACTTTCTGAGGAACCTCCATACTGTTTTCCAGAGTGGCTGCACCAGTTTGCATTCCCACCAACAGTTTATGAGGGTCCCCCTTTCTCTTCATCCTCACCAACATCTGTAGTTTCCTGAATTGTTAATTTTAGCCCTTCTGACCGGTGTGAGGTGGTATCTCCTTGTGGTTTTGATTTGTATTTCCCTGATGGCGACTGATGTTGAGCATTTTTTTCATGTGTCTGTTAGCCATTTGTATGTCTTCTTTGGAGAAATGTCTGTTCATGTCTTCTGCCCATTTCTTGACTGGATTTTTTTTGTTTCTTGGGTGTTGAGTTTGATTAGTTCTTTACAGATTTTGGATGCTAGCCCTTTATCTGATATGTCATTTACAAATATCTTCTCCCATTCCATAGACTGCCTTTTAGTTTTGTTGATTGGTTCCTTTGCTGTGCGGAAGCTTTTTACCTTGATGAAGCCCCAATAGTTCATTTTTGCTTTTGTTTCCTTTGCCTCAGGTGACATATCTAGTAAAAATTTGCTACAGCCTAGGTCAGAGGTTGCTGCCTGTGTTCTCTAGGATTTTGATGGCTTCCTGTGTCACATTTAGGTCTTTCATCCATTTTGAATTTATTTTTGTGTATGGTGTAAGAAAGTGGTCCAGCTTCATTCTTTTGCATGTTGCTATCCAGTTTTTCCAACACCATCTGTTGAAGAGACTGTCTTTATTCCATTGGATATTCTTTCCTGCTTTTTTGATTAGTTGACCATAGAGTTGAGGGTCCATTTCTGGGTTCTCTATTCTGATCCACTAATCTATGTGTCTGTTTTTGTGCCAGTACCATACTATCTTGATGATTACAACTTTGTAATACAGCTTAAAGTCTGGAATTATGCCTCCAGCTTTGTTTTGTTTTGTTTTGCTTTAACATTACTTTGGCTATTCAGGGTCTTTTTTGGTTCAAAACAAATTTCAGAATTGTTTGTTCCAGCTCTTTGAAAAACGCTGGTGTTATTTTGATAGGGATTGCATTGAATGTGTAGATTGCTTTGGGTAGTATAGACATTTTAACAATATTTGCTCTTCCAATCCATGAGCACGGAATCTTTTTCCATTTCTTTGTGTCTTCCTCAGTTTCTTTCATAAGTGTTCTATAGCTTTCAGAGTACAGATCTTTTACCTCTTTGGTTAGGTTTATTCCTAGGTATCTTATGGGTTTTGGTACAATTGTAAATGGGATCAATTCCATGAGTTCTTTTTCTGCTGCTTCCATTATTAGTATATAGAAATGCAACAGCCTTCTGTGCATTTATTTTATATCCTACAACTTTGCTGAAGCCCTTTTATCAGTTCTAGCAATATTTTGGTGAAGTTGTTTGGGTTTTCTACATAGAGTGTCATGTCTGTGAAGAGTGAAAGTTTGACTTCTTCCTTGCTCATCTGGATACCTTTTATTTTTTTGTTGTTGTCTGATTGCTGAGGCTAGGACTTCCAGTACTATGTTGAAAAACAGTGGTGAGAGTGAACATCCCTGTCTTGTTCCTGATCATAGAGGTAAAGCTCTCCATTTTTCCCCATTGAGGATGATATTAGCTGTGTGCCTTTTGTATATGGCCTTTATGATATTGAGGTATATTCCTTCTATCCGTATTACTTTAAGGATTTTTACCAAGAAAGAATGCTGTATTTTGTCAAATGCTTTTTTTTCTGCATCTATTGATAGGATCATATGGTTCTTGTCCTTTCTTTAATTTATGTAGAGTATCACATTGATTGATTTGTGGATATTGAACCATCCTTGCAGCCCAGGAATAAATCCTATTTGGTCATGGTGAATAATCTTTTTAATGTACTGTTGGATCTGATTAACTAGCATCTTGTTGAGAAGTTTTGCATCCATGTTCATCAGGGATATTTGTCTGTAATTCTTCTTGTTAGTGGGGTCTTTGTCTGGTTTTGGGATTAAGGAAGTTTTCCTTCCAAAATCATCTATTCTTTATCTCCTTTATTTTATTTATATATAAAACTGAGCTCATAAATGTTGCTTTGCTCAAATTCTCTATTTCTCTAAATAATACTATTATTCTTCTAGGCTCCCTGGCTTAGAACTTTAGAACCAACTTTGATTCCTTCATTTTCCTCATCTCCATATCCAAATCAATTGCCTAATACAGTTATTTGTTCTTCCAAAATAATCTTCTGCTTATTTATTTCCATTTTTATCCCAGTTTACATTTTTAAAATCCTAAACTTTCATTATAACTTCCCACATAGAACTACTGATGACTGTTTTTCCCAATAATCAATAAATGTACCCACTTTACAGATTTGTTTCACTAGAGTGATGTCTCTTGTCTGCTGAAAATCTTCCTTGATAACCCACTGCATGTAAGATGAAATTAATGGGCCTTGAATAGATACATTTTTCCTCTCTTGTACTCTTACTCCAATTGTGAAAACAAAACAAACAAATAAACAAAAACCACAAGAAGTTTGGCTCCATACTTTCTGACCCAAGAAACCTCAGAGTAGCTGGTAAGAATTCTAAACCTCAGGGGCACCTGGGTGGCTCAGTTGGTTAAGCGTCTGCCTTCGGCTCAGGTTGTGATCCCAGAGTCCTGGGGTCGAGCACCATGTCGGGCTCCCTGCTCAGTGGGAGCCTGCTTCTCCCTCTGTCCCCTGCTCGTGCTCTCTCTCTCATTATCTGTCTCTCTCTCAAATAAATAAATAAAATCTTAAAAAAAAAGAACTTTAAACCTCAAAAGGCTTAATAAGATCTGAAGGCAGATGCTTAACGACTGAGCCACCTAGGTACCCCGGATACTCTGTTTTATTGGTCTGTTCATTTATATGCAAATGAAATACTATTTTATTATGAGTCTTTATTATATATATTTGATACTGACAGGGCCAGCCACCCTTCATTGCTCTTCTTTTTCTGGGATTTCCTGGCACAGTTTTTTTTTTTAAAGATTTTATTTATTTGACAGAGAGAGAGACAGCGAGAGCAGGAACACAAGCAGCGGGGAGTGGGAGAGGGAGAAGCAGTCTTCTTGCCGAGCAGGGAGCCGGATACTGGGCTTGATTCCAGGACTCTAGGATCATGACCTGAGCTGAAGGCAGACACTTTCCAGACTGAGCCACCCAGGCATCCCATTATTCCACATTTTGTGTATATTGGGACGCCTGGGTGGCTCAGTCAGTTAGGCGTCTGCTTTCAGCTCAGGTCATGATCCCAAGGTCCTGGGATCGAGCTGGGAGTCAGGCTCCCTGCTCGGTAGGAAGCCTGCTTCTCCCTCTTTCCCTGCTTGTGTTCTCTCTCTTGCTGTATCTCTCTCTGTCAAATAAATAAATAAAAATCTTTTAAAAAGTTATATGTATTTATGCTTTTGTCTTGATTTGGTTATCTAATGATTTGTCTGCTTTTATTTTTTGATCAATTCTGTTTGTTTCTGTCCTTAAACTCATTACAACAAATTCAGTTGTCTTAACTAGAAATAATGCTTCCGTGGTTTCTTTTTCAGAATGTTCTCCTGGTTATTATGGCCCAGGCTGCCATTTTAATTGCTCATGTCAGAAAAATGGAGTTTACAATAGGTTTTCTGGAAGCTGTGAGTGCCTCCAAGGTTACCACGGAAGGGACTGTTAACGTGGTAAACAGAGATAATGAGTGGGTATTATGGTGTTGACAAGTTTTAAGCTTTAAAAAACTGCTTTAAATCATAAAAGTAATACATTCACATTACATAAAATTAGATAAACTGTTAGTGATTTAATGTATATTCTTACAATGGATTTCATATCTCTAATTTAAATTCGAGATACTGACAAATGCCATAATCAGTAATTAAACTTGTTCATTCTTTTTGTAACTCTTGTCCAAAAAACAATTCTCTGGTTCCATGATCATCTGGAGTATACACAGCAGAGGAGTCAGCTGCCAGACCTTTTAAGCAAAGTTATTCTCCTTCTTCTGGCTGCCTCTAAGCAAAATATAGACAAGGAAGCTGCTTATTTTGTGTTAATCTAGGCTTAACTCTGAAATGTCTGTTTTCAAGTTCTCCTTAAACATATTTATATCACTTATTCATTTGGACTCAATATTTTCATCTAAATTAGGAAAAGGAGGAATTATACAATAATTTGTTTTAGGCATCAGGGATCCCTGATGGACAACAAAGTTAACAAATTAAGATTTTTAAAAAATAGAGGGAAAAAGATACATTTTATTACAAACAAAAACAAACTTCAAATCATGCAGAATCTATAATCCAAAGATGCTCCTAATAGACCACATCCCCTGGGATTCACACTCTTGTGCTGCCCATCCCGCATGGAATCTGGGTTGATTCTATTATTTGCTTTATCCAATAGGATGTGGTGGAAATGATGTTACATCATCTCCAAGCCTTAGGAAGACCTGATGACTTCTGCTTTGGGAAATCAGCAGTCACGTAAGAAACCCAATTATCCTGTTGGAGAAAAAGGCCATACAAAAGAGGGTGGAATTTTATGATGGGACTAATGTCCTTATAAGATGAGACATTAGAGAGCTTTCACACTTTTTCTCTGTCTGCCATGAGAGGATAAAAATGACAGGAAGGTCATATGCAAATCAGAAAGGAGGGCTTTCTCCAGGAACCAAGTTGGCTCGCACTTTAATGTTAGATTTCCCAGACTACAGAACTGTAAAAAAAATTTAAGTCACCTCATTTATAATATTCTGTTAGCAGTCCAAGTTGACTAAGATAAGGAGAAAGAATCCATGTGGAGGAACAGCGAGGTGGCATATGTGTAAATGAGAAGGTTATCGTCTCTATTCCCACTCAATTGAGTGTCCAGAGAGCTCCAACCCAGCTATTATCTAAGGGAAGTTCACTCAGCTGAACCCAGTTAATCCCCAAAATCATGAGAGAATAATAAATTGTTTTAAGTCTCTAAGCTTTGGCGTGGTTTCTTATACATCGATAGATAACCAATCAGGTGGCAAACATATTATAGGCATAGTAAAAAGACAAAAGACAAGTTTTCCCAAATGAAGGTGAATAATTCACAACAAAGAGTTAATATCTCATATATATATATGTATATATAAAGAGAACTTCTAATATTAGAGTAGAAAAAGCCAACAACTTTATAGAAAAATGAGTTAGGGTTATGCACAATTTATAGGAAAAAATGTAAAAGATCCTGAACCATTAAGGAGGATGATATACATTTTCATAATAATAAAAATGAAATTAAAACTCCATTGATATGACATTTCTCACCAAAATTTTGATAACATACTCTTTTGATAAAGCTGTGAAGAAACAGGCATTCTATATATTTCTTGTGAATAAGCAAAATGGTACAACCCCACATGGAGACTTTTATAAAATGTTGCAAAATTATGTTTGTATTTTACCCAATGACTCAGCAACTCTTGCATATGTTTGAAATGTTCCATATTAACAATTTAAATGATAGAATCAGAAGTTAAAATATCTCATATTCCAAAATGCCAGAGAATTATCCAACTTGGAATTAAAAAAAAAAAACTAATATGAACATGATGGTTCTGTCTATTTTTAAAGTACTGCTGTTATTCTGATTTAGTAATTCCAAATATCACAAAATTGGTAAGAGCGGTTTTCCATGTGGGGCGCCTGGTGGCGCCGTCAGTTAAATGTCTGACTCTTGATCTCAGCTCAGGTCTCCATCTCCGGGTCATGAGTTTAAGCCCTGTGTTGTGCTCCATGCTGGGCATGGAGCCTACTTAAAAAAAAAAAAAAAATGTTTTCCATAAATTAGGGAAAATATCCATGTTAAAAAAATAATCCCCGAAAAACAATCTTTGATGCTAGATTTAGAAGGGTTGTCATTTTGAAGTGTCTTTACCCTCACTTGCAGATGGGAAAACCATCTCCTGGAGAGACTGTGATGTTCCCAAAGGCACAGAGCATTGTATCAGCAGTGCGGGAGTTAGCATATGGATCTAACCACTCTCCCTGCAAGGTGTTATCTTCTATGCCATGCTGCGAAGTTTCATGACAGTCGAATTAGTGGTAAAGGATGGTGGGTAATCACACCCATTGTAATGGTATGTTAGGGCCACAGATCCAAAGAGTAATAGCCCCCATAGGTGAAACCACTCGGGTAAAAGTTCCCTGTGGGTTTTTTTCCACTCAGGGTACTCCAAAGTTAGGTCCCCACACAGTGCTCCTACCCACACGCAGCCTCACCGTCAGAACACTTTCTATTCTGCCAAAATAAAACATCATCTCCTACAATATCGTGCTCTAAATAGGGAGCAAACTCTCCAGTGTTGCACGGAACAATCAATTGTGATTCGGAAAGAAAACATGAGAATAACCATAGATATTTATCTTTATTCATTCTTTATCAATTTAGACCTTTATATATGTTTTATAATATACATGTTAGTTGAAAAGCACATGCATGTCACCTATAAGTAAAAAAATATTCATGGTGGTACATGAATAATTTCTTCTAAATGAAGTGAAGGTGGGAGACCTCTGTTCCCAGAGTCTTCCTCTTTGCCCCTTGCAGCTGGGCCCACTCTTTTTTTTTTTTTTTTAAGATTTTATTTATTTATTTGAGAGAGAGAGAGAGAATGCCCACAAGCAGGGGAAGAAGCAGAGGGATGGGGAGCAGCAGAGGGAGAGGGAGAAGCAGACTCCCCGCTGAGCAGGGAGCCCTATGTGGGGCTCCATCCCAGGACTCTGGGATCATGACTGGAGCCAAAGGCAGACGCTTAGCCAACTGAGCCACCCAGGTGCCCCTAGCTGGGCCCACTCTTCATGTGAACTAGCTCTAGCCAGGGCCCTGCGTCTTCCACCCTGCCAGCCTCAATGGTTGAGGGTGTTCTGTATCATGCCAAGAAACTCAAGGTCCAGCAAACCTGCCATCCACAAAGGCTTCAGGCTTAAACAGAGCTGGAGGGGGAATGGGGTTTAGGTCTCATACGAGCGCTTTCACATTAATTAATACTATTTCAATTACTTAGGGGTTTTAAGAATTTTCATGTGATATTCTGGTAACAAGGTAACAAAACAACAATATTAACATGACACTATTTTTATTGGAAATGGAGTCATAATTATGAAAAAGTTTCATGAACTTACTGGAGAATAGCCTCTTCACAGGTCCCTACTATATTTTATAAAACAATGGGAGTATGTCCTAGAATTTTATTGAATAAAAGAAGGTGATAAACAATTTACCTTTTTCACAGTAATTTCCTGTCCCCCAAAGACCACAGGTACAGCTTCCATCCACAGGACTGCAAATTTCACCATTTTACAGGAACATTTTAGCTCACAATTTGGGCCATACATTGTTTGGGGACATCCTACAGTAAAAATAAAATATACATATACATACACATATGTATACATACATATATGTATACATACGTATACCAAACTGAATAAAATGTCACCTGAACAAACATTTTCTCTGTTTCAGATAGAGTAATCATATCTAATAGCAAAAGCATAAGAAAATGTTCAGGTTAAAACAACTACTCAAATGTGACCTTAAGGTAGTAAGGACGATCATTCGTCCATGCTTTCAATCACACTATGCACTTTTATTGTGCTTATAACTACATGCTTGGTATACTTTGGGAACTGGAGATGCCCTAGCGAACAAACAGAGGTCAATCCCAGATTGGCATTGGAGAATTTTATATATTTAATCTCATAATTGATAAAGAAGACAGACAAGCAGCTTACTCCTTAAGGACTTTGTGCTGAAATCTGCAAAGCACTTTAGCGTACAGTGTTGGGCGACGCACACACAAATCCCTGTGAAGAGGAGGTAAGATGCAAGTGAGAAAAGCTAAGCAGACGTAAGGAAGATGGAGCCTTCATCGTCAGGAGAAAATGACCCACCGATGGGAAGTGCCCCCAATAGGAGAGTAAGCACTACTCACATTTAGTTGGTTTTGCCATGAATATGGGCCCAGTATAGCCAGCTAATAGGATTTTTTTTTTTCAGGAAAACTCAAAATCCATACTTTATATGAAATCATTTAATCTTTGAAAGTTGGCAACTAATTAAAATTGCTTTACAGCACTGTGGAAGCCAAAACTGTATCAGCCAATTCAAACACATTTGTGGCTAGATTTGGCCAAAGGCCTGTCATTTATACTTTCTAGTTTATAGTATTTTTACATAATGATATTTTCCACATGAATTATCTCATTTAATGCTCACAAATATCCCTCTGATGTGGGTAACAGTATTCTTATTTACACTTGAGAAAGCTGAAGCTTAGAGACTTAATTCTTTCTCAGGCTTGAGTAGCCAAGAAAGATAAAAACTGAGAGTCCAATCTAGAACTTCTGACTTCTCATCAACCTTTCCTTCTATTCCAGCTAGCAGGACACACATTAGAGATTTTTTTTTTTTCTTATTTGCCCAAAGACATTTGTTTAATACATAACAGAGTTCGTACTTGAATTCAATCTGTATGACACTTTCTTTTCTGCCTTTGACTTAACTTTAGTACCAAATGAAAGAAAGTTTTAAATTCTGTTTATTTAAAAGACAGTTACAGCTGTACAATTAATGGTGGAATCACCACTAGATTTAAAATTTCAACGCAACAAAATACAGTAAAATAAAATAAAATAAATAAAATAAAATTTCAACCCAAAAACCTCTCTGGAGCCCCACATCATGCTCTATTTTTTCTCTTAATATTGAGTTTATTCCCTTTTAATATACATATAACTCACTTATTAATTATGTTCATTGTTCACTCTCTTTTCCATTAGAAAGCAAGTTTCAGATCTGGGATATTATGTATTTTATCTATATGTTCCATATGTTTAAAACAGGCACTGGCATTAAATAAGTATTTTTGAATTGAGTGGATAAATGACTGAATATATCCAGAAATAGTCCATACCTAGTAAAGCATATATATGTGTATCTCTCTTACCCTTTAATCCTTTTTTACCCAAAAAGTTAATATAGATACATAATAGTGTGAAATTTCCTTCTTCTATAAGTAAAATTTCCCAAGATTTTTCCAAATTAGTACATATAATAGACCTGCCTCATTGTTTTTTTATCAGCTGCATAGGATTTATTGCATCAAATAAGATTTATTTTACCACACCACTATTGATGGGCAAGTAGGTTGTTTAAAATATTTTGCTACTATGAGCAAGACTGTAATGAATAGCCTTATGGAAGTCTTTATTCGTATATACCATTGTATCTGTGGGGTAAGTCACCAGAAGACTTTTTTTAAATAAAAAATACGGGTTCTAATTGGTGACAGATAGTATCAAATTTCTTACAAAGAGATTTGCAAATTTAGTGAGAAGGATTACCAATGTGCCATTTTCTTTTGTCAAACTAGTATATTATAAAAATCTAAAGATGTTATATAAATGCAACTTTAATTTGGATTTCTTACATTATGCATGATGCTTATCATCTTTTCGTAAGATCTATGGATATCAGAGATTCTTTTCTTACTAATACATAAGAACTCCTAGCTTATTTTTAAAAAGTTGGTCTTTTATTCTTCCATTTTTAAAAAAATTTTTGATACTTTTTATGTGTTTTGTGCCTTGGACAATTTTTTTTACTTCTTTTAAGTCAAAACACCATGGATTTTTTTTTTCTTTTATGGGCTCTGAATTTTTGTCAAGATTTATAATATGGCTTTCCAAAATAACTTTTAAAAATTCTAATGGTAATTCTAGTACTCTCAGATTTTTTTTCATTATCTCTAAGTACTTTATACACTTGGAAGTAATTTTGGTGAACCAAATTACTTTTACAAGAGTCACTTTTGCCTAGATTGCTGGTCACTTGACTTAACATAACTTATTAAATAATACAATTTTCTCTATGTTTTACTTTAGTCTTCCTCATTTTTACTTTATTTTACTGTTTTTTTCCCACTTATTTTCATCACTTTTTATTTACTAACACAAATATTTTGGAATATAAATTTTCCTCTATTTTCTGAATTGGCTTTACCTGATGGGATGTGAATGTCCTTATTGCTGTTTTTAAATTTCTGAAGTACTGGTTTTGTTTGCCCTTTCTGAGCCATTGATTATTTAAGAAGGAGATTTTGAAACACCCAAGTAGTATAGTGTGGTGGGTTTTTCCCTGGTAGGGAGTTAGTTTTGTTATTAGTTCTTGTTTTACTACTTTGTGATCATAGAATGCCATAAAACATATTTTTTGGAATTGATTTACTTTCTTTTTCAATTTTTGTGAATGTTTCATGGATACTTGAAAAAATATAATTTTTTTTAGGGAACAGAGTTTGGTTTACAATGATTAGACATACCTTACTAATTATGTTCAAACTTCTATAAACTTTTTTTCTGCATATGTGTATGCAGTTTTATGTGTATGAGTTAACATTAATGAATTAGTCTTCTATTGATAAGCTCTTGCTGTCTATTTCTCCTTGTATAGCTTATGGCTTTTGCTTTATGAATTTTAATACTGTTACTGGTTTTATACATATTAATTACACTTCAATCTTCATTGTCAATTTTAATCTCTTTTATTATAAGTGTCTTTTCCATTAGTTGCTTGTTGCCATAAAATTTAACATTGTTTGATACTGATATCATGACCACTGTTTTATTTTTCTCACATGTGTTTTGTGTGGTTGTACCCATTTATTTACTTTCATTTTATTTTGGAGTCTTTTTTTCTAAGCTAAAATGGGTGCTATTTCTCTCTTGTTGCTCTCAAGACTTTCTTCTTTAGTCTTTAGAAGTTTAATGCTGATATGTCTTTTGCAGATTTCTTTAAGTTTATCCCGTTTGTCATTCACACAGCTTCTTGAATCTGTAGGTTTATATTTTTTGTCATGTTTAGGAAATTCCAACCATTATTACTTTAAATATTTTTCAGCCCTATTTTTTTTCTCCTCCCCTCTGGGATTTGGATGACAAAAATATCTTTTTCAATAGTTCCACAGGGCTTTCTCTCTCTCTCTTTTTTTGTCATTTCTTTTCTTTTCCCTGTCTATTGTTTAGATTCTAGGGTAACTTTCTACTGCTTTATCTTCAAATTTACTGATCTGCCCCTCTGTCCTCTCCATTCTGCTATGAAGCCCATTCACTGAGTTATGTTTTGTGTATTTTTGTTTCTTTTGATTATTGTATATTCCAATTCTCAAGTTTCTATTTGGTTCTTCTTTATGCTTCTTCTTCTTTGTTTTATTCTTATTCTATTTTTCTTATTCTATTTTTTTAAAAATTTGTTTCATGTATGGCCGTAGTTGCTCACTGAAGCATTTTTATTTATAATGGCTTATTTAAAATTCCAATCAGATAATTTTATAATCAGTATCATCTGAGTGTTGGTGTCTATTGATTATTTTCTTGTTCAAGTTGAAATTTTCCTGGTTGTTGGTATGACAAAAACTTTTTAATGAATTGTAGATATTTTAAATATTATGATACAGGATTCTGGATCTCATTTTAGCAAGTATCCTATGATACTGTACTTGCAAGGAAAGAGGTTCATCAGATAGAGTTCTCCACATAGCCTCCAAGTGAGGGGGGGATAAATGTGCCTTATTCCTGCTGTGCCAGTGTGAGGGTTCAGGCTTCCGATGGGGCCTCTGTTGGCACCTGACAGAGGGTAGAAGTGCCTCTTATGGCCCCCCACTCCACCTCCACTGATACTGCACAGGGTGGCCTCACTGCTGTTTGGTGGTTGTGAAAGTCCTGACTGTCCACTGGACCTCCTGTGACACCACCCTCGAAGGAAACAGTGGTGTCTCCATACTGTCTGATGGAGGTGGAAGTTCACAGTCTCCACATAGTTTCCACTGCCATTGCCAGGGCAGGGGATACTTTCTAATGTGGCAGGGATGAAAGCCCCAGCCCTTTCTCTCACACCATCTTGGTGCAGGGCAGGGGTGCCTCATATATTTCCGTGGAGTCTGAAGGGTAGACTCTTCACTTGGCCTTTACTAGTGGTGTTGCAATCAAGGATGAAGTTTTATTCTTTAGTGTTTGCCTGGAGTATTTATCAGTTATTGTCTAAGAGTTTTCTGTCTTGCTTGGCTGCCCTTTCCTTGTCTTTTGTTTAGAGGAAGTGGGCATATCTTGGACCTTTTTTTTTTTTTTTTTTTTTGGTCTGCATCCATTGGCCTTCTGGGTTGCAGATTCTCCAGCATCCAGCCCAGGATATATGAGTCAAAAATGAAAACCCAGGGAATTCACCATTCTTGTTCCCTAGGTCTCTGAAGTCCCTAGTGAGTCTGCCTTGTTCTCTCCACATCAGATATTCTTATGTTTGTTTTAGATACAGTTACTAGAATTTTTACAGTTTAGAGGGAAGAATATGGAAAAATGTGTGTACTCTATCTTTCTCTAAGTTGAGTCTTATGATCTTATATAATCTAGGGACTCTTCTTTAGACAAAGAATATATTATTATTACATAGTATAATTAATTTCTTTATTTAGCATATATTGGCTCAGCAGCATGAGTGGTAATGAAATTAATATGATTCTCCTTTCTCCTATTTTTTCTCATTCCTCTCCTCCACCTGATTTTTAGTTGGCTATGTTTTTATTCTTAAATTCTCAATTTCAGCATTTTAAATTCCAGCATTTACCTTTATACACTTAAACATGCTTATTGAGTTGTCATATTTAAACAATACATTTTGACACAGATCTGTCCCTCCCATTCACAACTTCTAATGAAGAAATAAGATCAGTATACTTAACTCCATCTTCTCTTTCCATCCAGTTTATGCCCATTTTGCTAAACTATCAAAATTGTTATAGTATTAAATATTTATATAGTTATCATATCATGTGACCATAATTCCCACCTTTGTTTTAAACTTAGCCCTATAAAAATAGATTTAATACTCACTAATAGTCTTTTTACCAGAGATTTTCCATTTATTACTTGGTTGCTCAAATTTATCTTCTACAGTTTCTTCAAAAATATTTTATGGCTAATATATCCTCAGTAACTTTTTATTATTAAAAATAATTATTTATTTTCAGTCATACTATACTTGAATAACAGTTTAACTGTGTATAAAACACTTGAGTCATATTTTTTCCCGAAAACTTCATAGACATTGATTAACCACATGCTAGCAAATGGTTGTGATTATTGCTGTGAGGCATGAGGCCAGACTGATTTTTCCCCTCTCTTCATATGAGTTCTCACATTTTTTTCTTTTATCCCCAGTGGAGCTTCCCCTTGCTTATGACCAATCTTAACTAGAGTTTCCAGGGATAGAAAGCATCCAATCTGTAGCATCAGATCTTTCATTTCAAAGAAAAAAAATCTTGAATATTATATTTGAATATTTTCTTTTCCATTTATATATTTGTCTTTCTATTTTTTCCATTTCTTTGTTTCCACTTTCCTCGAGCTTATTCTCCATTTACCTGGCTGTCACATAAGCAGATTCAATCCTCCTATTACCTGTGTTCAATATGGTCTTCATCTATATGATGTGAGGTTTAATTTTCATTTCCACTTCTTTCTGAGCTCTGCCAGCTTACTTTTTCATTTCCCTTTGTTGTCTTTTCATTTATTCCATGAACCCTTGTATCTCTGCATCACACTCACAATTTGTGGAGAATGCTTTTTCATTATGTCCTTCAGATTCTTGGAAAAAATTCTGGTTAATATTTCTATGTGCTCCATAGCAAAACTTTTCTGCTCTATGCCCATCTACTTTTTGTTTTCTTATGCCTTTTCTCCTTTACCCTTCCTTTAGAATTTGTACTAAAAAATAACCAAAGCTTTGAAATAGTTTCATATATTGTTTCCAAAATGAGAGGAGGGTTTTTTTGGGGGTCTTTTATGCATCAAGTTTTGTTTTTGCTTTCATTTTCTTTTTTTTTTCCCCAAAGATTTTATTTATTTATTTGAGAGAGAGAGAATGAGAGACAGAGAGCACGAGAGGGAAGAGGGCAGAGGGAGAAGCAGACCCCCTGCTGAGCAGGGAGCCCGATGAGGGACTTGATCCCGGGACTCCAGGATCATGACCTGAGCCGAAGGCAGTCGCTTAACCAACTGAGCCACCCAGGCGCCCTTGCTTTCATTTTCTTATATTAGTTTTGTGTGCACCAGCTATTTTGGGGGAGGATAGTATGGATCTGGGGCTAGAAAAATTATTTCAGCTAGTTGGAAGCCTCTTGGGCCCAGAGTAAAACTCCATAGGACACAAAGCTGTGGTCTGTGTGTTTTTGTGTAGGCTTAGCTCCCTTTAGCTGCGAGGCTGCTTATCGCCCATAGAATACCCTCTAGTGCAGAGTTGAAAATATGATGGTTCTGTGCACTTCCTGGTTTTATCCCATTTTTCCTGCAACTCTGTGAGGTCCAGTGGGGTTCAAGGTAGCTCCTGCAACATGCTCATGCAACCAATCCTTCTTTTTAAACAAAGGGTCATTGGTTTTGCCCACCTGTGTGTGCGATGGAGAAGTGGCTCTCTGTATGTCATTTCACTGAACTTGAGAGTTCTTCTATTATGATTATTATTGTGAAAATAATGAATAATATGATTTAGGACAAGAAAGTTTTGTAGTTTTAAACAAAGATCACGTTTTCCTTTCTGTCTCTCATTTTTCTTACAGCTTTCAATAGGCTTCTGAAAGTTGAAGAAAATATAAAACGTTTCAGTTCTTATAATTAGACATCTCTAATGCACAGTTTTAGGCAGCTTTACAAAAGTTAACCAAAGTTATTTCAAAATTTGCTCCTAGTCAAGAGTATACGTAAATTATTCTTTGTTTTTGTTTTCAATTCTTGTTTACCCTCCACTAGGCTATTTCCTATATGGCTCTACGAGAGTGTGTACTTTCATGTTATTAAAGCCACATTTAAGAAGAAAGTGTTATAAACAATGCCCATTTAATTATATTCCCTGGCACCAATTTGCTTTCAGTGTGTAACTTAGTTAGTGCCTGGACGGACAAGGTGACCCTGCAGCCATTGTTACCTTGCTGACACCTGGCTCTCATTTGGCCAGATGGACATTGGCACCCTCCAGTCACCAGGTCACACTGTCCTGAGCCCGAGGAACACTGTTGGACACAGTCCTGCCCATAGTGATCCTCAGGACAAACTGCAGGAAGGAGCAAAACAAAACCAGATTTTTCTTATTAAAACGTTTTGCCAGTCAAGACTTTAAAAGCCTTGTAAATACATGACCATTTCTTTTAATCAAATAGGTTTCCTTGCCTTGCCTTCAGTTTGGTTTTCAACTTAAAAGGTTACTTTGAAAAAACAAAAAAAGGAACTGTTCAAGTTGTTGCTTACTTAGTGCAATTTTAGTTGACATCAGGAATTCCAACCAAATATCTAGTGTCAAACACTTACATATATGATATAAATGACTCTTACAAACTCAGTCTTGCTTTACCACATGGCTGCCTTAGCAAATGTGTGTGTGTGTGTATGCACGCGTGCATGTGTGTATAATAATCTTGAGTATGTTTCCTCTTAAAGTCCACTCTGGAATTTCAACTTACACTTCAATGCTTCAACATAGAATCCATTATGCTCATATCTCCAAATATCATTTATGTATTTGTTAGTTTATTTGTAAATTTATTGTTTATTTATTAAAATCAACAGATTTGTTAAATCTTTTAAAATTAATTATATTAAGTTAAATTTTAATTTGTTAATACATTAACACATTTATTAATTTGTCTATTTGCAACTTTATTTCATAAATTCATTGAGATGCTTATCAAAATACAGATAACACTCAAAGATAAAATAAATATCTGTGGGAGTCAAGTGAAGGAAAAAATATAGTTACAATATAGACATAAATGAATATCACAATTCTTTGAACTTGTAAGAGGTGGACTGCAAATTGGCTCTGACCTACCTAGCTGTCAAAACAAAGAAGGAAAAGTACTCAGGTGTAAGATCACAGCTTTCTGAAGGCAAAAATACTCTCAATAGTCAGGGAAATCAAAACTCTTGAAGATGCTTTGGCCTGAGGAAATTAAGAAATTTCTCTCAATGATTTTCTTTGAGGAACAAAGGGGCCAGTTAGAATGTTCCTTAGGAGATGTTTATGGGTTGGCTTTAACTCAAAGACAACTTGGCTGCTGAGGCCTCAGAGGCAGTATTCACTAGGTTTCAATTTTCTACTACATGGAGCCAGGACTTTGTCCTACTTGTCTTTTATCTTCAGAACATCAGGGTACTGAGGTAGGATAATTAAAATTACCCTCATACAAAGAAGACAGAGCAACTACCTGCCTGGTCAAAATAAGCATTTGGTTTTCTTTAGCACATAACAACTTGGTACCCTGCCTGATCACGAACTTTGTTATCATTCTTCCAAATGAAGGAATCTTAAGTTTGCAATTACAGTACTTCTATCTCTTATGAAAGATCTATTGATAGTTCTTTTATTCTTTTAATTCTAAAGTATAAAATACAGAATAGTGCACAAAAAACATAAATGTGCAGCTCAACGAAGCATCACAAGTGAACATCCTCAACAACAGCAAATACGTTGAAGAACACAATTTTGCCAGAACCACCTTCCCATCATGCACTCTCCTGGGCATTGCTCTTCTGTCCTCCCTAAAAATCATTATGATCTTGCAAACTGCCCAAATATTTAGGAATTGGCAAAGCTGATAAGATCAAAATGTGTTTGCTAAGAATATCTCTAAAGTGCCTAAGATAGTGCATTTTTGAGGGATCTTTAATTTACATCTGGTCCCTTAAACTTTATGTCAATAGTTGTCTTTGTGATGGGTAGTTAAGTCTTTAAATTTTAGGGAACTGGTTACTTTTTGGTAAGTAGAACTACTTAATTTTGAGCTGGATATTGCTGAGGATAAATGAAATTGCGAAACTTTAACCAATGAGTTTGACATTGTGTACACAGGCATCCCCAGTCCACTCTTATCTTATGGAACAGATATTCTAATCCCGACTTGAGTCTAGCATTGCTGGGATATGAGAGGTTATGACCAAAGGGTTCTCTTTGGCTGCCTTCACTGCTTCAGCTCTCAAACTCCTGATGTAAGCACTTCTCCACCTAGAATGTAGGTCAGTTGGTGTTTGCTGTTACCACAGTAAATTATTAAGTAATAATTGCAACAACATTTACTCTCTAAGTGCAGTTCTTAAAAACCCTACTTTAGCATATCCACTTCATCATTGGTAGACTGACTTACTTTGACTGCAGTCGGCCCCAAAGAAGCCAGGAGGGCAGTAACAGGTGCCAGTCACGGTGTCACAGCTGCTGCCATTAAGGCACTTGCACATCCTTCGGCAATTTGGACCTTACGTGCCTTTTGGGTAAACCGTATGTGATACTGTACCTCAAAGCAATCACTGTTTAAATTCATGCCCATAGACCTGTGGCTAACTCAACATTCCCAATACTGTTCTTTGGTATTTTCAATCACCTTCAAGCTCGTGATTCAAGGCACGGACTTATCTGAAGAGATGAGATGATATAGATCGATGCCTTAGTAATACAGTTGGGGGCATACCATTTCTGAGGCTGCTCATTAGTAAGATACAGGAAACTTAACTTTGAGTTTCCTTGGAAATCTGTCCATTTTTAGAGAGTGCTCAGAATAGGTGGCAATTGGCCAAACAAGCCTATTTCATCCCAGTATAGATGAATTCATTATTTTGATTAATGTTTAAGTGTTATAGTTTGTCTTGCCTGGAATGATCTGGGTTTAATACAAGTAAGAATTCAAAATGACATGAAGCGTCGAGAAAAAAATCTTCATTTTCTGTTAGCTTCTCACTTTATCCTACTTTCACATCCATGGACGAATGGCCTACCATGATGATGATACCTGTGTAACAAATAGATCAATGGCCAGAATTCAAGATAAAAGGAGATGAAACAGGACAAAGAGTAAGCTAAAGACCATGTTATCTGTGCAATGATTGAAAGACTGGGGATGTTTATTCAGGAGAAAATAGAGCTAAGAAGACAGAAATGTCTTCAAACATGAAAAGGCAGTCTTGTGGAAAAGAAGAAAGGCAGATTTTATCGAAAAAAGGAAATACTTTCTGAGAGAGCTGTCCAAGATTGGAATAAGCTTTTTTTCAGGAGGCATGATTACTCATCTCTGTAGGAGTTCAAACAGAGACAGGATAAGTATACAGTAGAGAAAATATAGAGGTATTCAAGTTGATTAACTTTGAAGCACTTCCATCTGTGACATTCTCCTATTCTATGAAATGCCTGATACTTTCAAGTCTTAAGATTATAAAAGTTTGAGTTTCAAGAGACCTCACGTCCATCTGGTTCAATTCTTATTTTAAGATGATGAAGTTGAGGCCCACAGAGTGAAGTGACTTGGAATATATATTGCACAAAGTTCTGGTACCTGTTAAAGATAACCATCTTTATCCTTGCTACATATTTAAATATGAGGCTGTAAGAAATTTTGAATCATCTGATTTGAAACCTATATATTTCACTTATTAACGTTGTATCTTTAACTCCTTTCTTTAACTTCTGGTTCTTAATTCCCAAAGGGGATAATAACAAAATCATGGGCCTGTTGTGGTGATTAGAATGAAAAAGTACATCACCGAACTCAGCTCCCATGTCAGTGGTGGCCATTATTTTCATTAAATGATGGCAGTAGCAATGCTAGGCATGCAACAAAACCCTTTCCCTACCAGCTTGATCTGAGTCAAGGTGTTTGGTATGTGCCTTAGGTCCTTCTTCTTGGAAAATCTTTTCCTTTGGAAGCATACTCTAAAAGTGACCAAACTAGACCAGATGGCACTTGTTTCCTTCCTTTTATCTTGTGTTTTTATGTGAGAATCAGAGAGTAAGAAATATTTTTTAAGACATGTAGCATGTTTAGAGGGAGCAGCAAAGAATGGATTTTATTGAGATTCAGATTTGTTTATAATCCCCATATATGTCCTGTCCTAAATTCCAGAATTCTCACCTTGAGTCTCAAACCCAAAGAGTGGATGCTTCTTTCTTCCTTTTTCTTCCAGTTTTAAAATAAAATTCTTCATAATGGAGATGGAAAGCAAAACACTACAGTTATTAATACCAAAGGTTATTTCTGTGCTGTAGCTGTTCTATTTCTTTATTCCTCTCAATGAAAAATGATAGCTTCACTTTACAGTCTCTTCTGTCATTCCCTCCTCCCAAGGAATGTCAGCTCCCATAGCTCATTGTCCCTTCTTTGGTATATAACATTCATTTGTCCTCATAAGAACTTCTTTTTTCCCTCACAAAAGATTCAATAGAGCATACCTAAAAGCAAAATTAGTGATTAAAAAAGTATCCATCTCCTCCTCTTCTCCTATTCACCAAGATATAAAATGCTTTCATGTCCCTTTGAGTCAGACTTTTGGAATGCAAATTTTTATAGTATTTTTTTTATCATTACTATGGGTGATGCCTAAGAAGAAGGTTTGCTTGATATTAGAGGAAATACACATAAAGCAAGCTGAAGGTATGGAGTCAGAAAAAATGAAGTCTTGTGTGTACTGCTGGGATGTTGCTTCCCAAAAGGACGTTAAATTAATAAGAGTTGATTGGTACAGAAAATTCTGTAGTCACATCCTATGAAGCAAAAGCTGGCATGAATTTCTGTGCAAGTAAGGAAAAGAGAAACACCTGATAATGTGAAATTCATGTACTTATTAATGAGGAAAACATCAAACTATGGATATAATCATGGATATAAAAGAATTAGCATCTCAGCTTAAAGGGAAAAAAGGCTTATGTGAAATTACTTGATAAATTTAAATAACTGATATATTTATATTATATTTGTCATATATATGTGTATATATATATATACACATATATATATGCCTATATTTTGAGGTCACTTTCATGTGAGTTGAAGTTACTTGGGAGACATAATTTCCCCCTGACATATACTCATTTTGCAAACTATCTTAATGGTGGTTTTATGTTTGATAGAATCATCCTTCATTGTTCCTTCTTTGTACACAGAAAACAAAAATCACCTGAGTGTTAGCCTTCACTTAATTATCCTTTTGAAATTGGGACACTGAACTTGATGAAATTTATCTACTGTTGAGTATGCCATCTGTTGAAAGACAATATGTGTATAACCTCTTAGCCTCAAAACTCATTAAATTTATATCAAGAGTACAGTATATGTTTACAAAACTGCCCACAAGTTTTTCTTCCCAAGAATAAGTTATTTACTGACAATTCCACTTTCTCTTATAATTCTGTAGCTATGTGAAAGTTTGACTTCTGGAATCATGCACACATCCTTTGCTCAAACGTTCACTACATTTAACAAGGGAACACACGCTCGGGACATAATGATTTCATTTGGCTTAAGTGAAATTCAGTCTCCCCTCCCTCATGTCCTAAAGTTCCATTTTGATCACTACTTGGCCTTTACATTATCCTTTACAATTATTTCTCCCAGGAAACTTTGTTTTTCTGGCAAGGGATATTTAGATATTTCCCATCGGGAGATGACAACTTTTTCCCATCCTTGCACCATCCCTTCTTCTTGTAGGAAACTGATTGGAAGAAGCTGGGATATGAATTCAGAGTTCTGATTTGATTAAATATTAAAGGTGACTCTATACTGTGATGATGTAAACAACATTTGGTAGTTTCACAGAAACTTAGAACAAGCAAGGTTGTGACTGTATCCCAAGATGCTTAGCTAACAAAGAAATGAAAAGCATGAATGTGTTTTCCACAGAGTCTTTTCCTAGTATTTGACCAGTTTATTCACATATACTAGCTCCTGTCACACAGTTTTGTTTTATTCTTAAAAAGAGATGCTAAGGTTTGGTCTGTCTGAATTCTTAGTGCTACGAGCAAGAGCACCAAAGGTAAACTTCTGCCAATATTTTGATGTCTTCCTCCTGGTGCAGGTGTGCTATTCTATGGCCCATGCTTCTCAAAGCATTCTATACCAAGGGTGTTCTTATGAAAACTGTCAAAAGAACTGCCTGTGATTTTTAGAAGATTCCAATGACTTAAATGCTCTCAAAGAGAGTTATTATAAATAGTGGGTATTGGAGAAATAAAAGATTTCGAGGGTATGGAGTTCCTTTGCAATTTCTCATTGGTCATAAAATACATAGTATGATGAGTTTCTATCTACTGAGCAGTTTGTTTGTTTTTCCCCACATGCCGTTGACAGGCTGAGACTAACCTGCCCATTACAAATTATGGACAAGTGGTGAGATCCTACTACAAGTTTGTCTGCTTCCTCTGACCTCTGCTGAGAGAAAATTTTGATTCTCCACTCCAAACTCAAGAACATGAAAGTCCAGTTGTTTTTGGCTGCTGAAACTTTTGCTTTTGAGCCAGCTACACCTTTTATGGATATTTTCTTGAACCTTTTTTGTCGTTCTGTAATTACAGTGGATGTTGCCAAGGAAACTTTGCAGCAACTCCCAACCACGTGTTGCCTGGAGCTAAACCAATCTGACTAGTCAGGGAGCTGTTCCCCGACTCAGCCTTGATTTTACAAGGTGGAGCTCCCCTCCTTCAACCCAAGGTAGCTTGCCTTCTGACATGGAAGTACTACCAGTTCTATGTAACTTGATTTTTGTTTTGTTTTAAAGATTTATTTATTGATTGATTTGAGAGAGAGAGAACATGTGAGAGGGGGTAGAGGGAGAGAGAGAATCTCAAGCAGACTCCTGCTGAGTGCAGAGCCCTACGTGGGGCTCGATCCTATGACCCTGAGATCATGACCTGAGCCAAAATCAAGAGTCAGATGCCCCTCTATGTAACTTGTTTCTATTTTATTAAGATAAAATATTCCTTGATATCAAGAAGAAATTCTTCCTGAGAAATGTGACAGAATTGAAAGTGAGGAAATAACTTTCTCCCGTTACAAGGGTGCTTGAAATTTGCCATAACCAAAATATCGTTGAAATTCTACTAATTTTATATTTTAATTCTTAAGTTTAAGCTTGTATTCCCACAATGGTTATGGGTTCCAAAAAAATACTAATTGAAACAATTTTCATACACTCTTGTGTTTTTAGCTGATAATATTTAAAATTAGGGCAAAAGTGAGAAGTGATATTCAAAATATACATTCTATGGCTTGTAGAAAATTAAAATCAATAGCTGGACCATAAGTCTATGTTTTATAGGTGGCATGTGGGGGGAAAATCCAAAAATCATCCATGTACTTGCAGAATTAAGAAAGGAAAATGGAAGGAATCTGCTACAGGAGCGACTAGGGAAAAAAGAGATGCGGTGGCCAAGTTGGGGGAAAAAATGAAACTGAGGCCAAATCATTTTATTTTTAAACCTATAAAAAGTACATTACAAATAATTACAAGCTTAAAGATTAAGTAGCTGACTGAACATTTTAACATGCTCCTTGGGACATTTTATCGTGTGTTCCCCTCTAACCATTTCGATGTTAAAATGTCCTAACAAATCAATATAAGGTGTTTGGTCTAGGGACTATCCTTTTTTATTACACAGCAGTGAGCCAACTGGCATTTTGTCCTTTAAACAAGTTACTGTTTTCATTCCAGAATAACAGTTTGTTTAATTTGATTGTTTCTAAGCAGATCCTGGAACTAACTTTATGAATCACTTTAAATATGTTCCCATTGGCTGTATATTGATTGATACCAATCAGTTCATAATATCTTCATTCTTTCCTTCTCTATTTCTTATCTTTTTCTTGGAGATATTTGGAAGAGAAAAGGCAACATAGGAGAAAGGGTTACACAAGAAAGCGTATGTTTTCAACCATTCCAATAAACATTCTCCCAGGACTTGCTATAAATTGGAAGCTTGAATTAACATTTGCCCTTTAGCATTCTGACTGATGACCCACCCTACTGGTGTCTCTTCGATAAATTACAACAAAAGCACAGAACACACTTACAGAGATGACAGTGGTTTCCATGGTACCTGGGGAAATAGGTACATCTCCCCGTGACTGGGTGACACTCTTCATTCTCAGCTGAACACTGACATACCTGTTTATAGTCCTTCCCACGTGTGCCTGGTGGACAAACTAAGGGAAAGAGGAAATGTAAACCCAATGAATTAAATTTGTCTGTGTAAATATAGCTCTAAAAGTGAAAGCAGGGAAAAATTTATTAAATAAGACCACTGCCTACAGAAGTGTGCTGTCCTTTGGGATTTAGGTTTCATTAAATTTACTTGGGGATTACTTCACTGTTTGATTTTGTTTTGTTCAGTCAATTTGTGACCGACTGTCAAGGGCCGGCTGCAATTTTCTTGTCACTGAAGAAAATCATAGGGTGATGTCAGGTAAAATCAACTAAAATAATAGTATAATTCATGAGGGACCACATATCTGGATAAAGATATTTTTTTCTGGTGCAGCCGGTTTAAATTCTCAAGGTTGTTTCTCTCTGCACATTAGCACGTACTGTATTTGTGTCACTTGTCAGCTACTCTGCTGGGCTGTGCTGTTTTCTTTTTAAGGCTGAGCAGTAAAAGCTTTCCCTCCAACTTCTAAATAATATCATGCCATTTTGTTAAGAAAATAAAAAGGTTTCTGGGTATTTTTCAGCTTACAAAACAGAGTCAAATAGACATTTTAAGTTTCACGGTTGTGTCCAATGACAATTCAAACAAATTCAGTAAAAAGAAGTCTAATAATTTGGTTATTATATGTCCTGCAGACCTAAAATTGAATAATAACTTCTGGATCAATCTTTTTATTTATCACCTAAAGGATATGGCATCATGGAAGAATGAACCTGTTTGAGAAGTTTCTTCTCACGCTGGAGAAGTTATTGACTGTTTTGTTCACTGCATCCCTGTGTGGTGTTGGCTCTCCTGTGTGCCTGTGGTGTCACTTGTTTTCTTGGTGTCCCCTATCTTTAAGAATATTTCATCTTCCAGTTTTCTTTAAGTAAAAATAACAACAATGGTAGCAATTCTAACTTCAAGGTTGCTTGCTTAACATTAAAAACAAAGGCTAATGAAACACAGGGCAATTAATCAAAAAAGAGGGTGTTGGTTTTTTTTTCCCCTCCCTTCTTGACTGGGATATATACGAATCAGAGAG
This sequence comes from Leptonychotes weddellii, assembly GCF_054177405.1. Classification (NCBI taxonomy): domain Eukaryota; kingdom Metazoa; phylum Chordata; class Mammalia; order Carnivora; family Phocidae; genus Leptonychotes; species Leptonychotes weddellii. The sequence continues at coordinate 105,950,049 of NC_138369.1, read as the reverse complement.
CATTAGGTGGAATCTGACTTGGCATCTGAACAGCTATTTAAATGGTCTGTTGTTGGCCTAGACGGTTTTTTTTTTAGCTAAGATTCACCAATTATTCAAATATATATATCGATAAAGCATTTATCTGGTAAGCCAGAAAGCACATCTGGCTTTACTGCCTGAAAAGTCTATTAACTTTGTTTGTTAATAAGTGGCTAAGCAAGAAGAACTGATCACGGCATTTCAGACATGACTGAGAGTGCAGGTTTATGGACTCTTACTTCCTTCACCTTGCTCGTCAGTACAAACATGAGGGCATCACTTACATTCCACTGTGACATGATGAAAGGGAGCTCCCCAGTGGAAGTTGTCTAACATGGAAGGCTGGCAAATAATCAGAAAAATCAAAATATGTTTCATTAGAGGCTTCCAATAACTTTAGAACCAAGAGTTGCAGTTATTACAAATTCTTCCTGTCACTGGGAAGACCTGTTTTGGCCACAGGGTTATGTAAGCACAAAGCTTGGTCTCCCTGTGACAGATATGACCACAAAGCCCTGTGCTCTGTGGAGATCAAAGATACTGAGTGAGAAGTCCAAGGGGCTGTGCTGAACACAACAGGATTTGTGTAGTAAGTCCAGTATTCCAATGTACTTAGTCATTTTCCATCTTGAAGTTTGGGGCCCACTGGCATAGGGTTCTGAGGAAAGTGACATTCAGACTGGTCTGCTCTGAGAGAGAGAGGTCAGGAATATTGTGCTGATCCGCAAGCATCCACTGAAGGTTGTGTGGTCTAGAGGAAATAGTGCAAACTTTGAGTCAGGTAGGCTCAGCCCTGCCAGCGACCTGATCTCTTGCTTTAAGCAAATTACTAAAGCTCTAAGAACCTCAATTTCTTCTTCTGTACAATGGGATTAATGAAACCTATCTCACAGATTGTTGTCAGGAGTAGCTTAGTGGACATAGTAACATATGGGAATTTCATAGTGCCTCAGTAAAATTTGTTTCATTTCCATTGAAACCCTTATATATAAAATCAGAATCAACTGTTCAACAAAAGTGCTATCTTTGGGCAAACACTATGGATAGATACATTCAGAATAATTATGAAAAAGTTATCTAATATTTAGAGATCATCTTTACATGTATCTGCTTTCAGGAAAAATTATTTTTAAGAGAAAAAAAATTTAAAAACCATTAAAATCACATGACATAAAATTTCTGAAACACAAATAGGTAAAATTTATCCATATTCTCACTAATTGTCCAGTGTTTTGAGGCTTCATAACACCATTCACAAATGTTAATCACTTCTCCATCCCAAGGGCTCAGGCTTTGATTCTTGAACTTCAGAGGAATCAAAATCACAGAAGATATAAATTATCTTCTTGTGCAAAACTGACCTCTTAAAGCTCTTAAAGTCAGTTCTCAAATGGATGTTTAAGTATCATTGAAGAAATTTACAATTTATATTGCAAAACAATAAAATGAAGATGGAAATAAAAGCAAGAAAAAGTATTCTGAATGTTACCCAAAAGAATTTTTGAGAAATACTATTGTATTTCTTAGATTACATACTCATTGTGAAAAACATCTATCAGTTGTCACCTGTGAAAAAATGATGACTTTGACTAAGACTTCAGAGGAAATCAAAGTTCATGTAAAGTCTGCTTCATAGCCTCTGAAAGAGAAGGTGGTATGTTAGTTTATTGCCTCATGATCCCAGATGGACTGCATTACGGGGCATACTTTCAACCCATCTCACAAGACAAACAGAATTCTGGAATATTCTCATTCAGCAAGAAATATTTTCTGGGTATCTACTATGTGCCAGGTTCACAACAGTGAGCAAAACAAAACATGATTCTTATACCTACCAAGCTTGCAATTGTGGGGAGATAATTACAATGTAATAACCATCAAATAAACATATAATTGAAAAATATTAGAAGAGTACAGGGTTCTATGAGAGAGTATAACATCAGGGACTCCACTTTAGAATAACAGGCATAGAATGAGGGGTGTTTAGTTCCAGATGTTCTCTTTGAAGAGATCACTAACTGAGATCTGAAACACTAGAGAGTATATGTAGTGGGAGAGGGAAGGGGAAGGAAGAAAGAGTAAGGAGGAGAAAAATTTCCAGAGGAAAAGACCCAGGTATATAGGAGTTACTGACACTGTTCCTAAATAGGATGGTGGCAAGAGTATGCCTGTATATTAGACAATGATCAGGCTTCCCTTATTTTAAGCATATCTGTATTAGTTCCCTAAGGCTGCTGTAATAAATTATCACAAATTTAGTGGTTCAAAACAGTATAAATTTATAATCTCACCGTTCCGGAGGTCAGAAGTCTAAAATCAAGGTGTTGACAGGGCTGTGTTCTTTCTGGAGACTTGTGGGCTGGGGTCTATTTCCTTGTCTTTTCCAGCTTTAGAAGCTACCTACATTCCTTGGCTTGTGGCCCCTGCCTCTATCCTCCAGGCCAGCAGCTTAGCTTCTTTTTTCTCTGATTGCCTGACTCCCTTTTACAAGAACCTTTGTGATTGCATTGAACCCACCCACGTAATCCAGGAAAATCTCCCCATCTCAAAATCCTTAATTTAATCACTTCTGCAAAGTCCCTTTTGCCATGTAAGATAACATATTCACAGATTCTAGGAATTAGAACATGGACATCTTTGAGAGGACATTATTCAACCTACCACAATCTCTGTATTCCCAAATGTTTTAGGTAGCTTCTGATTTATTCCTTAGAGACCATGGTATCATAGAGAGTCATTTTTTTAACAATAACCTGATGCACAACTCCTTATAGAAATCAATACAAATATCATATTTTAAAAACTATGTAAAATTTATATGGGAAAACTATCACCAATTATTTTTTAAAATATATATATGTATACTTAGTTAATATATCCGAAGGACAGCTTTTGACTTGGGATTTTTTGGAAAAGATCAGGACCTAGAAATAACCTGGGAAGTAGCTTGGGTACCCAGAGACATCTGGGGGAGCAGGAAGAAGAGACTCCTCAAGGGCTAAAACTCAGAGAAATGAAGGACTAACTCTAGACCAGGAACTGCTTGCTCTTCTTAGCACCCTATGTATTAACATTTTATCTCTGCTTAAAAGTAAGCAACTTTAGGGGTCCTCCCCACCCATCTATAGAACAGTATTTGCTTTTATGCATAAAGCACTCCTTTAAGCAGATGTTATTATGCCCATAATAAGATAGACAGACATTAGGCCACTTGGCCAAACAACATGGCTAATAAGTGGCAAAACCAGGAACAAAACCATGGTGTGCTTAGGATAAGCTCTAAGATATTTCCCACTCTCTCAAGGCTTCTTCTTAGGAGGTGAGAGGTATGTTGTATACTATATAGAATTGAAGAGATTACAAATCTGGTCAACAGGCAAAGTTGTGTTTTAACTTACTTGTTAGGAAAATCAGCCTGGAAAATTTTATGTTGGAAATTTCTTGTTTACCTTGTTTACTAATTAGCCATCCAGAGCACTGGAAGAACTGGTCAAACCAGTTTGGAAGTAATGTGGTTCTTTCTAGCTGAAATTATTCTGGGCAACCAAATGACCACAAAGCCTCTGCGGGGTGAATTCTACATGGATTTAAGCTGATTCTCCATATTGAAGCTACAGTTTACCATTTGAATTAACCAGTGAATATACTCAAAAATAAGAACGGATCAACAGTGCCTATTTTTCAGTTAGGTAGAATTTATATTACTTTGAGCATGAAGATATAAACTGAATATAGGTAAACACCCAAAAGATTTTGGAAAGGGGAAAATTGTATTTTTGATTTGTTGGATTCTCGGGCATTTGACTGATTTTTATTAAAAACAGAGGAGTCAGCTTTGCTAAGATTCAAGTTGAGACAAAGTCAATTACAGAGACAAGTTGGTTAGCCCTGACAACCTCATAAACGCTACACCTGGCGTAGTTTTACTACAGGGTAAACTTTCTAATAGTACTTTTTGCTTTGAAGAAATAAGAACTTCCCCAAGGTGACTTCTGAAAGATGATTCGTATCTTTACTTTCCCCACTAAATTTAAATGAGACATCAGCTAGAGAATTTAATGAATTTGTCTTTATTTAATTGTCCTATCTACTGCCTTCTATAATTAATCATTTTCTGTGAGCAATATTTCTGTCTGGTAAACATTTTATGAGATGGCATACAGGATTCAAGCCATACATATAAGAAAATACAATGAGTTGACTTTTTGTTTGGAAATTCGTGACTGTCTTAGCATTTGACAGGACACAGAGTAACTTCTTGTGGGAAGATCCGTGGAGCCTGGCAAATAGATACATTGTGCAGTCCCAAGATCACAGTCTTTCCACTGTGACAGTTACAAACTCCAAGGCCATCTATACCAGCACATTGTCCCTGACAAGCTAAATAAGCATAAGCAGAAAAGTGTTTTATACTGTCAAAATGAGCATCCACCATCCCACTAGTCAAGAAAAAAAAAAAAAAGCCTATGGCTCTCATGATGGGCAGAGAGGTGTATTCAAATTTCATCTAATACTTTGCTTCTCACAAATTGGGATTGACCTACCATGGCTTATGACAGCATATTTTGCTCAGGTCTTTATCAAAGGCCTGGTGATAGATCAGCTGTCATCCACCCGTTCCTCAGAATGTCTTTGTATTAAACTAATGGTCCAGCAGAGCAGCCAGCCTGACAGGCAGGTTATTTATTTGCAATCTGGTAAAAGAACTGACAACTTCATTGTTTTAATTGTTCATTTTTCATGGGTTGATGCATTAGCTCACCCGAATCTTTGTGCCTTAGTCAGAGAATAAATATATGGGAGTCAGGGCATCAGAATGACTGGGTCCATCTTAAAGTTCAAGAAGCCAAGGATAGTCTTGGTGATGGCTATGATTACTAGTGTCCCACAAGCATTTGGGATTTTTTTTGGTCTTATCTCTGTTCTGCATCTCTTTCCTCTCTTTCAGGAAGACCTATGATGTCAGCTACTGATCTGATTGTTTCTTAAAACAATGTTCCTTGTTCTCACAGACTGTTAAAGGAGAAAGACTGGAGTGGGCCTAGAGTCTCCATGTCTCAATCAGAGTGGGGGCTGCCAGACAGAGGCCCCCAGAGCTCAGCTATCAAAATATCAAGAGGAGACACAACTCAGGTCAGAGCCTCTCAGAATCACCAGGAAGTTTTTTGCTAAATAAACATGGCCTGGTCTCATTCTATGAGATTTGATTCTAATTCAGTGACTCTTTGGTGAGGACTAAGTATATATATTTCTAAAATCCTATGATCGTGGCAGAGAAGCATTGAAGTAGAATTTAGATCGACACCCTCAATTTACAGATAAGATATCCTATAGATTGAATCATTTGCCCAAGGTCATAGCTATTTAGTAGCAGGGCTAAAACTAGAACCCAGAGGTCCCGACCCTCAGATCAATGCCCTTTTCATTTTCCACATCACATATCATTCTCCAGGATCTATTTGAGAGATACTTTGAAGTTCTCCCAATACCTCCTGCATATGCTAATGTGTCAGGGCACAATATGGAGGTGATCATTTGTACTCAAGGCTCATCTCAAATGCTGGTCTTTAGAGAGCAGAGGACATTTCCATAGCCCAATTATAAGCATGAAGGGGATTCCTATTAAGATACTGGGTCCCAAATTATATTATGACTTTACTATTTCTTTCTTCTTGTTAAATTGAGAGTGCCTCTAGGGCAGAGGCAGTGTTTTATTATTTTCAATGTGCCTCACATCTCACATAAACCAAGAACACAGAAGGTATTCTATAAATGCTTGATGGAGGAAAGGAAGGAAGGAAGGGAGGGAGGAAGGAAAAGGAAAGGAAGGAAAGAAGGCAGGTAGGCAAGCTTCTCTAGTCCAATATACATAACTGTGTGAAAGGCTGATCCTACACAAAAAAGAGAACCCTGGGTCCCTATATGGCATGTTTATATGTTCTTTTCCTTGTTAAAAAAGATATTCAACGTTTATAATTATTTACAGGGTCCTGTGCTGATGATATAAAATTGAACAAGACTAGTATCTGTTTTCAAGAACCCAACCGACTAATTTAGGAAGACATGTGAAAAATTAGTACAGAATTATCTGATAAATGCTACCAACATGTTTAAAAAGGTTCAAGCATATTAAAGAAAATAGCTAACCCTATCACGAGGGAATCGGTGTCTCCTCAGAGAGGTGGCATTAGAACTGGGCCTAAAAGAATGAATAGAAATTCCTTAGTCAGAAAGAAGAGAATTAATGAGTAAAGTCTTTTATTGAAAGTGACAGGTACCTTTGCTTCATGGCTAGAGGGCAGGGTTTAGGAACAAGTCTGATGTCAAAGAGTTGTTGGCCCTTAAAAGTGAAGTGTTTTTTATGTCACACTGAAGGCTTAATCTAGATGACCATAGAAACATCATGATCAGACTGTTGACAGTGTGCATATTGGATTAGAGGATGGAAGCCCAACTGGGGGCCACTGCAGGCATCCTAATGAGACAAGAAGAACCTGAATTAGAAATCTGAAAAGGGATAGAGATGAGGAATTGTACCAAGATTTTTTTTTGAGGTGGTTTAGATTGTACTGGATGACAGATTGTTTAAGAGACCAGAGGTGAGGCTCTGTCTGTTCCTAGACATTTCTTTCATTATTTGTTGTTTGTTTTTGCCATATGGTGTTTCTTTTCCAGAATGGTCTAATATTCTCACATTCCAGCTACAAATGGGTTAAAAAATATTAAGACACTGACTTCAGAAGGCCATAGCAAACAAGCGAATCTGAATCAGCATGCAGCCATTCCTACATTTTTGAAAACAGGCCTTTTCAGCTTACCTTGGCAATCACAGCACCGGCTGGAGAGGGCAGGATGCCAGGCAAGTGGCATCATAAGAGCTACAGAATGCAGATACTCTAGGGGCTCCAGGTTGGAAAGCAGTATGAGCATGTGGACCAGAAAAGAGAGATGATCCCAAGACACTGGGGTTGGGATAGGTCCTGGAAGCGAGTTCCACCTGGTTCATTTCTTTCAGGCTTGCTTTGTGAGTATATGCTCATATGGAGCACACCCCCTAAGGAAATATTCAGAGTGTTTCGGTGTTGAAGTCAAAGTGATGATGTTCCTTGTTGGAAGGGACACCTTAAATACCATTGTCAGCAGGGTATCTCACTAGGGCATTAATGATGGCTGCTGCCCTTATGGGAGCTTGGTGGGTGCCATCTACCAGATATGTGGATAGTGTTCATGAGTGACTAGCAACAACATTTCCTCTTCATCAGTGCTCCAGATAAAAGCCAAACGATAAATCACAATCCTAGAACTTCAACATTTCAATTCAATGTTGATGGATTATATTAATACCCACAGAAGAAATATATCTATTCTGAAAAGCAAGAGTTAATTTATTCATGCCTGTTTTTAAATTTTCTTACGTGCTTTGTTCAGCTGCGAAAAGGTGAAAATAAATAGCATAGTTAAAATTGTGGATTGTTGTTAGGAGGCTCTCCAGTTCAGAATGCAGGAACTCAAGTTGAGGGAGAGAAAGAAGTTTGCAGAAATAGGAGAAGGTAAGAATGACCAGGTAACAAGTACCAGAAATGAGTGTCTTGGGGGCCTGAGGAATGGGCCATGGTTAAAGAGCTGGCATTTTCTCAGTACCTAAAATGTGCCAGACCTGTTCTAAGCCCTGTACTGTATCATCTCTTTTGATAACTGAAACAAACCCATGAGGGAACAACTATTATTTTCATTTTATAGAAGAAACTAAGGAAGCTAATGTGAAGTCATTCACCCAAAGCTTGCACAGCCAGAGTCAGCATTGATAACTCAATGTCATTTTCTTAAACATGACACTATTATTCTTCCCAGGAGTTACTACATTAACAGGGGAATATGAACAAATACTACTGGTTTATGGATCCTTACAGAAGGACCTATGACCCATGTCCTCACCTCATTTCACAGAATTGGGATAGTACAGTTAGAAAAAGTCCTGACTGAGCCCTGGGAGTTATCAGTTCCTAACCATGTTACTCTGGGAAAGTCATCTCCTCTCTAAGCACCATATTGAATTTTGTCATTGCCATAGCTCTACTTAGTTTTAAATTTCAAATAAAATTTACTATGAAAATGATCAGTAAAATATCTCGAATGGTAGAAATCTGGTACATTCTATTTTAGCATGCATGTATCATAAGGTGGCTACGCTGTATTCAAAACCATAGTAACTTATAAGTAAGATTAGATTCTATAATTTTCTGTGCCTGTATGAAACAATTAGATACTAAATTTGAGATGCTATGTCACTAATCACTGCTTTTCGCAAGATCCATAGAATTTAAAGGATAGGAACAGTATACAGAAAGAAGAACACCCATGTCCAGTCATACATAATATAAGAATTCTCCTTTGTAACGGTAACGAAAGTTTTCAGTATTATCCACTTAGAGCTCACAGATTGGATGATGAGCAATATGGTGATTAGACAAAGAGGGGGTGCTTACATAGTAAGCTGGAAACCCTGGAAGACAAAATGCTCCAGTGTCCATGCTTCTGCTCAAGTGTGTTGATACTCCCTTACATGCATATACAAGATAAAATTTATAGAATCCAGGGGCAGCATAATTAATCGTAATTATTTCCTTTTTTTCAGATTTGCTACCAGAAGAGAGGCAATGCTTTCTGACTATTAACTTAGAGTGTTAATTTGGGGCATCCATGTAAAATGAATCCATAATGAAAATTTTCTTCATATCAACATTAAGGTCAATGAACAACAACAAATGATATTCAAATATAGTAATGAAATTTCTGCATCAATGATCAGCTCAAACCCTGACCTGACAAACAGATCTCTATTTGGCTATCCTGAATACTAGTCCCCTTTTATCACAAAAGAAAAAATAAAGCATCAAAAATAGAAACACGAGGGAAGCAGTTAATATATTTTGCTTGATACAATAAAATGAAATAACTGTAGTAGAGTAACTAGATTCTTGTCAGTTCAAATCATAAAATCATTGCTTTTAGGTCATGGCTTATGAAAACAACTTCCTTTTCTTAAGACCAATATTTCAAAGACAGATACAAATATTCACTCATAAACATCTACTGACATCTTCATTCACTCGATTTGCAGTATTAATTCAATGCTTACAATGTGGCAGCCACTGTTTACTTAGAAAAAACTCAAAGTTGATCAGATCTCAGAGTTTTCTTTATTTCAAAGTCATCACTTTGTCTGAAATCCTTAAGAATAAGAACAACAAGATGTTTGAAGAAAATTGGCCCCTAACTTTTATGAATTGTTCATCTCAACTTCAACCATGTGAACTGCCAACTCTCCAAAACAAACTCCAATTCAGTTAGTAATAAAATATTGCAACTCTCCGTGAAGCTCTTTCTCTTCCTAATGGCAGTTTACTTGGTCCAAAGTAAAGGACTGAAATGAACTACTTCATTGTATCACTCTCCCCTTACATTTTGTCCTGAATAAGTCACATTCCTTCTTAATAATTTGAAAGCGTTTTCATTCGTGCCCTGGGAATGACTAGAAGAGCTTTTAAGATTATTAAGTCTAGATCAAATCAGTCCAGTCTAAATAGGGCATGAGACTAATGCCTCTTTAACCACCCCTCCTTCTGACCAATTATTCACAACTATATTGGTGGCCTTGTTAGAAAATCCTTGACATCTATGATCAGAGGTTCCAGGCGCAGGCCACTTTCATACATTTTGCTGACAACCTTTGAACCAAGCTGCCAAGTGAAAGCTTACCATAGTCTTAAAATCCCAAATGGTGATTCATTGTTTGCAAACAGAGAGACAGATTACCATTGTTAACTTGACCTCAGCCTCTAACTCCGAGTCAAAAATGCTTGAAAACATGGGCATCTTAACTAGAGCAAGACATAAATCAAATTACCTTCAACACCACAAAGAAATGAATGGCTGGCATCTTAGGAACTGTGAAGTGCAGTAGGTTTTCCTTGGAAGATAAAGTTGAGACTGATGACAAAAGACCCCATTACTTAATTGAGTTTAATAAAATATGGAAGAACAAACTTTGCCATGGTTTCAAATAGTTTGATGAATAAACAGGGCAATTCCAAGAACTTGCTAACTGCACAGTTCTTGGGAGTGAAGTTTTTCTAAGATTATGAGTGAGACAACAAAAGGGGACTGTCCAGTAACCCAGTATCATGGATAATGTTGTCTTAATTTCCTTGCTGCAACCAAATCAAATTAGTGGGTCATATTTTTTTGATGGGTTTACCTGTAGGCTTTAGAGCAAGGCAAAAGTAGAGAGAAGGACTAAAAAGGCTGCTACAAGGGAGACAAGGGGAAAGAATTTGTTCCCGAAAAGACAAACAATTTTGGTAAGTGAAGGAGGTGTAGTGAGGTTAGGCAAGAGCTAAGGCCAGGCCAAACATGATCATCAAGTAAGAATTTTATGAGCATGTTAAATCTCCTCACGTCACAAGTTAGACTGCAATTTTATTAAACGTCGGGTGAACTGAGTTGAGGCAGTGTGTATCCACAACTGAGGAAAAGGAAGACTTGGATAATAACAGATCATTATTGTTTTTGGTATATGACACCAGCTTTACTTTTTCCAGTGAGTTTTAACTAGAAACTGGAGGTAACAACTAACGTGCATTTATAATTTTTAGAAATGCTTATAAAATCCAGTTTTTAAAACCAGACTACCTTAAAATTAAATGTTGAACATGTCTATTATGAACTAACACCAATCCTAATATTTTAGATGGTTATATTTATTATTTACTTTCTGCTTCAGATCTGGGAGGGGAGAGAAGTCTGTATAACAGTCCAGAAATGTACGACAATTTAATATTATTGCTTTTGATATCTTCATAAAAGTTCTGATTTTGCAAAACACAATCTTTTTGAAAATTGTTCTAGAATAAAAAGCACCTTTCTATACAAACAGCAAATAAGTTCTTCAGAGGATTCTACCCAGAATGCTCTGGAATTCAGTGTTTCCAACAAAAGATGATACATCCCAGAAACACTAGAGACATTTCTCCTTTTAATGGTTTGCCAAAGTGTAAGCTCTTGTGAAATCTGAAGGTTTTCAACATTGGCACAAGCTGGTTATTTAGAAACATATAAGCATTTCTTTGGGTTTCTGGAGAATGCAACTTAATAGAAAGTGGCATCCATGTGTACCTGGGGATGCTAACAGCATGTGTATGCACCTAAGAATACTGGCAGGGCACATTCTCACCGAAGGATACAAATGCGTTCATGCACCTCTTACCGAGACCTTATCAACCTGCTGTCAAAAGTGCTGGCTGAAACATGAAAAATTCAATAACTCGCCTGGTTATTTTGCCTACACTAACTGGTCTGATTTTTTTTTCCTTTTGAATTAATTGAGCTGATCAGCCATATTTGTGTTTTGGAACGGAGTTTGTATCATCCTCAAGGATTAGAAATATATAGCTTCTTTCCCACAATAACAAAAGATAACGTTTTGAAAATAGATACTTTTTACTCAACACTGAAGTATAAGAGACACTCACATTTGGGTATATGTTCACTAACTAGAATTTTATTCATTTTAAACTGTAGGACCCTCTCTATTTGACAAAAAAAAAAAGAAAAAAAAGAAAAAGAAAAGAAAACAAACAAGGTTAAAGGTTAAAAGGTCCAAGTGTGATGCCTCAAGGAGCATGGGGTAGAATCGGGGTATGGGGTAGAACTGCTCTGTCCACCTCCATAGTTGCCTTTGGCTCCAACCCAATCTGGGAGGCATCAGGATGTCCCTGGGATGGACTGACAGGGTAACACATGTAGTGACAGTTCAACCCTAAAAAGTCTATGCAGACAAGCTGAAAATGACAAATAACAAATCAACTTCCCTCTCTCTCTTCTTTCTCTCTTTCCCACATAGCTCCTGTTTCTCTATACTGCTCTGGTGCCTGGTAAATGAACCAACTCTATTTCTAGGCATCTGGTCATAAACTTTTCAACCATTGGAAAACTTTTTAATATTTAAAAAAATTTTCCCCAATTATATTGAAAAGCATTTAACCCTCTGTCAAATTATTCCTTACCTCTCTAATACAGAGCATGGAAAATTCTATGCACAATGTCTGTTATGGAAAATATACACCAGTTTCAAAATATTCAGGGCAAAGCTTATTATACACAACAGATAAGAAATTACTACACACCTGGAATTTTATAATCCAAAATCACATGTTCAACACAGAAAGTTACAGCACCAGGCCGAAATAAATTTAAGTTTATCTATACAAATCTCTTTCCTTTCTGGTTTGTATAAATGCATTTTTATTAAATTATTATTTCTTATAATAACATTCTCACTCAGGAATTCATCCCATATACTTAACACATTTTTCACACACACAAAAAACCATATCCATGTTTATAACTAACTCATTTTTCCAGATTCATATGTATTTTTCTTTTCTAGCAATGTCATATTTTTCAAGTTTGTAAGTTGGCAGCTAATAATAACAATTCTGCCTCATTTCACCAACTTTATTTCAAATATATTAGTTAATAACTAAAAGTAGAATACATTGGACAACCTAAAAATTTAGAGACGTCAAAATAAGAAATTATAGAGATACATAAGTCACCTGATTATTCCCTGGTTGGAGTAGGGAACAGAAGGAGGGAGCTGTTTCCTCAATTAGTACGGGCCAGAGTCCAACAAAATCCCATCCCCAGGAAAGCTGAAATGCGGATTTAAAAACATTCTATTCTAAAGCTTGAAGTATGGCTAACCAAAACCAAACCACACACACACACACACACACACACACACACAGAAAAATAGAGCAAACCACTAAATTGAAAGAAATAGTGATCCTCCTAGTACATCTAATGGGTCCTTGCCATTTTATTTTTCTACATCTGAAATTTCACATTTACACAGGAGCCAGAGATGCTCCATATAAGTAGGCATAGAAACTACCTATAAAATATTCTATGCTTGCAAATATATCTCCCGCCCACTATTCCCTAAATTATCCCCTTGAGAGAAACTCTCCTTTGAGTCTCTGAATGTTCTCTATTTTTATGCACTCTCCACACCCTGGAAGACATATTCAACTAACACTGAAGTGCAGAATATCTCCCTTCCTGTGTAGATTACTGGGACAAAGCTAAACACAGCTAGGTGGAGGGTGGAAGGAGGACAGAAGGAGTCAGATGGGGAAAATATGGCAGGGGGAGGGGAAGGGAAGTAGACAAGCCTTGCCTGCTTCACAATTTTCCAAGGTGGGCTTGTCCCTTGATGGGATATTTTTGGGTTGTGTGGGATATATATGGCTACCACCAAAAGAACCAGTTTTCTGTTGGAGGAAAGTGAACAAAACTGGTACAACAAACTAGCCAACTTTTGCTGCAATTATTTTCAATCTGATACTTGGGTGTATATTTAACCTCGTTACAAAAATATTTTGTTAGGGAAAAAATACTTGACATTTCAATTCTGGGCATTTTGTTCTTTGCTAAAAACTGAGAGGAAAGGGAGGGTGTTGTAGTTTAGAATGAAGAGGAAAAATGGGCAAATTGTGATAGATAGTCTCTAAGGAAAAGGAAGAGAAACAGGCTTAGAAGGTGAAGTCAAATTCAGATAAGAAACTTCAACATTTCTCACTGAAGTTCTTTACCCTGAAGATCATAACAGTGATGAAGCAACAAGAATACTGTTCAAAGATTCATTCCCATCTATTCATTCTCATCTATCATGTCTGCCCACTTCATTTTACAGAATTTTATAACAAAATTTTTTCAAATGATATAAAAGTATTGGGAAAAATATTAAATATTTATTTAGATCGCTAGTTGATGGAAACCAATGATTTTTTTTTCTGCAACTATTAACAACTGGTTATTATGCTTCCATCTTCTGATAAAAATCTGTATAACCATTTTCACAAGTTTATTTTTTCAATTTTAAATTCAGTTCACTGGTTGAGGTTATCATAGACCTAAACGTTTTTAAAACTACTCTCGAGATCTTATTTTTCCTTTGACAGATTGACAAAGATTATAAGGTTTTACATACCCACTGTTGGCGGTGTCGGGACTAAAGGCACCTTCACACGTGGTGTGATTCTAAATCGGTGCCAGTTTTATTGTGGTTGTGGCTGTGCTGGTTTTGGAGCTAGACATCACTTGCAACGTCTATTAAAGTTGTAAATAAGTCCTCAATTAGGCAGCAGGAGGATTTAACTTAAGGAGGAACTCCCAGATCTGTGCGAAGAAAAAAAATGCAAGAATGCTCACCACAGTCTTTTTTAAATAGAAAAATACTGAAAATAATCTAAATGTCCATTTTTAGGGGATTTAGTAAACAAATCATTTTAGAGGCTACAAAAGAGTATTCTAAAGCCATAGGGAAGAAAAGTCAGCTATGTGTAAACTGACAGGAAAAGATGCCTACAATATTTAGTTTAGTAAATAAACAGCAAGACACAATAATAATGTTTGGTGCAAACATTTATGTAAAAATAAAACCTGTTGGGGGGGGTTGGGAGGGGAAAACTGGCAGTGAAGCTTTTCACTGTACACACTTCTGCACCATTATTTTTAAAAGATATTCCTACTTTTCATATATTTATTATATATATAAGACATATAAAGCAACAAATTTGACAGAAAAATAACATTGTAACATTTACCTTTTTTTTTTTTTTTGAGCCCTGGCCCAGACCCACGCAGGGAAAGAGGGAGCTATGGCCCTCTAGTGGAGAATTGCAACAATGCATTTCTCTTAACACTAAATCCCACATTCTAAAGAAATCTCAAACCTCTAAATTCATTTATGGGTAGAATCAACTAAAATTTTATATCAGGTAATATCACAAAATATACACAATTCTGTGTCCTTGAATTTAACTCTTTAAAAATTCTGGAAACATCCTCTGATAAAATTTTAACATATGATGCACTTTTCTGTGTGCCACATAGCAGTACCCACCTACTCAGTTGCATTTCATGGGAAAAGTCTGAGTGTGTCTGTTTGCTGAGAAAGTGTATTTGCTAGCATGGATGCTTCAGTTGACTTCTAATAATTACAGGAAGGGTTGACTTCTAATAATTACAAAAGCTTGTTGCTAATTAAAAACCAATCATTTGCTTATGCCAATCTCTAATCTAGGATCTATGTAGGCAACTGTCCTCCTCAAAACCGAATCACTGTATGTGAATAATAATGGTGCTTATTTTCATGGGCTAATCTAAAACATTTCTAACAAGAAAAACTATTTCAAAAGTATATATGGCTGTGTCAACCACCAAATTCCCGCGGTCCGGTTGAAGGCGTGCAGGGTTTCCTGTCAACCTTCGCTCTGAAGCAGAACAGTCTTCAACCCAACCACTGGGCTTGCTCCATATTAAGTATTGGCTACCTTGGAAATGTACCGTCTCTCAGTGTAAAACTCCCCAAAGGGCAATTCAAATCACATTTAGAATTTCCTATTTACATTGCAACAGCCATGGCAGAAGTTTGAATGTCACAGTACAAATCTGGCACCAAATGCTGAATGTGTTCGGCAGATTCCGTTTCAAAATTCACTTCACATGAGCATGTTTTCATCAAGTCAAGGGGGAGGGAGTCATGGGACAAGTTCATGTTATGAACTCTGGTCTTAAACTCTTTATCATCTTAAACAAGTAAACTAGTGTTTTTGCCCTTGCAACGAAAGAATTTACCAGACTACCTCACATAGTAACCTTGTCTTTTAAATGCTTATGCAGAAAGGCTATCAAGCAAGGACAGGCCACTATTATTTCCAGTTAAATCTCCCACACGAGAAAGGGAAACTCGGTTAGAACAGCCTAGCAAGCCGAGGCAATTCCTGAAGAGGCAAACTTTTTTTCTAGGCAAGTAATGAAGGTCGCTAATTAGTTTTCTTTCCCAAGCTGTGTCCACATGATGGGGAAATGTATCTGGACACCGTTTTTATCTTCGGATTTCTTCTTTTTTTAATATATGAATTTATAGGGGTAGATTTTTCAAAATAATTAGATGTAATTTTAAACTTTGTTTTGCCTCTTCTTGATTGTTACAAAAAGTGGTCTGCAAGGAGAAAATGTTTTTTCCAAGTGAACACAGCCACATACATGCATACCATCTAAATCTCCAGATCCCAAGGTGAACTTGAAAGAGCTCTTCCAGACCAAGCTGGAAGGTAAACCAGGCAGTGAGCAGGATCGCTTCACGTCACTATTTAGTGACTGGGTTGTTGAGTTCACGTCCGCTCAAGGTTCCCGAGTTCAGCTATGAATATTTATTTGCAGTAAATGATGATATGCCTAGCAATTTATTACAATCTAACGTTGAAATAACTTGTTCTGACCCATCTGTCTTGAAGTTAGTTTAAAAATAAAGTGTACTTAAAGGCAATGTGTATCATCACACACTTTTAGGCTCAGGAAAAAAAAAAAAGACTCATTATTTGGTCTTTATGTGGTTATGCAAAAAATAATAAGCATCCCTTGGCTAAGGCTGCCTTTGAAAACTCCTGAATTGGAGACGTAAATTGCCTCCTTAATTTGCAAACTGATAGAACTCATTTGGACCTGGGATTACAGTGTTACAGCACAGGAAGCACAAGAATTCACAAATATACTTGAAGGGAAGAGACTTCTCTGTGGAGGGTTCTTACTCAGGTAGAAGAAAATAAGATGTTGTTTGTTATTCACAGTCTGCTGGGGTAGAAGTTTTTCCTCTTTCAAAATTTTAAATCTGTTGGAACACTTTGAACCAGTTGTTTACTCTGAGTTTTGATAATACATTACCATATCAGATTAGCATATTAGATTGAAACCACACTTGCCTAAAGAATGAGGATAAATCTTTCTAGAGACCCAAAATTCATCGCATAAATTTTGTTTCATTTCAAGTGCCAAAACAAACAGGAAAAGAGAAGAAACAGCTCTTATTATACAGCAGCTTCAAAGATAGAAGCTGGGTGCTTCAGAATTCATATAAATTAAAATAATTATTATTTCTTTTTAAATCTTAGCATGGCTTTATGTCTTATTCAGCGCCATCTAGTTAAGAGAAATACTACGGCTGCCCTACCATACGCAGTGAGCTCCATAGTGTAATGAAGCCATAGGGGACCTGCGGTTGGATAGATTTGGCTTCTATTTTAGCTCTCCAAAATGAAGATGTTGCTACTTTCCGTACATCATGCTGCCAGGTATTAGAGATCATGTTTAAACAACAGCTGGCCCAGGGCCTGGCATCAGGTTTGCAACAACACCAGTGAGCAGCTTTACTCCTGAGTGGCAAGTGGGTAAGCGAAGGGACGAAGGTCAAAGTCAACAGCCCAGAGCTGCCGGAGGAAACACGTAACGCTCACAGAACTCACCCTGCTTATCCACGTCCTAAACCTTAGTTGTTCATTCAAGCACAAGGACTAATCCATTTCTGTGTTTCCCAGTCTTAGCTGATCTATAATCAGATTGTTCCCACAGGAAGGAGGGGTTTAGCCAAGTTGCTCTTTATGTAGAAACGATAGTATGTAAGCATTTGAGAATTTGTCATGAATGGTCCTTTTATATATAACCCAGCAGATCATGTCGCTCCTCTGCGCAAAGTCCTTCAGGGGCACCCCCATTTCATTCAGCTGAAAGCCAAAGTCTTACCATGGCCCACGAGGCCCCATATGACAACCCTCTGCTTTTCAGATTTCATCTCTGTAGCTCTTCGCGTCTGTCTCTCCGCTCAGGCTGGACCCCCTGGCCTCTCACTGCTCCGGAACTCTCACTTTGACTCAACTCTTGCATTCGCCAGGAGATCCACCTTGACCAATCCTTACTGCTATCAACTGTTTTGCCTATCCTGTACTCCTGATTCCATTAACTTTACCTGTTCTAATTTGGCTTTTTTCCAATAGTACTTATCACCCATCATGCTACAGATTATACTTGTTTGGGGGTTTATTGTTTCTTACCAGTTTTCTCTCACTAGAATGTAAGCTCGAAGAGGGCAATGCTCTTTGGCAGTTCATGGGTACATCCGAAGGGCCTTGATCAGTGCTTGGCCCATAGAAAAATGGGCATAGGACATTAATGAGCAATTCAGGGAAGAATACACTTGAAGAGACAATGTATAAAAGGATGCAAAACCTCACTAGTAACCAGGGAGAGGCAAATAAAAGTAATATTTCCTTTGAAAGTCTGACACAGGTTAGACAACAGAGTAACGCAACTGCAACTTTCCCATAACTGGCTCACCTACTTTGGACAGCAATTTGGCATTATTAAACAAAGCAGAAGATGCAGTGTCCTATGCCCCAGCAAAGCCACACCCAGTAGAAACCCTACGGTAAACGCTGCCACACGTGCACCAGGAGCCCGGCATAGAGATGTTTGTTGGAACACAGCTGGTAATGAAGAGCAACTGGAAACAGCTGATGTGACTCTTGTTAGAAGAGTGGAGAACAAAGCTGCGACCCTCACACAACAGGGGCCTTGTAAGCCCTCAGAAGGACGCAGCCAACATCTACCAATATGAACTAACTTCCAAAACGACAGTTGAGGGAGAAACCAGGTTGCAGGTTGAGAAGCACAGTATGATGTTGTTTGTCGATCAAAGGCTACACGTTTGCAAAATGTTTTATCTGTTGTTAGCTGATACATGATTAACTCCTTCACTCGGTATAATGCTCTGCACTTTATGAAGCACTTTCCTCCCTCAGTGTGGAACATTCCCTCTCACCCTGTTTCTGACTCTGCTCCAAGTTTGGATGAAGTTCAGTGATTCTGCCCCATTTACAAAGAATAGCAAGTTGTGTCTCTGAACTGTTTCTACCTTGGTGTCACATAAACAGGCTTGCTTGAGTTGACTATAGTGAGGGCGGCCCTAAATCTCCAAAGTCGCACACAATGTTCGCATTAAATAATCTAGGTCATTAGAGTTCAGCCATGACTTTTCTAAAGGGCTGTTTTCATAGACTTTATCTTGTTCCATGTGACATATCTCCAGCAATAGAACATTTTAGTTGTTATTTGCAGATATGGCTCTCAATTTTGGAGGAAATAGAACCATACTATGGTTCCCAAATGCTACATTATCAGAGAGACTAAAATTTTCAGATATGATCTAAATATGTGAAGCTTTAAGTATAAAAACAGTTAACTCATACACTTTCTAGAATGCCAACAACTTCATTTGTTATTTGAAACAGGGCAAAACAATGTATAAGTTTTTAAATGCTCATTAAATCCCCCCATTTTTTTTTTTCCTTTTGAAACATTCCAATTTTTTGTTAAATGGATGGAAATGACCAAGAAGCTCCCTGGCTCCCAGCATAAATTCTTCTCTTTTTAAATGGGAACATGTCCCTTTTACAGTAAATGTGACAAAATGAGATCAGGGTGGGTCCTAGACAAAACAGTTACGAAGAAGCAGTTTCTGTGTATTCTTCAATTTCATCTAAACACCTTCCCTCACTATAACTCCTGGTAACAATGATTCTCATCTGACTTTCTCTAATTACTTGTTAGCCAGCTTGGTGTCAGGAGTTATTAATTTGAGTCCTTGAGTTAATAGTTAATCTCAGTGGTTTCATGATCTCTCTGGAGTTATTAGTAAAAATGAATGTGCACATATGTTTTTCTAGGGAGAATTTCCATAGCTTTTGATAGATCCTCTAAGATGTTGAGTACCCCCAAAAGTTAAAAAGTTATGTTTTACAAATTGGGCATTATTTCCAGCTGTGGTTTTCACAGAGTACGGAACATGACAATTCCTTGGTTCAGTCTCTGAGAGGTTCTGATTCAAAGGACCTGGGGTAAGATTCAGGAATCTGCATTTTTTAAAAGTACCTCAATAGATCTTGATGACACTGGTTCAAAAGATGACATGAATCCACAGAATAAAATTTAGAATTTTTAGTGTTGCCTTCATGGTCTTTGTCCCTAACTAATCTTTCTACCCTTATTTCATTTTGTCCATGACTCATACTGCCCTACAAAACACAAATCATTCTTCCATTCACTTATTCTTGCATTCAAAGAATAGCTATTAGATTCATTATAAGGACCTTATGCTGTACTTTTAAAATGCCATGGTTGACAAATACTCTAGTCGCAAGAAACAACCAGCTTTTCTTTACATTTTATCTCCTCCTCCTTCACCAGGTGTCTATTAATCCTGTGAGATCCAGTTCAAATACTAACTACTTGTGCAAACATTCTAGATCCTTAGAGACAGAATTCTGTTCTTTTTCCCCCCTCAGTGGATTCACAGCATTATTTTTTCAAACATCAATTATACTTTTATGCCATTATTTTTTCTGGTTCCTGGTTTCTGTGCTTCTCCTGGTCGAGAACCATGTAGAAGTCTTAAACATATCCACCTGGCTCTTTTCTGTTTCAATGCAAAATTCCCAGTAATATTTCTGAATGGATGAAAAAAATATCATGTTTTCTTCCCTACCAAGAGTATATACATTTTAGTATGATACTCCTGAAACCCCAAAATCCTTGAGAAGAAAAAGTAAAGCATTCCTGTGGTCAGAATCCTAAACACAATGGTATGCTATGGGGCAAGATACTTTGGTTAGAGAATCTTCATTAAATCTGGCAACATATCTGAAGAACTAGCCCCCCAAGAGAGTCTCTTATTGTACAGAAGGGTGGGAATATATCTAGGCATTGGCCCCTGTGACTAGAATATTCTTCAGCTCAGAGTGAGCATTGTTATCCACCCCAGAACTAGTTCTCCTACCAGACAATCTTAAAGATATCATCACTAGAGGAGACACTTGGAATTTCACTAGATTTGGAAAGAAACCACAAAGAAAAACCAAGATTCCATCAGAAGTTGGTTTTATCCTTAATGTCTTTGAGAAAATCTATGAGTTGCAAGGAAATAAGGCAGCATTTTCTGCATCTTGGATGCAGTGACAACAGTGAGGGTCAAGCTAGAAAGAGCATGCCTGGTGAAGAAAATTCACATGGGTGACATCTGATTATTCTTCTATTAATTCAGCAGCTATCTTTAAGCACTCCTTTCAGAGCCAGGGATTTTAAAAATATACAATTAAAACATGATTTGGGCTCCAAATTCATACCTAAATATATTTGTGAGCTTGATATTTTTGAAGTATTTTATATGTTCCTAAGAAAAAGACACTAATTTGTATATCCTCAGTACTTTTATTCTATGTATGTTGTGACATTTGTAAGATCTAGAAATGTTGTGAAAGCATACTTCACATTAGTATAAATATCATGTATTTTCTTCTTAAAGTGTGGCACTTCAAGCGATGTACTTTTTGAATTCAGACATCTTGTAAATTTTTGATCTTTATTCAGTTTGAAGCCCTTCATTGCTGAATAGACTATTTCCCTCATGTGTTGAGATACTGGATGTCCAGGCTTTGTATACATATATTTATACATAGAGAGATGAAAACACATGGACGCAAATTACTTAAGTACAATACATGTCCATGGTCATAAGTATGTGTTGAGGTTGCCATCAACAATCCTCCTTAACAGGTAGATACGTTTTCATTTTTTAAATTAAACATCTACTTATAATGAAACCCATGCTTAAAAATTGGAATATTTCACATAAAAAAATCTGATTTCTGGGCTTTCCTTAAAAACCAGGAGTCCTGGCAGCCTGGGGTCAACCTTCTTGCATGGCCAGAGTCAGTGGAGTTGGGGGGAAGCTCAGTGGCCGACCCCGTGACAGAGCAGGGAATCTTCCTACCATCCCAATATTCCTTAATATTTTTAGACCCTGGAGGACTTTCATATTTTTAGCTTCTCTTCTTAAAACTGCGTTTTTAATGTCAGGAAAAAATGGCCTTCTATATAATATCCACTCATATCAGACTGCTGTTCCAGGATGCTCCAATAATCCCAAAAGGCTGAAAGATTTATTCTTGATTGACTATAGCATTTCCTTCATGTGGAGTTAAAGAGGAAAGAAAGCGTCGACCCAGCAGATGATGGGAATGGGAAACCTCACAGTGTTTTGCTTCTTCCTTCCCAGGGGCAGCTCCCAGTTGCTGAGTGACCATATTCATGGGAAGTCCTGGAACCTGTCTCTTGCATCTTTCTTTGGAATTTTTTCAGCGGCCTGGAGCAGGTGCTGCTAAATTTAGCTCTATTAGGAAAATATGTGTTAATCTACCTCAAGACAGGTATGATTGTCTGTAGCAGCTGTTCCCAAGCTTTAGCAAACATCAAAATCTCCTGAAGGGCTTATTAAAACACAGAATTCCAGGCCCCAGCATTTCTGACTTAGTATGTGGGATGGAGCCGAAGAATTTGCATTTCTTTTTTTTTTTTTTTTTTTTAGATTTTATTTATTTGATAGAGAGAGACACAGCGAGAGAGGGAACACAAGCAGGGGGAGTGGGAGAGGGAGAAGCAGGCTTCCCACTGAGCAGGGAGCCCGATGTGGGGCTCGATCCCAGGACCCTAGGATCATGACCTGAGCCGAAGGCAGACGCTTAACGACTGAGCCACCCAGGCGCCCCGGTTTTTTTTTTTTTTTAAAGATTTTATTTATTTATTTGAGAGAGAGAATGAGACAGCATGAGAGAGGGGAGGGTCAGAGGGAGAAGCAGACTCCCCACTGAGCAGGGAGCCCGATGTGGGACTCGATCCCAGGACCCTGGGATCATGACCTGAGCCGAAGGCAGACGCTTAACCGACTGAGCCACCCAGGCGCCCCAAGAATTTGCATTTCTAACAAGTTCCCCGGGACATTGACGCTACTGGTCTGGGGACCTCAGTTTGAGGTCCCCACTTGCCTATAGATACCTATAGGGAAATTTTCAGATTCCTCTGAACACTGTAAATGCCAGATTTATGCAGAAAAGGTCAGTGAAGGTAGCATCTCCTAGCGAACATCTTGATGACATTCACTAGGCAGAAGCTGAGCCCTTCCTGAATTATGCAGAATTATTAGAATCATAACTATACTACCAACCGGCTCTATGTTGTTTTTCTACTGCCCTACCAACTACAAGAATCCACAGAGTAGCTGTGGGGTTGTAACTGAGGACAAATGAATGAGAAAAACAGAGACAGTGCTCAGATTATTATCCTTTTCTTTTTTGTAAGAGACCATTTCTTTTCATATATATATATATTTTTTTTTTTTTTTAATTGAAAGGGATCCTTAAAACCACACGGTGGCAGTGTAATCACATGAGTGATACGTCATGGTGCCGGAGTTGGGTTTCTGAACCCATTACACATTAAGAGGTAATTCTGAAAGCTAAGCATCTGCGGTTTTGGCTTAACAATTATTGGCCCGTAAAGTGTAAATGACAAGTTGTAGTCAGATACTTCTACAAAAAGCCTCCGTCGGAGCTTTCAATATTTTTACAATGCCTCAGACAGAATACATTTTTCCCCTCTGCCGTTTCATAGTGTGAAAACAACTTCACAAGAACAAGCAACAGATCATTTCATGCATGAGCTATGTAACAAATTCAATCCAAAATAACTCCTGCTTCAGTTTAGCAAATTACGGTGTGATCGCAAATTCGCTTCTAGACTTTAATCGTTTTTGAAAAATGAATTTGTTTTTTTCTCTAGCATTGCTTAATTTTAGTTATAGGCATGTCTATATGCTTCTTACAACTGAGTAAAATGGAACTTTCCTAAATTTGTTTACTAGAGTATTTACCCGGACCTTTTCTTTCTATAGTGAGATTTCAAAATGACAGTAAGTTTTTGGTATATTTTAATTTGGCTGGTTGGCTATTAATCTGTACTTTATAATTTATATAACTCCAGTAGAAGATAAGGAGTACTGGATTCTTAGGATAACAGAGTTCTGGCAAAGTGAAGGACATATTTCTCTATTCTGCTCCCTGTCCTAAAACAAAATATTCTGTATTGTTGGCAGAAATGGCAGGTTCCTGGTGATGTGGAGTGGGGGGTGGGGGGATGACTTAGTATTAAATATCAAAAATGTTTCCTTATTTGCATATTGATATGGTGCTTCTGGTCACCTGAGCAATGGGAACAGTCAAGTAAGAGCATTGCAAATGCGATAGATATGGGTGTCAGCAGAAGGGAATGAAGAATCTAGAAACCGCCCATGCAACATGAGGTACAGTTCCAGTTTGCGGACAAAATATGCCTTTGCCAACAATGATAGGACCTGAAATCCTCAGCAACCAGACCGGAGTGGGAAAGGAGGAAATACTACTTTTTCCACAAACCATCCCTATCCAACCTCCTGAATATGTTCAGACTTCTCCCACCACCACAGACATCCTGATTCTGGTTTTAGCGGCTGACCTTACATTTTGGATCAGAGAATACCCTCTGGGCATTCTCAATCAGACAAAACACTCTCTGGGAAGTACACTGTGACGGGGATTGTCACCAGAGCAGGGGTCTGATGGGAAAGGCGTTTTAACCTTAGAGAAAGACAAGACTCAAGGTCTAAGATGATCTTCCCAAATGCAGACTAGAGAAGTCACTGAAATGTTATTTTGAGGATGTAACTATTGCTCTAATGTGGGTAACATGCGCTGCACTTTATTGCCACGTGTGTTAGGTGGGATGGGAGCCCAGAGAGCCCGCCAGCATGCAGAGCTTCACAGTACAGTAACAGCGTCTAGAGTTGCAGAGGTTACAACCCCCCGGGTCCTCGTTGTGATTGATGGGCTGCACACAGTGTTCAGAATTTCCGATTTGCCCCACATCATTTGAGTTTTTAACCTGCTCTCCTCGTTCAGCTACTCCATAGTCAGCCAGCTTCTTTCATAGAGGTGTCAAAGTTTTAGTCTATTCCAGAATCTCAAGATTAAGTTTTTCAAGGACAGATTTCAAGATTTAGAAAAATTATACCCTACAAAACAATCAGTCTCATGCATACATTCAGCCATATGTGGAGCCATGCCTGTAGGTAGGGGGTTGGTATTATTATACCCACTTTGGATATAAAGAACTGAAACTTAAGAAAGATCAAGTAACTTGTCCATAGATTACAGAGTCACTAAGTGGCAGTGCTGGGATTCCTACTCAGGTTGGTTTGGTAACCCTAAAGCCTACGCTCTTAATCATTAACAAGGTTGGAAGGACTCAGTAATTATACTTCCTACCTTCAGAACAGTTATTCCTTCTCTCCTACATACTCCTTCCCTATGAGGACTATAGAGGAACAAATAATCTATTGTTTTTGTCCAAGTATAGATTACATGCGGTTTATAAAAAGTAGATTCCTTCTCCATGTAAATGCTACTTATTTTTTTAATATGACACATATGTTAACACTTAAAGAATATTCCAGGTAGTATTTATATGCATAATATGTCTTAGCAATATGATGTTGGTTAGTTATAATTTTACCAAAGCGCAATTACAAGGATTACTATATGAGCTATAATTCTTTTTGACAATTCAATCAGGCTTCAAAATTTCAAAAAGAAGTTTAACTTGCTTCATTGATTGATTTTTTTCATTATTTATACCCTGACTATTTAAAAAAAAAGAAGTTTTAAAACAACTTTCAAAAAGGAGAGAGCTATAAAACAGAATCATTAAAGCAAGAATGAAAGAATAAGAAGCATGCAATAAAAGGACAATAGTGTTGTGCCCCAAACCTTGGATTCAAGAAAATAACTGTAAACAGATATGCTTTATTCATGAGTTTCCAGATAGCTAAAGCAAAGACAAATGAACAAATACAAATATAGTTCTCTAACTGATAAAAAAGAATACTAAGTTTTTAGGAAAGCCACTTATTTTTGCACTATTAAAGTGTTTTGACTTGTGTATGTGGTGTGAGGTAGGAGTAAAGATTCTTTTTCCCCATATGATTATTCAGGAGATCTGGTGCCATGACCATTGCATGTTCACTGTGCTGTAGGGTGATTGTTATCATAAATCAACTGACTCTCTATGAAAGAGTCATTTTTCTGAACTTTTTATTATGTTCCATTGAACTGTTAATCTACATTGAACCAATACTATATTATCTTAATTACTATAGTTTTAATCTAGTAATGAAAGTTCTCCAGCTCTATTCTTATTCTTCAAGACTGTCTTGGCTCTTCTTAGATCTTTACTTTTCCAAATGCATTTTACAGTCAGCTTGCCAATTCCAAAAAAAAAAGGCAGAGATTTTGATTCTGCTTGAGTTGGTATTGTAAATCTGCCAATCCGTGGCCATAGTACATGCCTTCATTATTTAGCTTTTTAAATTTCTCTCAGTAATATTTTGTAGTTTTAAGTTAGAGGCATTATATATCTTGCATCTAATTTATTTTTTGGTATTTGATATTCTCTAATGCACATGGTATCTTTTTAAAACTCTTTTTAAAAGTTTGTATTTGTTTGTTTCTGGCATATAGAAATGCAATTAGTCTGTTATTGCTATAGCATCCAGCGACCTTGCTAAAGTTACCTATTTGTTCTAACAGTAGACAAATTCTTTTGTTTCCTAGACACACAATCAAGTCATCTAGGAACAATGGCAGTTTTGTATCTTTGTCTTCAGTGAGTCTTTTTCTTGACTTATTACACTGGATAAGACTTCAACTGTTATATTGTAAAGAAGTGGTGATAGCATTACCTGGTCTTGTTTCCTCAATCGAAGGGGGTAGTTTTAGCATTTTTTTTTTTTAAAGATTTTATTGATTTATTTGACAGAGAGAGACACAGCGAGAGAGGGAACACAAGCGGGGGGGGGG